>NC_090256.1:39828055-39900555 GCF_037325665.1 Littorina saxatilis
AGAGAGAGACACACACACACACACTGTCACACACACACACACACATAGACAGAGACAGACATAGAAAGACAGAAGCGGAGAGACTCAGAGGGAGACACAGACAAAGACATACATACAGAGAGAGAGAGAGAGAGAGAGAGAGAGAGAGAGAGAGAGAGAGAGAGAGAGAGAGAGAGAGAGAGAGAGAGAGAGAGAGAGAGAGGAGAGAGAGAGAGAGAGAGAAAAAAATGTAACTGATCTCGTGAGAACGGTTGAGGCCTTGCAAGGTTTTGACGGCAACAATAATTATTGTAGTTCTCTAAGACTTTATTTCTGTTTGATTTGTAATATGTTGGGAAGACATATTTATCAATTGATCAACAAAATACAACATAATACAAAACGACACAACATTGTTAAAATCATTATTGGCCAACGTTGAACGTTTACGAAGGCCTCAATCTTCCCGCGCCGTAGACCAGATTAATAGGTGCTTGATTTTGGTATTTTGATTTACATAACATTAAACCTTTCTTGGGGTTCATGGTCATGGCAACAGCCATATTGATATTATATGATGTATGATTTTATATTTCAGCATATGTGAATTACATGTCATCATACCAAACTGTCATACATTTGTATTCCTACATATTCTGATTGATCACAACCAAACCTACTATCATTGGACACATCCAAATGCAAGCGCCTGTTCTTCACAACTTGCCATTGATCTAAAATATATTTTTAGATCAGTGCAACTTGCTTGGATCTCTTGTTTGGCCTGTAGGTAAAATGTACAATGTATTTTCTGATTTGTGCACAAAAGCTTCTTTTTTTTTCTAACATAACAATGTTTAATGTCACTGTATGTTTGAAAGACCATGGTCACATTTGTAAAACAAATGTTAAATTAGAAAATAAATAACATTTTGGTTCATGATTTTTCCTACACCTGTGCTGAAAATAAGACATAAAAATGTTGGTATATAAGTCACTCAAATGCAGAGTAGTATGAATGGTTTGAGTTTGTTGCGGTTAACCCTGCACAGTTCGGCCTATGATGTTTTTGTTGAACAATTTTGCCGTCACCCCTCCCATAGGGTGACGTATTTCACAACTTCCTGTGTTACACAAACTCAGTGATGACCAATTTTGCCTTCACCCCTCCCATAGGGTGACGGATTTCACAACTATCTACTGATGAACAATGTTGCCTTCACACCTCCCATAGGGTGACGGATGTCACAACTTCCTGTGTACACAAACTGATGACGTATTTCACAACAAAATGGCGCTGCCCATAGTCAACCTTGAAACTATCCGTATAAATGGGTGCCTCCTGGCCCCCATAACAAATACTACTAGGGCCTACTGCTCCTACTTTCTTTCTTTCTCTCTTTATTTGGTGTTTAACGTCGTTTTCAACCACGAAGGTTATATCGCGACGGGGAAAGGGGGGGAGATGGGATAGAGCCACTTGTTAATTGTTTCTTGTTCACAAAAGCACTAATCAAAAAATTGCTCCAGGGGCTTGCAACGTAGTACAATATATTACCTTACTGGGAGAATGCAAGTTTCCAGTACAAAGGACTTAACATTTCTTACATACTGCTTGACTAAAATCTTTACAAACATTGACTATATTCTATACAAGAAACACATAACAAGGGTAAAAGGAGAAACAGAATCCGTTAGTCGCCTCTTACGACATGCTGGGGAGCATCGGGTAAATTCTTCCCCCTAACCCGCGGGGGGAACTACTCCTACTACTACTACTACTACTGTTACGTCTACTCACGTGAACATTAAGTCCAAGTCAAGAAGCGTATATTCATCTTGATTTTGTTTTTACAATTTTATTTAATTTTACTAATTTTATGTACTGATACCAAAGTCAATCTTTGAAATTAATTCAGAATAAAAACCACTTGCACTAGAAACAGCTAGGCTGCTGAAGTTTAGTACGTATGTCTCCATGTGAAATGATGCTCTCATCTGGTATACAAGCCTGGACAAGCATGTGGTGGTGCACGCCATCTTTTTCACGGGAAGATCGGTATTTGTAAGCTTTGGCTCTACATGCATCCCTTTCTATCGTATTTCAAATCTCATGTCCTATTTAGGACCCCCTTGCCCTGAGCTGTGTTGAACTTGTCATTGTTTTTACAGAGTTTCATACGCAAGTAAACAATACTCAGTCATGTTGTACATAATGTATAAAGTGATACATTGTGCGTTGTAACTTAGAGCAATACATTACCCCAAGAGGAAGGCACACATGCCAAAATATTGGGTAAAACAGAACTCGCTTGTTGTTTTCTTTGTCTTCTTCTTACTTTAGAGAGAGAGAGAGAGAGAGAGAGAGAGAGAGAGAGAGAACAATAGCAAATTTGCACGTGTTTTATCTATTTTTAGAATGACGTCATTGGTATTCTTACGTAATTTCCTTTCTGTTTTTACGTCATCGTTTGTTTTGATTCCATTACTGAAGAAGGAGTTTTTACTCCGAAATATTTATTTCATTTTGGTGTTTGGGTGTTATTTTTTATTCTTCTTCTTCTTCTCAACGTATATCAGTATACACATATATATAGGCATACGTGAGCCTGAAGACAAAAAGCCCCTAATAGTCGTCGCATCCTTTTCGTGGAAGAAACTAGATGTGATCTATCCGTCTTTCTTACTCACATTTTGACCCCCACCCTCACCCCCTCCCGCTCCTCTTCTATTTTTCTTCTCTGACCCCCAACCCACTCACCCCCACCCCCACCCACCGCCCTTCCATTGCAAAGTGGAGGCAACCCATCCCAGGTGAGATTGTCAGGTGCAACAAGTGTTCAGTCTGGCATTCTCCAAGGTGAGCCAATTTATTTGTGTCTCTTTTTTCCCCCACTCCTTTTCTATTCTCTTCTCTTCTCCTCCACTGTCTCTCATCACGTGAGTGGGTCAGGCTACCTCGCTCTGTCTCCACTCACCGACATCGTCTGCATTTTCGCATGCCAGCAGACTAGCCTTTATTTTATATATTTATCTCCCCTCTCAGATACCCGTTTGTGCCCACTTGTTCTCAGCTCCTTTTCCTTTTTTTGGTGGTTCTTTACTTTAAAGAAGACCAACAAGAAGAGCATACCCCCGTCCCCACTCAAACCCACAATCAATACCCGTTTCTGCCCCCCCCCCCCCCCCCCCTTTAACTTTTTTGTCAGCTCCTTTACATCTTTTGTTTTTTACTCGGCTTGGAGAGATGAGCGAAAGGTCGGAGTTCAAAGGAACCACTTTCTGCCTTGCATTTGAAGCCAGAAGGTATATTTGGATTTCGCATGTGTTTGTGCCTTTGTGTGTGTGTGTGTGTGTGTGTGTGTGTGTGTGTGTGTTTGTGTGTGTGTGTGTGTGTGTTAGTGTTAGTGTTTGTGTGAGTGTTAGTGTTAGTGTGTGTGAGTGTGTGTGAGTGTGTGTGTTAGTGTGTGTGTGTGTGTGTGTGTGTGTGTGTGTGTGTGTGTGTGTGTGTGTGTGTGTGTGTCTGTGTGTGAGGGTTATGATAGAGAATACTATTTTATTAGAATACTAAGAGGAACAAGTGTGAACCTGGTGTCACACAGAAAAGCCATTGAAAACAATCTAATATTTGGCAGTTCAACACGTCCACCAGAGAAATTTACCGACAAAGAAGTTGAAACACCGACTGCCCTTCTGAAGGAATTCAATCGGGATGTGAATGATACAGCTGATTTTGGACACGGTCTGCCTTGAATGGGGAGGTTGGCGATGAATCACACTGTTCTACACTACAGGGCATTTTCCTCTCACTAATTTTCAATCATCGGTTTGGATCAACCAGCAGGTAAGTTATTGTTTTTAAAATCCAAGACATGACCATTGCAAACGTGGCCTTTGTAGAACTGAGCAAGATTCATCTGTTGTGTATGTGTGTGTTACTGAGTAACTGGGTGTGACTGTGAGTGTGAGTCACAGAGTGTGTGCTTGTTGTGTTCTTTTTTTTTACTCAAGTTTAGAAAATGCTTGATCTTTAATCTGTATGCACATAATCAAATGCTGCTGTATCAGTGTATGAACTATGGTTGTAAAAGAATAAACAAAACAATTACTGAATTAGTGAGTGATTTGGCTCTGATAGTGAAGTTGAAATAGTACTTATTTCATTTTCAAGACATGTTAATCAATCAATCAATATGAAGCTTATATAGCGCGTATTCCGTGGGTACAGTTCTAAGCGCTTGTCGAAGAGTTGTCAACACAGGACTAACAAAGAAACTAACATCTACAGACGGACACGAACCCTATCACACACTAGCAAACCCTGATAAACATACAACAAACAACTGTTTAACAACAATGTACACATCAATAGCTAGGTCCAAACAAAATAATATTAAACACAAAGAAAACACCTCTCACAGAGCACAGCACAAGAATGTCTTTTGGGGCACAACACATCACGTCGAACATGAAAGTCGCAGCCAGCTACGGGAAGAACTGAGTCTTCAACCTACTCTTGAACGCGTCAAGAGAGGGGCTCTGGCGAAGCTCAAGCGACAGGGAGTTCCAGACGGAGGGGCCCGCGGAGGGAAATGCACGCTGACCAGCAGATGCGAGTTTCGAGCGAGGGATGTGAAGGCGGAGTGGGTCAGCAGCAGAACGAAGGGGACGGTCGGAGGGCTGGGTGTACAGGTCCAGGGAGGATTGAAGGTACTCGGGAGCAGAGTCGTTGAGACACTTGTAGACCAGAGTGGACAGTTTGTAGGAGATTCGGGTGTTGACAGGGAGCCAGTGCAAGGAGCGAAGTAGGGGGATGATGTGGTCTCGCTTCGTCTTCCTCAACGTCAGCCTGGCAGCAGCGTTCTGGACTCGTTGTAGGCCATGAATGGATGAGGCGGGGAGGCCAGCCAGAAGGGAGTTGCAGTAGTCCAGACGACTGAAGATGAGGGAGACAACCAGCTTGACCCAGGCGTCGTGGGTGAGGTAGCGACGGATAGAGGCGATGCGTCGTAGGTGGAAAAAGCAGGTCTTGATGATGAAGGAGATGTGTGTCTGCATGGAGAGAGTGGAGTCGAGAAAGACACCAAGTCTCTTGACACCAAAGGAGAATGGAACAGTCGCGTCATCCAGCTTGTAGTTCCGGAACCAAGAAAGGGCGGTGTCGTGAATGCCGAACGTGGAACTGAGGCGATCGACGAGTAGCTGATGGTCGATCGTGTCGAAGGCCGCGAAAAGGTCCAGCAGCACAAGGGCAGAGACGAGACCGCTATCTGTTGCGTTCAGGAGGTCCGTGGTGATTCGCAGGAGCGCCGTCTCGGTGCTGTGGTGAGGGCGGTACGCTGACTGGTACACTGGCATCAGCGAGTTCCGAGACAGGTGGGCGCTCAACTGCTCCAGGATGATACGCTCCAGAAGCTTGGAGAGGAAGGGCAGGTTGGACACAGGACGGTAGTTCTTCAACTCGTTGACGTCAAGGCCGGGCTTCTTGATGAGTGGGCGGACAACGGCAAACTTGAAGCAGTCGGGAAAGACGCCTGTGGCCAGGGAGATGTTGATGATATCTGTGATAGACGGCAGGAGCTTGTCCAGACACTTGGCAAAGAGGAAGCCTGGCAGGGGGTCTAGCTCGCAGGTCTTGATGGCCGTCTTGGTGATGAGTCGCTTGACGTGGTTTTGAGTGACAGGCTGAAAGCACGTGAGGGGGAGCCGGAGAAGGAGGGGGAGGGTGGGGACGGGACGAAGGGCTGCTGATCGAGTTATGTTAATATTGTTATGTTTTTTTTCAGGCCTCCCGAGAAACCAGAGATGATGTGCATCATTCATACAGCTCCTGTCTTCCAGTTCCAACAGTTTACCTTTAAACATGGATACATGTACTGGAGAGGTATCAGGATGACTTGGCGTGGTGCTTTACATTACAGACTGCCCCCGAAGAGTAAGTTACACATTTCTTTACCACTTACAGCTTTTGCTTGTCAAATTTGTATGGTAAAATATATGTAACATTAGGTATTGGTGATGGTAGTCTGAAGCTATAAACATGTACTGATGTAGATCATTCAGCAGTCTTTTGTTCTTTGTAAATTGAATAACAAGTACTTTGTAGATGAAATTATTCATACATGTATTAGAAGATGCATAGTAATACTGTGCATGGTAATTGGTGTGATGTACTTTGTATACATAATGGTACAAATATCTTTATTTTCTCTCTCCTTCCCATCTTAAAGTTTGTTGCAACCCTATACTCATAAAGTGCATTATACTGTTTGTATGAACATTGAACTATTGTGATGCAAGAAAGTAAAACATGAAATAGCTAGAATGAAAGATTTACTCATTACTGGAATTATTTTAAATACAGTCAGTCCTTTCCTTGGCTCACAATCACAGATCTGGCCAGTTTTTTTTAAATAGTTTTTTTTACATGGAATAAGAGTTACAATGTAAATTGTAATACCGCCTGTGTACTTGGATACCTACTTCTACATTCAACACCCTGACTGCCCCTGCGCAGAGGTAGAATTTTCTGAATGAATTCACATCACATTTCTCAACAAAACTGTAAGGTGTCAACGCTAATTAGGGAATGTGTGTGGGATGAGGGCTGAATTTAAAAAATAGTAACTTTCCATCACATTCCAGAAAAACCGCTCACATCAGCAGAAGAACAAGATATCATGTCGTTAGAAAGGTTCTTGTGAGGAAGTCGTTTTAATTTTAATGATGAAAGATTATCTTTTTAATTTTAATGATGAAAGTATATATATTATATCCATGAAACAAATGGTTTTCACAGGAAGGAATGATGGCACCTGTAATATTACAGAACAATGTTTACAGTTTAGTTCATAGTTGTCACTGTCAGTATCACCCACACCATTCTCCATCCCACTGATTTTGTGAAGAACAAGTATTACCTCCTACCTACCTTCCCGCACCCCCACCCCCAACACACACCCTCTTCTCGATACCCAAAACATATCCCCATCAGCGCACAGCAAAGTCTGGATGTTCTCAGTAATACATTTTCTTTATTTTCCAGGAAGTGAGGTGCCGAGATATGACGTGCAGGCAGCTTGCAGAGTGGTACCTGGCTTTGCTGAGGATGATGATCAGATTCAGTCCATTCTGTGCTGACGGAGCTACCAGAACTGCTTTAATATAGTTCATCTGAAGATGCTTACACTTACAGAGGTTTTCTGTTGCCTTAGTGGTGAAATGAACATGTAACACATTAACAATAACATTCTACACAAATAATGTGTGGTGCGGTGTGGATCAAGGGTACATTTTGACTTATGTAAGTTGTCAATTCAGCTAAATACAGGTAGTGTTTGGTATGCAGATAATTACTTACAGTAAACAGCGGTTTGTTTGTTTTTACTACATCAAGTGGTATCTTTTATGTTGTTTGAGTGCTTTAAGTTGAGCTGTTCACAGGCAGTATTTTACACACAGGCTTAGCTTTGGGAGATGTGTGTGTATGTTTCAGTCAATGCATTTTCATGTATAGACTTTTTTGCAATATTAGAATTTAGATCTTTTAACTGCATTATGCACATGAAATGTGTTAACCCATGACTTTTTCTTCCTTTGAATTCTAGTCAGTACTTTATCTTGTTTAAAATTTTCATTGATTCTGTTTTTGGGTCGTTCTGATGCATCCTGGATGCGTTCAATCCATTCTTATGTTGTGCTGTAATGTTGCTTTTGTAATACAGTCTGCCAAGATTGTGTCTTTCACTTGGATGTGGTGAACTTATTTTTTAAAGGCCTGCTCTGCCTCATTAAAACACTTCGCCTCACTGTGTCAGACCTTATCAGGCTTTTAGCATGGGATAAGAAAATCATTCCACTTGGTCACATAGCAAAAGTCAGCACCCTGACTTCTTAGTGTGGTGATGTCTTTTCTTAATAATTTATTTCCCCCAAAAGGCATACGTGTTTTAAACAAAATTATGTCTTACAGCTACAGTGGAACCCCCCTTTTAAGACCTTCAAAAAAAATCAGGTCTTAAAAAGGAGGGGGTCTTAAAATGGAGGTAAATTTACAGAGGTTATGAACAGAAAGTCTGAGAAAACAAGGTCTTAAAATGGAGGGGGTCTTAAGGTCGAAAAGAGGTTGCAAAAACCTGGCAGAGGTAATCTTCTTCTTAAGAATTAATGAGGAAATCCCTGTACAGAGTAACTATCTTCGTGTTGGCTCAGTGAACGAGACCTTCCGCCTGTGGACTGACACTGACAGTGACTCGAGTGAGTCAAAGTGACACATGTTGCAACACATACTACCATAGACCCACTCTAAGTGGTAATCTTGAAAACGAAACATGGAAACTTACCTCTGGTTAATATGCAAAGGTTCGCCCGTTCCAATTCTCTCGCATTAGCAAACATCATTGGAGATTCTTTCCAAACTGATCGCTGATCCGCCATTTTGTAACTACAAACCGAAACGCTATAGGGTCTGACAAACCACTCTCAACGTCCAAAATATGAAGGGAAAAAAAAGATTTATTTATGCCCCACAAATATTATAAGATGTTTGATGGGTTGTTGACAGACCAGCTTTTTTGTCGTCCGAGGGGGAGCATATCGTCTTTTGTTTCATATTTATTGACCAAGGCCGAAGGCCGCGGTCAATAAATATGAAACAAAAGTCGATATGCCCCCCCGAGGACCGACAAAAAAAGCTGGTCTGACAACAAACCACCAAACATCGTTTTTGTCATCATTTTGGTAGTGAGAAAATAAGATAACAATCAACACAGGGAGCCATGCTTTGAAACACGGGTTCCGTGCTGATAACCACATGAGTTCCGTGCGGATAACCACTGGCAATCAAAGCAACTTTCTGTATTTTTGAGTTCATAAAATGTTGGGATGAATATGTCAGGTTTGAGGATGCACAGTTCTGTTTGTTCATCTCGGTATTCCACTCCCTCGGCTTTCAGTTGTGAGTATTAAGCTTAGTAATCGAATGTGGAAGCTACGTTGGGTCAAAGGTCACAGAAGATTTGCGTCGTGCAGCGAAGGAAATAAAAGAATCGCGATCTTGTTTCCGACTCAGTACCTCTTTGTTTTTCATAAGACCTGTCAATCTGCTTGCTCGGCTTTGTGAGATGTTTGCATATCTTGTTGCTATTTTCTTTGCTTTTATCATTATTTCTTATTTGTGCTTCGTTTATCGATACAACGTCTTGTGCACGGGTCAAAATGTGTGTGTCAGGGGTCAATTGGTTTGACTTGAACTTGACGTTCGTGTTTCTCACACAAAGATACACGCACTCCATGACTTTGAAAGAAGACATAACATATCGGTTGGTTTCATTTGTTTGTGATGAATTTATTGAAGTAGTTTTGGTTTTTTGTTTACTTTTGCCAGTTTGCCAGAGTTTTGGAACTTTGCAAAGCAGTGTCGTGTCGTCTGTTTAGGTCTGGGGAAACGCCAATGAAAAGAGCCGAAGAATCCTTGAGCGTTTCTATTGGGTTTGCTTTTAATTATCCATGTAATAGGGCTTCCTGCAACTGTGGTAACCGGGGATTTATTCCCCGGGTAACATGAGATTTATTTCCCAGGTGCTTGTGAATGAAAACTCGTGAAAATGATGACAATTGTCCTTATTTTTTATGAAGCTTTATTTGTGCCCCTTATTTTACGCTCCACAAATACAGTTTGTGGCCCATAAAAACAAAATGTGCCCCACAAAAATAAGCCCAAAAAATTGTGAGGCACATTTGCAGTTTGTGGGGCACAAATTTGTGCCCTTATTTTGTTGGATTAATGACATCGAATGCCAAGGATAGACGTATGAAGGATAACAATGTTTTCGTTTGCTGTTTGTTCACCAGGAGAAATAAAACACCTGACGACACAACATTTTTATTTAGGTCACGATGGGCAGATTACATTTAGAAAGGCAAAGCAATTGCGTGATACGTCAACTCCATTTTCCACGTTTTCTATGTCATTACAATGAAGGACAGCTCAGCATGATAACCAGATTGACATGCAAAATAGGGGGACATCGCACACGCACATGTTACCGTGAAGGGGAACACTACCTTGATTTGTTATGCTGAACTGTCACACTGTTAATTTAATGCACGTGATAACTACCAAGACAATGAAAAGTGTGTCACTCACTGCACGCTTTGTCGTGTTCTGTCGTGTGGGCGTATCTTTACTCTCTTTTGTCATTTATTTTCGTCAATTCAGACGCCCTCCCCCCCCCCCCCCCCCCCCGCGCCTCACCCCAATGACACGCAAGAACATCGACGTTGTTTTGCAGCTCCACCAGCTCACGACAGTATATCAACGCCAAAAGTGATGGTTATAACTGAAATAACGTTGATTTTGTATATAAACCTTGATTATCACAAAGAACACTATAATATAAAATTAAATCCTTGATTATCACAAAGAACACAATACATAAAATTAAAGAGACACCACAAGATAGTTACAATTAACGTTGTTGACGCTGGTATTGTACAATAAGCTTTCACAAAAGGGAAAAATACATACAACATGGACTCAGCTGGTTGTCGCTTAGGCCAAAAAAAATAGGTGTGGTTACGGTAACATAGCCCAAAAAAATAGGGTAGGAAGGTAGGCAGTCACTTTTTTTTTCTTTTTCTAATGTGTACAAATTAAACCTACTTGACAGGGAAATAAGTGTGCGACTCGGGCGCTTTCGCTTTTATTGCGTTTTCTTGGTTTTGTTTTTGTTTTGTTTTTTGACAAATGTAATAAAAAGTTATAGGGTCGGCCCCTAAAAATAGGGTAGGTCGGGTTACCGTAACCACACCTATTTTTTTTTTAGGCCTTAGTTGACCTCAAAATGGGAGAGACACATTTTTGCAAAGACTGAAAGTGTTTGTTCATACAATGCACTGGGCCATGGGATATGCTATTGCTGTTTGTATCACTGTGTTGCTGCTGTTTGTATCGCCTTTTGTTCTCTATTAAGTTTTTTTTTAAGTTTATTTGTTATACCTTGCCTTATGCTATTGTTATTGAACAATTATATTGCAAAAGTGAAACAAACAATACAAGACTGAAAGTTTGCAATCTTGATATCAAGGAAACGACCCCTACTTGAGCTAAGTCCATTTTGTTTGTCCACTTCAGTGACTGCTAGGTGGACGTGAATGTTTTGTGTCGTCTATAATTAAACGTTCCATCAACTAACCGTTATCGATTTTTTTCCCCACAGTGACGATCTTTATTGTCGACAAATCAAGCACCACGTAGGTCATGGAAAACGCGTTGTTAAGACTTGGTGTGACATCAATCGATGAAAGGGACGGCAACACTGACTCGTTGGATAGCAACTTTGACACTAGATACGGGATAAAAACAACAACAACCTAGAATTGTAGGTTATCAGAATGTCTAATTATTGACAAAACAAAACGTTACATTTATAGTACGTAGACCCAGTGTTCTTTTAAGAAGGCGGACAGAAAAACACTTATGATACAAATAACGAACTTATCTCAAAATAGTCGATGAATCTCGCTTGCAAAACTCCCGCGAGGTAATAATATCGATCTAGATACGGGATTTGGAGTGTCTACTGCACATTTGTACAGCTGAGCAGAGATGGTCGCACGCAACTGATTCCTATGATAGTTGTTGTCAGCTTTACTGTGTCGTGTATCTCGGACCAGTAAGTAAACATGAGTTGGAAAGCGACGGGCGCAGTGGCCAAGTCGATAAGCCGTCGGCCTCCCAAGCGGAAGGTTGTGGGTTCGAAACTCGGCCGCGCCTGGTGGGTCAAGGGTGGAGATTGGTCCGATGTCCCAGGTCAACTTATGTGCAGACACACTAGTGCCTAATCCCCCTTCGTGTGTACACGCAAGAACAAGACCAAGTGCGCACGGAACAGATCCTTTAATCCATATCAGAGTTCGATGGGTTATAGAAACACGAAAATACCAAGACTGCATTCCCCAAAAGTGGCGTATGGCTGCCTAAATGGCAGGGTAAACTGGTCATACACGTAAAACGCCACTGGTGCAAATAATACGAGTGTACGTGGGAGTTTCTGCTTATGAACGCAGAAGGAGAAGAAGAGTTTGGAAGCGGGCACAAAGAAGCTATAGAATGTGAACTATCGTCTCAACGTATTGACTGCAAGGGGTGTGTTGCAACACTTGTTTGTACACTTGGCAAAAGTGGCATGTTGCTGTACGCGGCTGTGTTTCGGAAGTGATACACATCTTTCCTCTCACTCCCAGCCCCGACATCACCGCAACAACCTCAGATCAAGTCAAGTCAAATTTTATTTCTAGAAACCCCATGGGGGTACATGAAAAAAAAAACGGGAAAAAAAAACACAAGAACAATAAAGAGAGGAATGTAGGTTGTTCCATCAATACAATACACATAAACTCGTTCCGTTGAAAAAATAAAGTATAAACAGGTACAAAAAAAATATGCAAGTACAACCCGACGGAGCATCCACCCATCCACCAATATGTATTTAAGATGATATTTTTTTCCCGTTAACATGTTTGCGAAGGAATCGAATTTGGGGGGTGAATTAAATCGAATTTTACGACGAATTTCCTTCACCTGCAACAAACTGACATGCTTCTCTCACTCAAATAAGTGTAGTACTTTAATTTGAAGGGGAAGCTACAGTTCAGTCTGGGGTAAATATCGAATGCGAAAGCAGGGCCCGGGCGAAACATGAGATCGTCACACCGGCTGTGTTTGACAAGAAAAATGAGGTCATGGTCACTCGGTTCTGTACAGAGAAGTCAGTATTTCTCTCCGCAGCTCTTATGTTGTAAGCAAAGCAACGGGTATACTGTAACAGTGGAACCCTCTTTTTAAGACCCCCCCCCCCCCCAACACATTTTAGACCCCCTCGCTTGCAAGACCCTTTCTCAGATGTTCTGTTCAAAATGTATGTAAATTGACCCTAATTTTAAGACTTTCTGCTTTTTAAGCCCAGAGTTTCTCAGATTACTGGAGGACTTAAAAGAGGGGATCCACTGTATTGAGCCACAAGGAAGCTGAGGAATGTTCAATATCGCAATACATCTTTCTTTGTTTGTTTGCTTAACGCCCAGCCGACCACGAAGGGCCATATCAGGGCGGTGCTGCTTTGACATTTAACGTGCGCCACACACAAGACACAAGTCGCAGCACAGGCTTCATGTCTCACCCAATCACATTATTCTGACACCAACCAGTCCTAACACTAACCCCATAATGCCAGACGCCAGGCCACTAGATTGCCAATTTTTAAAGTCTTAGGTATGACCCGGTTCGAACCCACGACCTCCCGATCACGGGGCGGACGCCTTACCACTAGGCCAACCGTGCCGGTCGGCTTCATAGATTATTTGAGGACTTAAAAGAGGGGTTCCACTGTATTGAGCCACACGGAAACTGTGGAATGTTCAATATCGCAATACATCGTCTGTTTGGCGTCTGGTGCACAAGTTACCAGGCCATAGGAATACCAGTGACACTCTTTTGAAGGAAGCAGATTGTTCACGGTCTCGATTGGAGTCAACAACTGACAACAACATGCAAGCAGGATGGAAATAGAAACTTGGGGAACATTTCCCTTACGTCAAATGGAAAAGTACAACAAAAAAGAGCATACTTATATAACATGCGTGTTCCAGAGGAGCAGGCATGCAACTGTTCCGTATGACAATTTTGCTGTGTCGTGTTCCTCGGGCCAAATATTAGAGAGATCTACAAAGAAAAAGGCATGTTTCGAAGCGGACACCGTGAAGACGGCCTTTTCTTTGTTTATATCCAGTGGATTCAACTTGGCTGTGTCGCGTTTCTCAAGCCTAACACCTACAATGTAAGCCGGGAAATGGGTATACTGAAGCACAAAGAAACCGCGGAATGCTAACTATCGTCACAATGCCAGAGACACTCTTTCTGGAAAAGCAGCGCGCACACAGACAATATCAAAGTTAGTTTCAATAAACAATACTTTAATTTAATTAACTTCACTTTATCATCCCATAACTGGGAAATTCGGATCGACCTTTCCCAGGGGAAAGCTAGCATCAACAAGAGCCGCGCTACCCAGGTGTGTGCGTGTTTAGGTGTACTCAGCCACCTGTACTTATGGCAGAATGACCGATGTCTTTATCGTGCCACTGTGGTGACACGCGGATGGGACATGGATACTAACTCTGCACATAAAGTTGACCGACCGTGTCCGTCCTGGCCTGGATTCGAACCCGTGGCTCTATAGGATCACAAGTCCAGTGCTCTATATACCAAATGAGCTACCCGTTTAAATCTTGAAAAGAACCTTCTCGATCTCACACACACACACACACACACTCACACACACACACACACACACACACACACACACACACTCACACACAGACACACACACACACTCACACACACACACACACACACACACTCACACACACTCACACACACACACACACTCACACACACACACACACACACACTCACACACACACACACACACACTCACACACACACACACTCACACTCACACACACACACACACACACACACACACACACACACACACTAAAACAAGTATTTAATTTAAATCTGCAGCTTAGTGAAGGAGAGCTGATTGAATGCAACTGTTTCCACCAGCGGTTTTTGTAAACGTCCAGTGGCATTCAACTTTGCTGAGAAGAGTTTCTTACGCCGTGCATTGTAAGCCGGGCAACAGGTATAACGAGCCACAAAGAGGCTGCAGCATTTTAAATATCGCAATGTCTCGTCTTTCCGGTGTCTGGTGCAAAACTGCTACGCCGTAACAAAACCAGAACCAGTATTTTGAGGAAGGCATACCGCACACATACGCAATTAAAGTATTTACAAACAGCATGCAAGTACGCTGGAAATAAAAACTGGGAAAGAACTTCCCCCGCGAACAAAAATCAAACCCATCAACAACAAAAAAACAAGCTCACTTATATGCGTGTGCCAGCAAAGCAGGGATGGTCACATGCAACTATTTCTTATATATGTACACACGGCAGTAGCATACCACACATTTCACACAACTTTGCTGTGTCGTGTGCATGGGTCAGGCATATTTTAAGTCCGGTGACAAGTGCCCTGGGTGGAAAACGGCATCGAACATGCCTTGGAAGCAGGGATAGTCGCATACATGTTTTGTACCACAGTGGCAGTGGTTGTTGCATGCAACCTAGCTGTGACGTGTTTCTCCCTCGTTGCTAGCCGGGTAACAGGTACATTTTAGCCACAAAGAAGCTGTGGAATTTGAATGGCCTCGAATTGCATCGTCTGGTGCAGGAGTTCCTGGGCTTTAAGAAAAACAGAGACACTATTTTGGGGAACGCAAGCCGCACAGAGACTCAATCAAAGTCAATTATAAACAACAATGTGCACGTGGGTTGGAAACAGAGGCTTGGAAAAAGCCTCCCCCGCGTCTTAAAATATGCCAACACAGACACACCCATAGACAGACCGGCAGCCAAGACAGACGCACGCAGACACACACATACTCACACACACACACACACACACACACACACACACACACACACACACATCGCAGACGCAATCACTTTCTGCCGAGATACTGGGATGCATGGCACAACACCATCCGAACTCGTACTTGGAGCAGAAATAGCAGCTCAAGGCTAAACTAAATGTCTTTCGTTTCGTTTTTAACTAGCGTTTTATTTAGTCTGTACGTGTTGGCAAAACCTCAACGCACGAGGAGAAAGAGCAATGGCTGGACACTCCGTGGTGATTGGTCAAAAGTTTAGAAACTGGGTTAAGGTGAACATACCGCAGATTTCAACGGATTAATCAACACACGAGAATGTGATTTTTAACTCAACTATCTTAAAGCCACACTCATGCCCGTGACCACCCTTACCATCTCAGATCTGGCCACCTAGGATAAGACCTATGTTCCCCTTGGGCACATACTACAAATCAACACCCTGACTGCATGCTGTGGTGAGTTCGAATCTTTTTGTGAATGTATTTCTTTCAACGCTATTAGTGGTTTTTACGAAATTAATTAATAAAATTAAAAACATTTCTCTCTACACAAAGAGAGCTCACAGGCTGTCTGTTTTTTGGTATGCAACCAAGTGAAGTGATAGTCTATCCAAAATGATATTCATGCCACATTTGAGATTGTGACCGTCTTCACAGGAAGGAGTGTGCCTTTAAATATCTAAAGACCAGAAGAAACACGAGGGCGGACATACTTTGAAGTTAAAGTCACGCTTTCTCTCACCCGAACAGTATTCACGGGAAGTAGTGTGCCTTTAAATATCTAAAGACCAGAAGAAACACGAGGGCGGACATACTTTGAAGTTAAAGTCACGCTTTCTTTCACCCGAACAGTATTAAAGACCAGAAGAAACACGAGGGCGGACATACTTTGAAGTTAAAGTCACGCTTTCTTTCACCCGAACAGTATTAAAGACCAGAAGAAACACGAGGGCGGACATACTTTGAAGTTAAAGTCAAGCTTTCTCTCACCCGAACAGTATTCACGGGAAGGAGTGTGCCTTTAAATATCTAAAGACCAGAAGAAACACGAGGGCGGACATACTTTGAAGTTAAAGTCACGCTTTCTTTCACCCGAACAGTATTAAAGACCAGAAGAAACACGAGGGCGGACATACTTTGAAGTTAAAGTCACGCTTTCTTTCACCCGAACAGTATTAAAGACCAGAAGAAACACGAGGGCGGACATACTTTGAAGTTAAAGTCAAGCTTTCTCTCACCCGAACAGTATTCACGGGAAGGAGTGTGCCTTTAAATATCTAAAGACCAGAAGAAACACGAGGGCGGACATACTTTGAAGTTAAAGTCACGCTTTCTTTCACCCGAACAGTATTAAAGACCAGAAGAAACACGAGGGCGGACATACTTTGAAGTTAAAGTCACGCTTTCTTTCACCCGAACAGTATTAAAGACGAGAAGAAACACGAGGGCGGACATACTTTGAAGTTAAAGTCACGCTTTCTTTCACCCGAACAGTATTAAAGACCAGAAGAAACACGAGGGCGGACATACTTTGAAGTTAAAGTCAAGCTTTCTCTCACCCGAACAGTATTCACGGGAAGGAGTGTGCCTTTAAATATCTAAAGACCAGAAGAAACACGAGGGCGGACATACTTTGAAGTTAAAGTCACGCTTTCTTTCACCCGAACAGTATTAAAGACCAGAAGAAACACGAGGGCGGACATACTTTGAAGTTAAAGTCACGCTTTCTTTCACCCGAACAGTATTAAAGACCAGAAGAAACACGAGGGCGGACATACTTTGAAGTTAAAGTCACGCTTTCTTTCACCCGAACAGTATTAAAGACCAGAAGAAACACGAGGGCGGACATACTTTGAAGTTAAAGTCACGCTTTCTTTCACCCGAACAGTATTAAAGACGAGAAGAAACACGAGGGCGGACATACTTTGAAGTTAAAGTCACGCTTTCTTTCACCCGAACAGTATTAAAGACCAGAAGAAACACGAGGGCGGACATACTTTGAAGTTAAAGTCACGCTTTCTTTCACCCGAACAGTATTAAAGACCAGAAGAAACACGAGGGCGGACATACTTTGAAGTTAAAGTCACGCTTTCTTTCACCCGAACAGTATTAAAGACCAGAAGAAACACGAGGGCGGACATACTTTGAAGTTAAAGTCACGCTTTCTTTCACCCGAACAGTATTAAAGACCAGAAGAAACACGAGGGCGGACACACTTTGAAGTTAAAGTCACGCTTTCTTTCACCCGAACAGTATTAAAGACCAGAAGAAACACGAGGGCGGACACACTTTGAAGTTAAAGTCACGCTTTCTCACACCCAAACAGTATTCACGGGAAGGAGTGTGCCTTTAAATATTCAATTACCAGAAGAAACAGTAGGGCGGACAAACTATGAAGTTAAAGTCACGCTTTCTGTCATCAGACGTGTTTCCATTCCTCAAAACTGTACTGCCTAAACGCTGAATGGGACGTGCTGTTGACTAAAACACGTACATGTATTCTGGTGTGCCTTTCAATGTCATGCCTTTCTCTCTCCGGGAGAGCTATTCACGTTACCAGCCATGCGTTGCTCAGAATCACAATAGCCCGCTCAGAGAAAAGTCGCTCTGGATTGGTCTATGCAACGGGCTCACAACGAGGCAAATCGCTTCACGATGGCGACGAAGAAAGCACGATTGCTGCGAGATATGAAAAAAGTTGTACTTCTTAAACTAGTACATGTATTCGGTCAGTGAAATCGTCAGAGAGAATGTAGTTATGATGGGAAATTTAGCTGGGGTAGTCCCTGAACCTTGAAAAGCGGTGGATCCTTCGGGTCACGTCGAAAACCACGCCGAGAAGATCGAAACACGCTACACGGCATCGCAGTGTAAACACCGCCGCCATCTTGGATAACGCGGCGGGCGGTGGGCGAGCATATATACCAAAGCCGCTCGCCGAGTGCTTCGCGAGCGCTTTCCTGCACTGCCCTAATTAAGAAACGGCTTTTTGTCATTCGCACTGCGAGCGACCCGTGGCGAACCGCTCTGGGCAACTCGTCTCTGTTTAGCGGCACTAGACTGCATGGTGGCACTGTGTGAGCTGCAAGTCGTCATAAATGCATTTCATGAAACCCAGTTTGGACCCGCCAAAGTCACGTGACGGTTGTAAAGTTACCGGACCTACCTCTCGCCGCTTCAATCGCAAGCGGCATGAGGCCCCCGGTCATCCTGAACTCAGGTCAAAATGAGTTACTTCCCTTAGGGTCTCATTTATCCCTGGCAGGATGCCTTTGTTATCCTTCTCTGGAGAGGAAATCGATATATTTTTTTTTTTTTACATATATATATATTATAAAGCTTTTTGTAATGTGTTATTGATATAAGCAGATTCGCGATCGTCGATAATGATTTTTCATGGTGTTGTGTAATCTTTAAATTTAGAAAGGATTGTTATGTAAGACACTTTCAAGCGAGCTGTCTTTCGCGGATGTATTTACTGTGTAAACAACTCTAAATATGGCAAAAGTGTCAAGTGATAATCAACTTTGTCACGTGATCATAACAAAATGGCTACGGAGCAGACGACTTTTTCCGTAACCAGTTGGGAGTGATGCAACAATATCACGGTCTCCTTCCCACAGCAGTCTCAAAATTTCGACTTGTTTTGACCTTAGAACGATGTCTTTATCATAACTGTGAAGAACAGAACGGAGATCACTGTCGAAGTCGGCCATTCTACAATCACTTTCGTCTTTCGTCTGTTGTCAGAAACATCAGCAAAAAACATATGGGAGATAACTCTGTATTCTTGTTTTGATATAGATTTCCCTTTAATGCGCGTTGTAATTATTCATCCTGTCAGAGAGACAGAGCGATAGCGTCGACCGATGATTATCAGAATGGCCCCCGGTATTCTATTGATGTTTGTGTGTCCGCATGTTGTCTTATACAATGAAGAGCCTCGCCGATCGTGCTTCTATCGGCTAGTAGGGAAGCGTCGAGTGGCGGTGATTTCCTTTAATAAGGATGCATGTGCGCATGCGTACAGAACAAGGAGGGAGGTAACAACCTTGATAGTTAAAGACGCTCCAACTTTGTGACGTGAATAGCAGTTAAAATCGGAATTTAGAGCCCTTTACCCAAAAAGTTGGTAGCCGCTATCACCACTTCAAATTACCAACTATTTATGAATTGGCGTCCAGGGCTACAAAAAGGGACACCGCAATTAGAGATACTACCTAAGACAAAAGTCAACTTTGAACAATCATTCCTTTCGATTTCAAAATGAACCTTCAAACTGAGTTTCATTTAGTCCGTAACGCGTGTTAGTTTAAATCTACCTCGTTGCAACAACATGGGTCACTTAGAAAGAAAAGAAAATAGCTTTGCGGATTGCTTTCGGACCTTCGTGAATAATATTTTCACTTTAATCACTTTATCTTTACACATTTTTGTAACTCAATACCGTACCACACACCGCTTTCGGTAAACTGCAGGTCATGACGAGTCATATTGACCTACTGTGCAATCTACTATCCTCTACATGACGTGTGCTGTCCCAGTTACTTTAAACAAGATTTTCGGATTTTCTAACCAAAAACGCGAATTCTTGGCAAAGACATTTTGGACGCGAAGTTTTGGATTAAGGCAACACTCTGTCTCGTCGACTTGAACCACACAAAACACCAATGTTCAAATGTTGAACTCTCTCTGAACTCATATTTTTCGACTCACCAAGACAACTCAAGTTTCCATAGACATCTTCTTGGCTGTGCTATGCAGACAGAACTTAAAATATCGTCAGCAAGAGGTGCGCTGCAATACATGTCTTGAGTCTAGTGCAGAGCCTGCCAGAGGGTCATGGGCATGTGGAATTCTGGATGATCGTGTTAAACAGAGTACCTTTGCCAGACTTGTTTAGGGGAATCGAGACGAGGGTCGTGGTGTATGTGTGTGTGTGTGTGCGTGTGTGTGTGTGTGTGTGTGTGTGTGTAGAGCGATTCAGAGTAAACTAATGTACCGATCTGTATGAAATTTTTCATGAGAGTTCCTGGGTATGATATCCCCAGACGTTTTTTTCATTTTTTCGATAAATGTCTTTGATGACGTCATATCCGGCTTTTTGTAAAAGTTGAGGCGGCACTGTCACACCCTCATTTTTCAATAAAATTGATTGAAATTTTGGCAAAGCAATCTTCGACGAAGGCCGGACTTTGGTATTGCATTTCAGCTTGGAGGCTTAAAAATTAATTAATGACTTTGGTCATTAAAAATCTAAAAATTGTAATTAAAATTATTTTTTTTATAAAACGATCCAAAATTACGTTTATCGTATTCTTCATCATTTTCTGATTCCAAAAACATATAATTATGTTATATTCGGATTAAAAACAAGCTCTGAAAATTAAAAATATAAAAATTATGATTAAAATTAAATTTTTGAAATCGATTTAAAAACAATTTCATCTTATTCCTTGTCCGTTCCTGATTCCAAAAACATATAGATATGATATGTTTGGATTAAAAACACGTTCAGAGAGTTAAAAAGAATAGAGATATAGAAAAGCGTGCTATCCTCCTCAGCGCAACCGCTACCGCGCTTTTCTAGATTGTTAATTTCACTGCCTTTGCCACGAGCGGTGGACAGACGATGCTACGAGTGTACGGTCTTGCGGAAAAAATGCAATGCGTTCAGTTTCATTCTGTGAGTTCGACTGAGCTTGATTAAATGTATTTTTGCCTTACGCGACTTGTTACATTTAGTCAAGTTTTGACTAAATGTTTTAACGTAGAGGGGGAATCGAAACGAGGGTCGTGGTGTATGTGCGTGCGTGCGTGCGTGCGTGTGTGTGTGTGTGTGTCTGTGTGTGTGTGTAGAGCGATTCAGACTAAACTACTGGACCGATCTTTATGAAATTTGACATGAGAGTTCCTGGGTATGAAATCCCCAGACGTTTTTTTCATTTTTTTGATAAATGTCTTTTATGACGTCATATCCGGCTTTTCGTGAAAGTTGAGGCGGCACTGTCACGCTCTCATTTTTCAACCAAATTGGTTGAAATTTTGGTCAAGTAATCTTCGACGAAGCCCGGACTTCGGTATTGCATTTCAGCTTGGTGGCTTAAAAATTAATTAATGACTTTGGTCATTAAAAATCTGAAAATTGTAAAAAAAAATAACAATTTATAAAATGATCCAAATTTACGTTCATCTTATTCTCCATCATTTTCTGATTCCAAAAACATATAAATATGTTATATTTGGATTAAAAACAAGCTCTGAAAATTAAATATATAAACATTATTATCAAAATTAAATTGTCGAAATCAATTTAAAAATACTTTCATCTTATTCCTGGTCGGTTCCTGATTCCAAAAACATATAGATATGATATGTTTGGATTAAAAACACGCTCAGAAAGTTAAAACAAAGAGAGGTACAGAAAAGCGTGCTATCCTTCTTAGCGCAACTACTACCCCGCTCTTCTTGTCAATTTCACTGCCTTTGCCATGAGCGGTGGACTGACGATGCTACGAGTATACGGTCTTGCTGAAAAATGGCATAGCGTTCAGTTTCATTCTGTGAGTTCGACAGCTACTTGACTAAATGTTGTATTTTCGCCTTTCGTGACTTGTTATTTGTTTGACTTAGATCATCAAAACAATGGTGTCTGGTATATCGTTAACAGGTCTGCTATGATGCTGATTTAACGGGAGGAAACAGACTTTCGTATACGTTCTTGACATTCTTTCTGGCTGTATTCGTTCATCCAATACACGGTGCTTGCCTATGCATGAAGAAGTCGTCTTTTTACATTTGGTAATGAATGTTTTCCGGTAAACTGGGAATTGAGACGAGGGGAGGTTTTGTGTGTGTGTGTGTGTGTGTGTGTGTGTGTGTGTGTGCGGAACTGCCACGCACTCATTTTCAAATCAAATTGATGGACATTTTGGTCAAGCAATCTTGGATGAAGCCCGGACTATTGGATTGCATTTCAGCTTGGAAGTTTAATCAATAAGTCATAACAAAATCTGAACATTCTGATTTAAGCAAACAGATTCAAAAATGATTGCGTTTTATTGTTTATGTTTTCCTGAATCCAAAAATATATCGACATGCCATGTTTACTCTGAAAATGTACTCACAATAAAATAAGATAGGTTAATAAGACCGACACGGTGGGCCTAGTGGTAAGGCGTCCGCCCCGTGATCGGGAGGTCGTGGGTTCGAACCCCGGCCGGGTCATACCTAAGACTTTAAAATTGGCAATCTAGTGGCTGCTCCGCCTGGCGTCTGGCATTATGGGGTTAGTGCTGGGACTGGTTGGTCCGGTGTCAGAATAATGTGACTGGGTGAGACATGAAGCCTGTGCTGCGACTTCTGTCTTGTGTGTGGCGCACGTTAAATGTCAAAGCAGCACCGCCCTGATATGGCCCTTCGTGGTCGGCTGGGCGTTAAGCAAACAAACAAACAAACAAACAAACAAAGGTTAATAAGGCACTACGTTCGCATGCAATTGGGCTTGTATTACCGAGACCATGTGTCAGCGTCTTCTCGACCGCGGGGTTTCGACCAGCCTAATGGTCTTGATGAAAACAAATGCAGTGTGTTCAATTTTACTCTGTGAGTTCGATAGATTGACTAAATGTATCAATTTCGCTTTACGCGACTTGTTCTTTCTGCACCCTACGACTTCCTAGCTCTGGATCAAGCTGTGTACCGATGACACCACAGTCACATCCAATCAAGGATCGCCGCAAACGGATCCATACAGTTACCATACGCCCACACACCTCTACACATCCCCAGGAGGGGGGGGGGGGGGGGGGTGGAGGAAGATGAGACTCGATTGGCAATTTGTCTCCCCCTACTACCAATTGATTCTGGTTGCTCACCGTCTTGCACTGGCATCTTGGGGCAGTAAAAGTGCCGCATGTCGGATTCTGCGCACGCACATGAGGACTGGAGGCTTGAGCGAGGCCGGGGAGGACTGACTCCCTCATCTGCAAACAGCTGTTCAATTTCTGTGGACCTTCAGGCAGCTGTCTCCTCCTGTGTGATCCTGTTTGTATCAAGTCAGCATTTTGAGAAGGAGACATTTTTTTTAAAATGCGTTCAAGGTCGAGGGATTTGATGCTAGTAGAGAGATAAAGTGGTGGGGGGGGGGGGGGGGGGAGAGATGTGGTGGGGTAAGGTGTGTGTGTGTGCGTGTGTGTGTGTTTGTTTGTGTGTGTGTGTGTGTGTGTGTGTGTGTGTGTGCGGGCGAGTTCAATGTGCTAGCATTGGCTACAGTTGTTGCTCACATGAAAAGAAGTAACGCTGTTCACCAAACTATAAAGAATTAAACAAACGAGCAGCCAAAATAATGAACACACAAACTAACAGAAAAATAAAAAGCAAACGAAAAAATAAACACATACAGAAACGTATGAGAAGCCGGAATCCTATACTGGACATTTATGGAGGGGGTCCCGGGACGCACTAAACCTATACAGAGAAAATTTTCGTTATTGTGCGTACCATAGGTACTCAGAGTCTATTCAGACTTTAGTCGTCAACTAAGTCTAGTGAAAGCACACCGACACACTTATGTTTGAAAGTGTGCATCATGTATTTGAAATCTGACATGTTTGAAGAAAAACAGCAACATTGGCATAGAAAGAACAGAAGTCAAGTTGAAGGGTGTGTGCATGTGCGTACGTGTGTGCATGTGCGTACGTGTGTTTGTGTGTGTGTGTGTGTGTGTGTGTGTGTGTGGATGTGTGTGTGTGTGTGAAAGGTTTGGTTGATGTGTCCTTCTTGAATATTCTGCTATAAAAGGACACTTCATATCACACTATCCGCGACCACAATGCGCTAGGGGGTTTGGGGACTCTGGACTCTGGACTCTTCAGACCCTCTAAAACTCCGCTTAAGATATCCTACTTCAAACTGTTGCTTACACACAAGTTCCTGCAAGTACACGCTATTTGTTCTGAATTCATAAGTTTGAATTAATGCATTCAACAATGTATGATAATAGGTTTAACAAATTGAATTATCCACGCGAGTTCTCTTCAGTCGAACTTTAAATCGAAATTTCTCTCACAAAATAGCTTCTTTTTTTTTTTTTTTTTTTACAAGCAATTGTATCATTGACGAATTTGCATCTAGAACCTTGTTACTTTAATGCGTTTCCAGCGTTTTTCTCTTCGGGTTCTCAATCTTCTGGTTACAGTGGAGGATGGGGGGTGGAAGGGTAGTCTAAATGACGCCATCGCACAATCCAATAAACCTGTAACTAGAAACTCACCATTTGTTTGCCTTTTTTCCTCTGCTTTCCAAAAAAATCTCCCTTTTTCCGGCGTCTCTTGAATTTTGATTGTCTAATTTCCTCACACCCTGTCTAAAGTTCAACCAGAAATACACCAGCGTTAAAAGAAACCAAAAGTTTTCAGCGTAACCCAAAAGAACGATCTGATCTTGTGACTGCATGTGGGGGTGGCTAGTTTTGCTTGCTCCTTTGTCTGTTTTGTTTTTGTTCCTTTTGATCTTTTGTTTCTCAAATATCTGAATGAGCTGCCCCTTATGCATGCATGCAGGCAAAGAAACAAAGCACATTTTCAATGTAATCCAAAATAAGTTTTAAGTTTAGCGCTAAGGAGTGAAATTTGAGAGAAAATCTGTATGCGCACGTCGCTTCGCAAAGAAAACAGTTCAAAGAAATGCATCGATAATTCTCGTGGGTCCTCTTTTTGATTTGAATTGATTATCCCACGCCTTTGAAAACTGTTTGAATGTCACAAAAACAGAAAAGAACAAGGTTACGTGTAATTAAATACAAGAACACTAGAACATAGGGACATATTCACACATTGCTAATATCTATTCATCGCAGACAAACCCCTTTGCTGTCGTGGATGTCCATTACATTCACGAACAGTCTTTGAGTGCACAAAAGATGTTTTTAATGTTCTCTCTCTGTCTCTGTCTCTCTCTCTCTCTGTCTCTCTCTCTCTCTCTCTCTGTCTCTCTCTCTGTCTCTCTCTGTCTCTCTCTGTCTGTCTCTCTCCGTCTCTCTCCCACTACCCCCTCTCTCTCTCAGTCTCCCCTTCCCTCTCTTTCTCTCCCCCTCTCTCTCTCTCTGTCTCTCTCTGTGTCTGTCTCTGTCTCTCTCACTACCCCCCTCTCTCTCTCTCCCTCCCCCCTCTCTCTCTCCCTCCCCCCCTCTCTCTCTCTCGCTCT
Source organism: Littorina saxatilis (assembly GCF_037325665.1). NCBI lineage: Eukaryota > Metazoa > Mollusca > Gastropoda > Littorinimorpha > Littorinidae > Littorina > Littorina saxatilis. The sequence goes on from NC_090256.1 coordinate 39,853,758, forward strand.
TTCTCTGTCTCTCTCGCTTCCCCAATATCTAACAGGCCAATTATGAAAATAAACTGTTTACATTTTTTTAACACCGCACACAAACAGAAAACTCTTTTCTTCTTCTTTTTTTTTTGGGGGGGGGGAGGGGGTAGGGGGTAGGGAGGGGTGGGTGGGGGGGGGGGGGCTGTGTAAGAGTTGTGTGTTTTGGAGGCGAGGTAAGCTGAGCTATAAAAGACAGAAAACAAGTCGCGTAAGGCGAAAATACAATATTTAGTCAAGTAGCTGTCGAACTCACAGAATGAAACTGAACGCAACGCAACGCAGCAAGACCGTATACTCGTAGCATCGTCACTCCACCGCCCGTGGCAAAGGCAGTGCACGTGGAATTGACAAGAAGAGCGGGGTATTCGTTGCGCTGAGAAGGATAGCACGCTTTTCTGTACCTCTCTTCGTTTTAACTTTCTGAGCGTGTTTTTAATCCAAACATATCATATCTATATATTTTTGGAATCAGGAACCGACAAGGAATAAGATGAAAGTGTTTTTAAATTGATTTCGAAAAAAAAATTTTGATAATAATTTTTATATATTTCATTTTCAGAGCTTGTTTTTTAATCCGAATATAACATATTTATATGTTTTTGGAATCAGAAAATGATGGAGAATAAGATAAACGTAAATTTGGATCGTTTTATAAATTTTTATTTTTTTTTACAATTTTCAGATTTTTAATGACCAAAGTCATTAATTAATTTTTAAGCCACCAAGCTGAAATGCAATACCGAACCCCGGGCTTCGTCGAAGATTACTTGACCAAAATTTCAACCAATTTGGTTGAAAAATGAGGGCGTGACAGTGCCGCCTCAACTTTCACGAAAAGGCGGATATGACGTCATCAAAGACATTTATCAAAAAAATGAAAAAAACGTTCGGGGATTTCATACCCAGGAACTCTCATGTCAAATTTCATAAAGATCGGTCCAGTAGTTTAGTCTGAATCGCTCTACACACACACACACACGCACGCACACACACACACACACACACACGCACGCACATACACCACGACCCTCGTTTCGATTCCCCCTCGATGTTAAAATATTTAGTCAAAACTTGACTAAATATAAAAACGACCGTTTACGCAGTGTCAGCAAGATATAAAGCCAGTCTCTTTCCAAACCATGCTCATTGGAGCACGGTGACGCCACCGGTGTGTATCAACTGGCTTGCCTCATCTTAAAAAAATACATCTTTTCCTTAACTCATAAAATACCGACAGAGTGATTTCCCCACGCCGTCCATTGAGGCCGGCACAAATTGGCCTGACTGGATACGCGGGGAGCGTACCGTCGAATTATTAAACCTGTCGAAAGATTTACTCGAACATTTCTTCGAGGCAAGATGCACCAGACAAGCAGATTGGCATCCCACCCACCTCCCCCACCCACCCCAATTCCCCAAAAAGTGAGAGAGAAAAAAGAAGGACAGAAAAAAGAAAGGAAACTGAAGACACAAAGTTGAGGGTTATGGTGATAGAAAGGGGGACACAGGAAACAGATTGGAGAAGAAGAGAAGAAAAGCTGCAAAGAAAAAAGACGCCGCCCCCGCATTTCCCTGACTTGATGTATTGGTCAGCAACTCATCTTCCCTGAGGATAAGAGAAGATCGTTTCTAAAGCACCATTTGATATTTTTAATTACTTAAATGTGGAACAGGGCAAAAACAACCAAATTTAAAACATGAAAATAAAATTAGGACTGATTGGAAGAAACAGGTTTTGATGGAAAGCAGTAAGTTGCCGGCTCATACTGATATCCATTTTCTCGACATGTTTATTATCATTTGCTAACAGTCAGCATATTAGAAACTAGATGAATACCCGCTTCGCCGGGTAGCCGGCTTCGCCGGGAAGAAGTAGAGCCGAACCGTACGTACGCCGGCACCGTACGCCGGCTTCGCCGGGTGAGTGGCGCACCGTACGCGATTGACGCCACACGAAGGAAAACTTCTAAAAATAGTAACGGGAATATGGATTGAGCGTTGTGGACAGTGACCTTCTAAAAATAGTAACGGGAATATGGATTGATGCCACACGAAGGAAGGGAGATAAACGCAAAACACTGGAGAAGATAAGGAAGAGTTACTGGGAATGGATCTGGGAAGATGAACAGAAAAACCAAAATCGGTTCAGCGCTGCGCGCTGAGAGCACGTGTTGAAAATTCTCATCGACCAGGTTGTATCCGGGGTCTACCTGAATATGCCCACCAAATTTGAAGCAGATCCATCGAGAACTTTGGCCGTGCATCGCGAACACACACACACACACAGACACAAGCCGTATATATATATATAGATAACTCACAATGACAAATTCAGGTCTCGTATCCATTCGCATCTCACATCGCAGTCAAAGAAAAAGCAAAAAAGCAAACTACAAGCTCTAACAGCCATGTAGGATCTATAATGTAAGAATAATAAATGTGCGAGTTTATTTTCCTCATATCCACCCTGAGCCTCATCTTTCACAAAATCAATGGTGACAAGGATGACTTAATGCATTGGAAGGTCCTAAACTTAATAAGTTTGTGTGAGATTTTGACTCGTATTCCAGTGCTCCCCAAGTTTGGTTAGTTTGTGCACGCCACTGAGCTATACGTCTCGTCTTGTGTGCATAAAATAACGAAGAAACTGCTTGAAGAAGACGACGAAGACAAACACGAAAATGCATAGACGTTAATAGAACGGGGAAGAAAAGCGTCACAACTCTCAGCTCGCCGTAAATTTTTTTTAATTTTGTTAAAGAACTTAAAAGGATACTTTTGGTCAAACAACTGTCTAATATCGGTCCACGAGTTTCCCAGTGTGGTGTTGCTGACATCACATAACAGGAATACCTAATAAGTAGAGTTTGGGGGGGGGGGGGGGGGGTCAGTTTAAAAAACTAATTAAAACGTGGTCTTTTGGTAATCTTTTCAGGCAGTTATTAATAAATGCGTTGTCATTGTTTCCGTCCTAAATGTTCGCCCCTGAGAGCGGGGAATCGTGCACGCATTTGTTAGATTAAAGATTTGAGTGCCTCAAGTCGCACAGCTGTCGTCTGAGTGTCGTCGGGATGAGCACAAACACTCACTAAATTTCAGCTAAATTGAACACAGAGTACCAGAGATACAAGTCTAATCCGAAGACAGACAAACAGACAGAGGGACAGACCGATCCCTATACACAACCCGTATACGGGTGTGCACAAAAAGTCCATGAACAGAATCCGAACTCCAACACAAAAGAGCCTGTCGACAGCAACCGCTAATCATTGTCTATTTTGATTTAATTAATTAGCATAGACATTGAGCAATTTTCTTAACTTAACATGGAAGGTGTGTCGAAAGTACAGCAAGACGAATGTCCCTTGGGTGTTTTAATGTTACATTCGCCAGTAAACTCCTCCATAATGGCCTTTTCGCTACTGTGTCCTGTAACTGTTACATATCCGATTCAATTTGTTTCATGGGAGCTTTCCCCCCTGAGAAGTTCAAAGTTGGCCATGTGCACCAGAGTTGCACTCCAATCGCTGAGTCAATCTCTTTTTTTTTCTGTCCACCCCACCCCCCTCCGCCCCCTCTATCTCTTTAAGGGAGAGTTCTGGCTTTTGGACGTAAGGCATGCATTTGTACATTAAAGAATATAAAGCGGACATTCAATGTTTTAACTAGCATAAAAATGATTCTATTTTCACACACTTTAGTGACGAAAAGGGTTGATTAAGAAGCAGTGCACTAACATTCTAATAGGCCAGCAAAAATCTCCCCTGATTATATTTGGATCACACACGGTCAGCGGCAAGGTTAACTGTCAACTTGTGCACACCAAAGATTTCACACCCGCATTGGGTCTCTTTAAAGATAAGATGCTTACCGTGTCTACCACCATGAAACCATCAGAAATCCGTTCAGGCTTGCACATGCACTAAGGCCATCTTTCCTCTGAGAAACCAAACTGAAATTCAAAACCCTAGCTGAGTTGATTTCTTTCACCGAATATCATTTTGTTTCTTAACAAGTAGAACATGCTGGTGGTTCCTAAAGTTCGGAATGACATACACGCCGAGTCTCAGTGGGTAGTTACAATACAAATATATGTATATATTTAATAGCCTCCAATAGTTTCCACAGCTGAGCTAGTATACAAAACAAGAACGTGAAAAATAAGCAAGGATTTTTTATGATCCGCCAACTTTGACTATTATTTTTAATATCAACTGAGACTCAGCATGTAACCTCTACGCATTTAACTTCACGCGAGTTACTTTAAAATCATTTTTACCATGTTACAGATGAGTTCCACTTCTGCAGTGTGTGTGTGTGTGTGTGCGTGTGTGTGTGTGTGTATGTGTGTGTGTGCAAACGCGCGTGTGTGCGTGCGTGTGTGCGTGCGATCGTGTGTGCGTGTGTGTGCCTGTTTGCGTGCGCGCGCGTGTGTCTATGTGTGTGTGCGTGCCTGTTAACGTGCGTGCGTGCGTACGTGCGTGCGTGCGTGCGTGCGTGCGTGCGTGCGTGCGTGCGTGCGTGCGTACGTGCATGCGTGTGCCTGTTTGAGTGCGTGCGTGCGTGTGTATCCATGTGTATGCGTGCGTGCCTGTTTACGTGTGAGTGTGCGTGGGGGGGGGGGGGGGGGGAGGGGGTGAGTCTGGTTTGTGCCGTTTGTTTTAATGTAGAAATAATTGTTTTTTAATTTATTTTGTTTTTAATTAAAAATATATTCATTCTAGGCGGATGCTCACTCCGTGGGCCTGGGTTTTGTTGCACTTTAGCAGACGCTGTTTTGTGTGTGTCTGTGGTTTTTGGCAGTTCTTTTCTCACACGTAATAGATAAGTACGACCTACGGTTGGTGATCCATCATTCATAGCGGTTGATGACTCCAGAGACCTGAGTTCAGTGCCGCGTTTGCATTGGCCCTGTTACGGGCAAATTACACCTGCGCAGAATCAGCGGGGCAGACCACTCACTGCAGATTATTGAGGAAATTCTTTTTTTTTTCACAGCCCGCTACATGCTCCGTGAAAGAAAACAGGCCAAGTACTCGTCATGATCCACACCGCAGCATGCAGCGCCGCTGACTCTGTGCAGGTGTAATTTGCCCCTTACATCACCACTACTTTCCCACAGCTCTTAGCCTTCATCGGTGTAATGGAGAAGAAACCGCTCTGCTCAATGAAAGAGAAAAAAAACTGAAGCTTTTTTGGCCCAAGGAATTCAAGTTTCAACTTTCGCAGCCAACATAGAAAGTGCAAAATGGAGCGCAAAATTCCAAGGTATAAAAAGAAAACAAAACAAAAACAAGTCTCGTGAAGCGATATTAAACATTTAGTTAATCTGTCGACCTGAAACTAAACGACCATCACTAACAAAACAACCAACTCCGAGACTACATGTACTAAGGCTTTGCTAGCCTAAACCCGAAGATTGAGGTCCAGCTCGTCTCCGCGAAGTGTATACGAACGTATATATAGTGCCTAATTAACCTATTTTCTTTAATTGTGAGTACATTTTCAAAGTATTCATGGCATAGCTACATATTTTTGGGTTCAGAAAAAAATAAATATGTATCGATTTCTAACAATTTTATTTTCATTAGACTTTTGAGACTTTTAATGACCTAACTCATCAGATAGATTTTAAACTTCCAAGTTGAAATGCAATGCATAGTCCGGGCTTCGTCAAAGATTGTTCGATAACAATTTCAATCAATTTGATCGAAAATTACGACGTGACAGTGCTGCCTCATCTTTCACTAAAAGCCGGAAATGACGTCATCAAGGACATTTATCAAACAAAAATTGTCTGAGGATACAATATATCTGGAAGAATTTATATCTAAAGTTCGAGGAGATGAGTCAGTAGTTTCTTCGGCCTCGGAATCGCTCTGCAAACACACACACACACACACACACACACACACACACACACACACACACACACACACACACACAAAACACACACACACACACACACACACACACCAACCTCGTCTCGATTCCAAGTCTATGTTAAAGCATGTAGTCAAAACTGGACTTAATGTAATTAAATTGAAAACGATAAGAACACCCCCCCCCCCCCCCGAAAAAAAAACAAGTCGCGTAAGGCGAAATTACTACATTTAGTCAAGCTGTGGAACTCACAGAATGAAACTGAACGTAGTCCGCCGCTAGTGCAAAAGGCAGTGAAAGTGACGAGCCTGTTTGGCGCGGTAGCAATTGCGCTGTGCTTCATAGCACGCTTTACTGTACCTCTCTTCGTTTTAACTTTCTGAGCGTGTTTTTAATCCAAACATATCATATCTATACGTTTTTGGAATCAGGAACCGACAAGGAATAAGATGAAATAGTTTTTAAAACGATTTCGGAAATTTAATTTTGATCATAATTTTTATATTTTTAATTTTCAGAGCTTGTTTTTAATCCAAATATAACATATGTATATGTTTTTGGAATCAGAACATGATAAAGAATAAGATGTTGGATCGTTTTATTAAAAAAATAATTTTTTTACAATTTTCAGATTTTTAATGACCAAAGTTATTAATTAATTTTTAAGCCACCAAGCTGAAATGCAATACCAAAGTCCGGCCTTCGTCGAAGATTGCTTTGCAAAAATGTCAATCAATTTGATTGACAAATAAGGGTGTGACAGTGCCGCCTCAACTTTTACAAAAAGGCGGATATGACGTCATCAAAGACATCTATCGAAAAAATAAAAACAACTTCCGGGGATATCATTCCCAAGAACTCTCATGTCAAATTTCATAAAGATCGGTCCAGTAGTTTAGTCTGAATCGCTCTACACATACACACACACACACACACACACACACACACACACACATACACCACCCCCTCGTCTCGATTCCCCCCCAACGTTAAAACATTTAGTAAAAACTTGACTAAATGTAAAACAAGTCGCGTAAGGCGAAAATAAAACATTTAGTCAAGCTCAGTCGAACTCACAGAATGAAATTGAACGCATTGCATTTTTTCCGCAAGACCGTACACTCGTAGCATCGTCTGTCCAGCGCTCGTGGCAAAGGCAGTGAAATTAACCATCCAGAAAAGCGCGGTAGCGGTTGCGCTGAGGAGGATAGCACGCTTTTCTATACCTCTATTCTTTTTAACTCTCTGAACGTGTTTTTAATCCAAACATATCATATCTATATGTTTTTGGAATCAGGAACGGACAAGGAATAAGATGAAATAGTTTTTAAAACGATTTCGGAAATTTAATTTTAATCATAATTTTTATATTTTTATTTTTCAGAGCTTGTTTTTAATCCGAATATAACATATTTATATGTTTTTGGAATCAGAACATGATGAAAAATAAAATAAAAGTAATTTTGAATCGTTTTATAAAAAAAATAATTTTAATTACAATTTTCAGATTTTTAATGACCAAAGTCATTAATTACTTTGTAAGCCTCCAAGCTGAAATGCAATACCGAAGTCCAGCCTTCGTCGAAGATTGCTTGGCCAAAATTTCAATCAATTTGATTGAAAATTGAGGGTGTGACAGTGCCGCCTCAACCTTTTACAAAAAGCCGGATATGACGTCATAAAATACATTTACCGAAAAAATAAAAAAATGTCTGGGGATATCATACCCAGGAACTCTCATGTAATATTTCATAAAGATCGGTCCAGTAGTTTACTCTGAATCTCTCTACACACACACACACGCACAGACACACACACACACACACACACACACACACACACACACACACACACACATACACCACGACCCTCGTCTCGATTCTCCCTCTATGTTAAAATATTTAGTCGAAACTTGACTAAATGTAAAAATGAAAATCGAAAAACTGCCGCCGCAGACAACTTGCTTACGCAATGAGGCGGTAGAGGGTGGCCGACGTTTGACCTTTCACCGCCCGGAGTTGTCTCCCCTGTGGCCCTCAAATCGAGGTGGCAAAATGAAAAATGCTTGGCACAACACAGGCGCATGGTTAGTAATATGTCTAGGTTTGTTTGTATCTGACTCTAGGTCATTCGATGCGGTTCAAAGGGGCTAGTAAACTTGCAATAATGAAACAAAATAATTAAAGGTTGTTTATTGAGCTTGGATCAGTAAAAATGAATGACCACAAATATGACTATTCATGTTGTGCTTTTTTTTTTTTAGAATGTGTGTTCATTCACTGTCACTGCAATTAACGGCGTTTCTACGAAGCAGGTCTTCGGTCATCCTTAAAGCTTGCATTTGAGTGAAAGCAACCTATTTTTTTTGCGTTTGACCTCTATGTTTTATCTTGTTAAGGCACTCGCATATTGCAAGAAAGATATATACAGGGTGGCTTTTCTTGCCCGGAAACATATTCTATTTCATACCGAGTGACCAAATATCACCATTTCTAACGAGGAACTGATCCTGCACAGAGCACAATATTTAGTCAACGCCCATCCCTATACTTTGGGACAACATCGTGCACAAACAAGATGGGCGCTTACAAGGTGGTTTACGGTAGTAACTATATAACCTTCAGATACAGCGGAAGCACACAGTGCGTGCATTCCACAGGACGTCCTGATGATGAATTACTGTTGGTTGCTTTTTTTTCTCAATGTTTTTTTCCATTCTGGACATATTCTAAGATTTAACCACACAAACCTTGTATTAAAGTTCACTGAGACTCTACACATCAAGTGCCTGTAGTGTCTGTTATTATGCAAGGTCTGGCGGATTCACCTCCAGTTACCTCGTTCAAAACTCCTGATCCCTCTCGCAGCCACCCTTGATGAGTACAACAACCCCCACGTGACCCACGTTTTTCCAGGCCGAGGCTCACTTCTTCTTCTTCTTCTTCTTGGCGTTCGCAGAGGTTACACGATCAATCCAGCACTGGTGATAAATGTTGTTGTTTTCTCCAACTCCTGTCGACTGCCGTATAGTTTGGTCTGCAATGGAATTGGTGACGGCCACACTTCTTTTCGTTCCTCATCTAGTAAGGGACATCGCTGTAAGATGTGTTCCGCTGTTTGGTCTTCTTGACCGCAGGCACAGGTTGGTGATGGCGCCAGCTTGAACTTTCGGTTCATGTGAGCATTGAGCCTGTTGTGGCCAGTACGCAGCCTGATGAGGTTGACTTGCTGCTCTCTGGACATTGTGTGGTAGTCATCTCTGTTTGTCCTTGGCCTCATCAATGCCTTGATGATTGTCTTCTGCTCACTAAAGCTGACACTGTTTTCAGGTTGGTCTTCCACGGCTCCTTCTTTCGCCAGCTCATCTGCCCTTTCATTTCCTGGTATCCCACAGTGTGCTGGTATCCACTGGAGGACAACTCTTCTGGTTTGTCTGACCAGCTGTAATGCTTTGGCCAGCTGTGGGAGTTTGTCGTTCTCTAGGGCCTGAAGGACTGAAAGGGCGTCTGAGAGGAAGACAACTTGGTAGCAAGGGTCTGCGGAGTCCTGAACCGAGGAGGCGGCCTGCATGAGAGCTTCTGCTTCTGCTTTATAGTTTGTGCAGTGTTTGCCAGTGGCAACGCTGGATGTAGCTGTATGTCCCCCAGGGAACTGGATAAGAATGCCAGCACCTCCATTGAGCACGGCGTTAGTTGCTGATCCATCGGTGTATACATGGATCCACGCCTCTTTTGGGTACTGTTCGTCGATCAGGGCTAAGGTGAGTGCCTGTCGAGCTGTGTCATTCTGATCTTCTCCTGGGGTAACATGTGCAGATCTGGATGCCTGGTTTCTGTGTTGCCTTGGGGGTTTCCTCTTCTTCTTGAGTCAGAGGTAGAGTGTTCTGTGGGAGGACTTCCCTGTACTGTCGAGAAAGTCTCTTGCTCTCGTGTACAAAACTGCTCCGTTTGAGCCGGTTCTTGGTGAGGTTGCTCAGTCTGTGCTTCATGGGGTGGTCGGGTAGGCACTTGAGCTTCTCGGCCTGTACCAAAGTCTTGGCTTCTCTTCTCTGACAGAGGGGTTGGATGGTGGTAAGCTTCTCCATTTCCTTGATGGGCGTGGATTTCTTTGCACCAGTGATGAGTCGGAGGGCCTGGTTTTGCGCACGGTCCGAGGGTCTGCAGGTTTGTCTTGGCTGAGGTTGACCACGCTGTGGAGCCGTACTCGAGGTGGGGTCTGATTGTTCCCTGGTATACTGTCTTCGGTATCTTCTCATTCGCTCCCCAGGTGGTACCTGCCAGCTTCCTGAGTATGCGCCGGGCCTTCGTCTCTGCCTGTGCAATGTGTGGTTTCCAGGTCTGCCGTCTATCAAAGGTGACACCAAGGTACGTTGCTTCTTCATCCTCTCTCAGAGGAGTTCCACCAAGCCTAATGGTTCCGGCTTTCTGCTTTGGCGACAGAGTGAATAGGGTGGTGGAGGATTTCTCCTTGTTGATGGAGACGCACCAATCTTCTGCCCATGCGTTCAGCCTATCTGCCGCTTGCTGCATTCTGTAGGTGGCAGTACTTGCGTGCTCCTCCTTGCACCAGATTACAAGGTCGTCTGCGTAGAGAGCAGCTTTGATCCCCTTGGGCATCTCAGACACCAGATCGTCGATGAAGAGAAGGAAGAGTGTGGGGGAGAGGACTCCGCCCTGAGGGACGCCATGACGAAGGAGGAACTTCTTGCTTTTGGTCTGGTCGACGTTAACTCTTGCCCTGCGGTTAGAGAGGTAGGAGCGAATCCACTGGTACATGTTGCTGGACACGCCTTTCCTCAGCAGTTTTACAAGGAGTCCATCTTTCCAGACCTTGGCAAAGGCCTTCTGAAGATCTATCCAGGTGACGAAGACCAGCTTCTGTTCCTGAAAGGCATCTTCAACTTCTTGCGCCAGGTAAGTGACCTGATCTTCAGTGCTGCGGAACTGTCGGAATCCAGCTTGTTGGCCGAGGCTCACCAATTATGCTTTAATTTCAAACTGCATGACATTGCCCGATTATCTTTTTTTGTAAGAGTGCACATGTGGTTTGAGGTTGTTAATCCTTCTCGCAGAGTCTGCGTTGCTTGCTCTGCTTGTTTACGAAGAAGGAACAAGACAAAAGCCGAGTGTCCGTATTAATTGTTTTCTTCTGTGTTGTTGTGTTTTTATTTTATTTTTCGTAAATTTGTTTAGTGCTTGGAGTCAGTGTGTGTGTGTGTGTGTGTGTGTGTGTGTGTGTGTGTGTGTGTGTGTGTGTGTTTGTGTGTGTGTGTGTTTGTGTGTGTGTGTGTGTGTGTGTTTGTGTGTGTGCGTGCGTGAGTGAGTGCGTGCGTCCGCGCTTGCGTGTGTGTGTATGTGTGTATGTGTGCGTGCGTGAGTGAGTGAGTGCGTGCGTCTGCGCTTGCGTGTGTGTGTGTGTGTATGTGTGTATGTGTGTGTGAGTGCGTGCGTCCGCGCTTGCGCGCGTGTGTGTGTGTGTGTGTGTGTGTGTGTGCATGCGCGAGTGAGTGAGTGCGTGCGTCCGCGCTTGCGACCGCGCTTGCGCGCGCGCGTGTGTGTGCGTGTGTGTGTTGTTGGTAGTTTTTGGCCCAAACAAACAATTTCATGATGCAGTTAATTTCGACTCCGTTACGATGCCCTTCGCTGTCTTACTTTTGTCGGCGTTGTGAACCCGGAGAAACGTATCACGTAGGCCTACGTTGCATCCTTTTGTTGTCGTAGACACTGGCTTGTGTAATGTTATAGCTGATGCTGAGATCAGTATTACATATAGTCGGTTGATTAGCAAGGTGTTTTTCGTTTACCCTTACTTATTGCTTGCGTTAGCTCAGTGTTTTAAAAGACAATGTCTCGACATGTATTTCTCTCTCTCTCGACTGTACACAGAGATAAGAACAGCCTCGCTTTCACCTAGATCCTGCCTAAAAACAATGTTCAGACCTCATGTTCAGACTCGGCGTAATAATACCGAAAGGACTACTTTTTAGCGGTCAAGTTCAGTCGTCCGCATACTCGAAAGTGAAAAAAAGATGAAACGTTTTGCTACAGTATCGGAGGATGAACTGTCGAAGAAGAAAAAGAATCTCGTACCAACCACTACGCAGAAGACCATCCGAGTTGTCCAGAAGAAGTTCTGAAACACGTCACGTTCCAAATCAAAAGACGACATTCTATTCTCTTACGTCACTATTCTTGGTTTACGGTACCATTCGGCGGCTTTGCTACGAGTATGCCATAGTCTTGGTTGGCCGAGACCTTGAGGTGGAATGCGAGTGATTAGGTTTGTTGATTTTGCTCGGAGAAGTGGTCCGTGTTCAAGCAAGTTTCTTTCTTCTTTGAAAACAAAAACCCTAAGACCAGTGAATGTCGAGATATATATGTTAATTGGATCTGTGGTCCAAACATGCCTTTTGGTCAATCTCGATGGCAGTTTATTTCACTCGCCCTACGGGCTTGTGGAATAAATTTCCATCTCGATTGACCAAAAGCCATGTTTGGATCACAGATCCAATTAACGTATAATATCAACGTCAAGAACAAAAGAGACATTAGCCTACATCATCCAACAGCTCTCAAAATCTTAGTAATAACTTCGTTATTGCGCACAGTATAGCGAAAGAGTTATGCTACAATGTAATTGCCTAACTACATTATCAGCGTTTTACCTACATAAGTACATAACTGAATTACCGAGTAGCCTTGAGTGAGAGTTCAGCCATTAAGAGAGAATTCATTTTTTACCAGCAACTATGGAAGTGAGAGTTCAGCTATTAAGAGAAAATTCATTCTTTTCCAGCAACTATGGAAGTGAGAGTTCAGCCATTAAGAGAGAATTCATTCTTTACCAGCAACTATGGAAGTGAGAGTTCAGCTATTAAGCGAGAATTCATTCTTTTCCAGCAACTATGGAAGTGAGAGTTCAGCCGTTAAGAGAGAATTCATTCTTTTCCAGCAACTATGGAAGTGAGAGTTCAGCCATTGAGAGAGAATTCATTCTTTACCAGCGTGAGAGTTCAGCCATTAAGAGAGAATTCATTTTTTACCAGCGTGAGAGTTCAGCCATTAATAGAGAATTCATTCTTTACCAGCGTGAGAGTTCAGCCATTAAGAGAGAATTCATTCTTTACTGTGACCAGCGTGAGAGTTCAGCCATTACTAATGAGAGAATTCATTCTTTACCAGCAACTGACTATGCCTATGGAAACGATAGCTGAGTTGTACAAGGCACGCGTAAAGTTGTGTCCACTTTACTAAAAACAAATTGATCATATTAATAATTCTATAAATGTTAAAAAAAAGAAGAGTTTTGAACGTGTACGTTCTTTCTCCAGAAAATTAGATTCTACCGCCGGATTTAGGACGTTGCGTAAACTCCAGGCATAACAATACTGCAGCATTTTCATGATGATGATAATGATTATTACTTCAGCATTTTCATATGTCACTCCGAAACACACTCATGATCTAGAAGATCGGATCAGCACCAGAAGAGTACACTAATCCCGGCTGGGGAATTTGCAGAGGAGGAACGACCAAAGACGCCAGACACACTGTGAAAAAAAGAATAATAGACAAACTCCGGAAATAACGTTTGTATGGGTTGTGAATGAGTGAGTTTTTAGTGAGGCACGCTTTCTACAAGTGCTACTTATCAACGTGTTTCAGACGCACCCTTCGATAGTGACTGACCCATATTGTCACAAAGTTTACCTCAACAAAAGCAAGAGCAGTCACATCTTGAACACACGGCCAGTACCGTATAACTGGCCTTGACACGGAACGATTCAAGGGGGGCAATCTCAAGTCATCTGAAAGAGGGAAATCCAAACGCAATCCGCCTTGTTCGATTTTATGGGCTTGGACGATAGAGAACAAGAGGCGAAGCCTTCAAGGCTCACGTAAGAAATCGACAAACAGTAACACAAACTCAATCACTCCGTCGCACATACACAACAGTAAGCATAGGTGACACTGTGCAAGAAAGCGAGACACTAGATCTAGATCTGTCTGTGTGCATGTAGCCTACTTACAGGGACACGACTGCCAACTAGTCTCGGCCCGCTCAAAATAACAATGACCGAGACTTTCAGTAATTCCTTCGCGTGACGTCTAACCCTCTTACGTCATAATGTGACGTCTTCAAATGACGAAATGTTAAAGTGTCCACCACAGACATACACACGCACACACGCACACACGCACAAACGCACAGACAGACAAAGTTACGATCGCATAGGCTACACTTACGTGAGCCAAAAATAAGAAAAGCAAAAGCTGGAGTCCAGTCTGGACAAAACTGCTATCAAGAACGCAGAATTGATTTTTTCTGAGTTTTTTTTTTTTTTTAGCCGTAAGCGCCATTTCTCATTTCGAATTTCTCATAACTGCTGGCGGCCGCAGTGAAACCAACAAAGGGGCCTCACTCCGGAAGAGTTTCCTGCTCCGATAAACATGGCGCTTACGGCTAAAAAAAACTCAGAAAAAATCAATTCTGCGTTCTTGATAGCAGTTTCGTCCAGACTGGACTCCAGCTTTTGCTTTTCTTATTTTTCTCTATCGTCCAAGCCCATAAAATCGAACAAGGCGGATTGCGTTTGGATTTCCCTCTTTCAGATGACTGAGATTGCCCCCCTTGAATCGTTCCGTGTCAAGGCCAGTTATACTGGCCGTGTGTTCAAGATGGAGCAGTCATTCTTTCACAACCCACACAAACCCGACAGAGTTATTTCCGATCATCATCTATTGTCAAGGCCAAACCAGTCTGGTGCCGTGCCGTCACAGGACAAAGAGAAAGGGAACCACAGGTTACAGGTGTAACACAACATTTTTACTCCACGAAAAATTTACTCCGGAGAAAAAATTTCGTACGAAATTCTTACTCCGAGTACACCTTTCGTACGAGAAAAGAACTCCCCTAGGCACGAAAAAATTACTCCCTCCACGAAATTTTTACTCCCCATTTTTTTTACTTCCAGTAAAAATCTCGTACGCGAAAATGAGATGCGGGCGAAGGGATAATGCCAATATGTGATCTCGCGCAAACCAATGTCGCGCTGCTCTCCCTCCACCGGCCCTTCCACCACCACTGAGACAAACAGGGGACAAGGGAGTAAAAATGTCGTACACCTGGCATGGGAAGTTAAATTGCTCGTGTTAGGGTGAAGTGATTTATTCGTTATTTATTCCTCAGGGAAGTAACATTTGTGTACAAAATGGTTACACGGAACTCACCTGTCGTGGGGAGTAATTTTCTCGTGTAATGGGGGAGTACTTTTTTTGTAAAGGGAGTAACATTTTCGTACGAAATTTAAAATCTTGTGGGAGTAATTTTCTCGTGTTACACAAGCTCTCCCTGAGTGCACATAGCATACTAAAACCGCACGACGTTGACAATCATGTAACACTGTTTTCAACGTGCCTGGCGTCTTTTTTTGTTCGGGGGGGGGGGGGGGGGGGGGGAGATCTAATTAAACAATAAGCATGCCTTACCTAACCAGTCTAGATGAGTAACAAATTGAGTTGAGGTAGACGATCTCTCCTTATCGACGTCTAAAGTTACGACCCTTCCTGCGTCACTACATGGTAAGGGGGATGTACTACTATTATTAAAGCTGTCGAGAGAATTGTGAGTCTAGCTCTCCAACTATCATAGTTGTCTTTATGAACTCATGCACAACATAATGAGGTTTTGAAAACCAAACATGGGTACTTCTTGCTGACAATCTAGGCAAAGTCCCAATCAGCTGCAGCTCAGTCGGCATAAATCCTGGCCAAATGGACAACCATAAACAAAGGTGAGCATCGATTTCAATTACTTTACCCAACGAAAGCGGAGTGAAGCTGACTATGCTCCCAGAGTATATAGTGTGGGGAACCCAAATGGGCAAACGAGCTCACACGTCACCAGAATTTCTGGAACGCTGAAGAAGAAGAAGAAGAAGAAACAATTACTTTGTCGCAGATTGGCGAACTTTGTGCCTAGTATAGAGGTCACGATGCACTATGGAACACCTAATGAACTAAGACGCTAAATAAAATCATGGTTCTATTTTGAACGGAATCAAGTTGACTGATGAGAGAACTGCGTGACAAAAAGTGGCCAATTGTTATAAGTACCGCTTTCAGAAACAACAACAACAACAACAACAACAACAACAACAACAACAACAACAACAACAACAACAACAACAACAACAACAACAACAACAACAACAACAACGCATTTACCCGTTTGCAAACAGTAATTTCTGGTAACGTTATTTTTGAATAAGCGGGCCGTGAAACGCAGTCCAATTGTGACCATAGCTTTAAAGCTGAAGAGTACCGATAAAAGTAATGACTTAGCTTTTGAAAGAAAGAGGGGAAACAGAACGGCTTTCCCTTATTTATGGGTACTCTTCAGCTTTAAAACAGAACGGCTTGCCCCGATTTATGGGTACTCTTCAGCTTTAAAACAGAACGGCTTGCCCCGATTTATGGGTACTCTTCAGCTTTAAAGCAGAACGGCACTTGAAGATCGGATTGGGGGAAGGGGGTGTCAGTATGGAGCACAGTGTGGGTTTCCAGAGTGCTCAGAAATAGACTAGTGTTGACTGCACACGGGCCTACTGGCTTTTCAATACGAAATATGAATTCTTGCTGCACCCAGTACCGAGAGCGTGTGGGGAGACAGAAAAAAGGTTGCATTGTAGGCGCCAGTTCCGAGCAGGGAGTATGGAAAGCCGTTTGGCTCATAACCAATAGTACGTGTAAGAAATGATTCATACACGTGTAAGAAATGATTAATACACGAGTAAAAAATAATTAATACACGTGTAAGAAATGATTAATACACGTGTAAGAAATGATTAATACACGTGTAAGAAATAATTCATACGCATGTAAGAAATAATTCATACTTGTGTAAGAAATGGTTAATACACGTGTAAAAAATAATTCATACACGTGTAAGAAATGATAAATACACGTGTAAGAAATAATTCATACACGTGTAAAAAAAAAAAAAAGATTAATATACGTGTAAGAAATAATTCATACACGTGTAACAAATGATTAATACACGTGTAAGAAATAATTCTTACACGTGTAAAAAAAAAAGATGAATACACGTGTAAGAAATAATTTATACACGTGTAAGAAATAAATACACGTGTATACATGATTTCTTACACCTGTATGAATTATTCATTACACGTGTATTGGTTACTAGATGAATACCCGCTTCGCCGGGTACGGCTGCGCCGGGAAGAAGTCGATCTGAATACCCGGCTGCGCTTTGCCGGCGCACCGCACGGAAGAAGGGAGATAATCGCGGCTAAAAACACTGGAGAAGATAAGGAAGAGTTACTGGTAGTGGATCCAGAAAACAAAAATCGGTTCAGCACAAAAAACAAAATCGGTTCAGCGCTGCGCGCTGAAAGCACGTGTTGAAATATCTCATCGACCAGGTTGTGTCCCGGGTGTACCTGAATATGCCCACCAAATTTGAAGCAGATCCATC
Source organism: Littorina saxatilis (assembly GCF_037325665.1). NCBI lineage: Eukaryota > Metazoa > Mollusca > Gastropoda > Littorinimorpha > Littorinidae > Littorina > Littorina saxatilis. Next base: position 39,871,164 of record NC_090256.1, read on the forward strand.
GAGAACTTTGGCCGTGCATCGCGCACAGACACACAGACAGACAGACAGACAGACAGACAGACAGACACTAGTCGTATATATATATAGATGAGCCAAACGGCTTTCCATAAGGGAGCGAAGCCAAGCCACACCGTCTTGATCCAGTGTCACAGTGCAGCTGCTTGGTACATACACTCAAAGTACACAAAGGTGAGAGGAATGCAATGCCTATACACCGCCGTGGAGTCTTGATGTATCACTAATATCGATGGCAAAACCCGAGCTGTATGTACACGTCTTTGTGACTGTTGTTGCGATGAGTTAAGGGATGACGCATTCTGACAATTAAAGAGAGAGAGAGAGAGAGAGAGAGAGAGAGAGAGAGAGAGAGAGAGAGAGAGAGGAGAGAGAGAGAGAGCCAGAGAGAGTCAGAGAGAGACACATAGACAGAGAGAGAGAGAGACATAGACAGAGACACATGGAGAGACAGAGACACAGAGAGACAGGCAAACAGACAGAGAGACAGACAGACAGACAGAGAGAGAGAGGCAGACAGAGAGAGAGAGAGACAGAGAGAGAGAGAGACAGACAGACAGAGATGGAGAGAGAGAGAGAGAGAGAGAGAGAGAGAGAGAGAGATGGACACACACACACACTCACACACACACACACACAACACACACACACACACACACACACACACACACACACTCCCACACACATGTTATTTTAGAAACCTGGTAACACAAGTTAGTATTGTGTTCTTTTGTGATAATTGACAGCACAAAACAAAACAAACAAACAAAAAGCCTTTATGATCAGTTGTTAATGGTTACGTCATTAACTGCAATACAAACATTCCTCCTTTGTGCTTTCTGCCAATCCCTAATGAGAGAACCCCTGGCTGCGTATGACACATTAATTCTTTTTTTTTACAAGACCACCAGGTAGCTGAAGAAGTAAAATTCACTTTATTCTGAAAGTGAAAGCCCATGAACTCAATACTACATGGCTTGCTGTGTCGTACCAGATTTACACGAGTTTTTTTTTTAAAATATTGAACTGAGAGCGAAAGCGAGCTGTTCACTATTTGAAAAAACAACGAGTGTAAATCTGGTACGACACAGCAAGCCATGTAGTATTCTGTTTATCCTACATACTGTACTTACGTGTATTTTGCTGAAAATGTCTTGCAGACGAGGCAGCTAAATTTAAGACGCTTGTTTTGGAAGCTCGATCTCTTCTAAAGCCTCGTGCAATCTATTACGTCAAAGCAAAGAAACGTCACTCTGAAAGTGTGGCGTGACGTGTTAGTTGTAAAGATTCATCGAAGGTAATTAGCGAGCGCAATTTTTGTTTCTATAATGACGTTTGTCTCGGTGACTTTGGCATCATAAGCAGTGGAAAAACAGGTCCCTGCCAGACTTGCTTGACATGACCTCATTTACATGATATACTCACGTGTGATCTGAACGATTATTAATTATCTCACGGGTGTCTCTCACGTATGTAGGATAAAACTCTTTACGTCATCTTTCGTTTCTCTCTCTCTCTCTCTCTCTCTCTCTCTCTCTCTCTCTCTCTCTCTCTCTCTCTCTCTGTCTGTCTGTCTCTCTCTCTGTCTGTCTGTCTGTCTGTCTCTCTCTGTTTTTCTGTCTGTCTGTCTGTCTGTTTCTCTCTCTCTCTGTCTACGTCTCTCTCTCTGTCTCTGTCTCTCTCTCCTCTCTCTCTCTCTCTCTCTCTCTCTCTCTCTCTCTCTATTCGTCCATCATAATCATTCTCCTTTCAATAACACTGAAAGTGTGCTTGTAATTGATGGAACACAACGCAAAAAGAAGCTAGAGAGAGTGTAGTTTAAAGGCACACTACTCGCGAAAACAGTTCTGCCTACCATCTGAGATCTGACCAGGCTAACGGCATGTGACCAAGCGGAAGGATGACCTCATCCCATGTAACCATCTGACCTGGTCTTTGGTGTTGAGACCAACAGTTTTCACGAGAAGCAGTGTGCCTTAAAAGGGTGAGTATTTCTCGTCTTGGGCCAATCTGATTTATCCTCACGTATTTAGCCTATAGAGTATACATGCCATGATTTGGACATTTGGTGGCAATTATTACAACATTGGACAGCTTTGATCATTTCAAATACCACAAATTAAAGAGCAGAAGCCAGCCAACCAGTGGTCCGATCTAGCGGCCTCTAGCGGCTATCAATCAGTTAGTTCACTAAACAAATTCCCAATCTGAACAGAAAGCAGTCAACATATTGATTTTGGGTATGTGTCCGAAAAGAGGGATGGCCTTCTTCCACGTCACGCACGTGTAAAGCCTTGCCAAATCTGGCACGATGAGCCGAATCGTTTACACGGGAAGCTAACATTAACGTATGATATAAGAGAGAGAGAGAGAGAGAGAGAGAGGAGAGAGAGAGGGAGAGAGAGAGAGAGAGAGAGAGAGAGAGAGAGAGAGAGAGAGAGATGATGTTGGGAGGAGGGGAGGGGAGGGGAGGGGAGGGGGGGCGCGAGGGATACACGCACCCGCGCTCACGCATACGCGCTCATGCCAACGGCAACACGCCACTGCAACAAACCACAGACATAGAAAAGTTGATTTTTTTTTTATATCTGTGGCAACAACCTTGTAGGAACATCCAAAACCGCGACCTCACATATGCGCCAGGTGTCGTTGTTATCCGACACTTTCCCACACAATACCTGCAGAGCCCTACATTTGTGGGTGTGAGTTTTGGCATTGACTGTTCCCCTTAGTTCCTCCTTTTCGTTCCCCCTTTCCACCACCTGTTGCAGGCTATAGGTAATTATGTGAGAATACAAGTTAATCACGTAGAATTATCTCTCGATAAACATTGCAGAACCGCACGTCATACGAAGGCGTTATGAAGATAAACATATACGCAGTGGTGTCATACATTATTTGAGAGAAAAAATACGCCATGATGATACTGGATGATGCTCTTATTGAGCGTGCCGCTGACGTATTGTCTTAATCCGCTTGGCTGTTGGTGCAATCACCATCCATCTGCCTCAGCACAAGAACAGCATTGCGGTAACAAATGACATTGGAAGATAAACAGAGAGGGGGGGGGAGAGACGGGGGAGGGAGAGAGGGAAGTAGAGGGAGAGGGAGGGAGAGAGAGAGTGTGCGGGTGTGTATGTGTGTGCGTGTTTGTGTGTGTGTGTGTGTGTGTGTGTGTAGGGGAAGGGCTCCTAATATGGACCGGCTCCTAATATGGACCACCCCCTGTTCTGACAAGCTAACGGCGCTAGAGCGCTCAAAACAATTTCATTCGGTGTATTCACCCTCTCCGGATAACTTGTACATGTCAAAACATGTTGCAGAAACACAAACCTCAAAACCGTTAGGCTTTTTCTCTTTCTTTCACTTTTGGCAGCGTTCACTCTAAATTTGCCGCCTAAAACAGACTCGTTTCTGTTCACAGCCAAAGCTGTCATCACGCAAAAATTGCTTTTTATGACAGCTAAGACCGTATTTGTTACATTTTAGCAGTGTTGACCTCGAGTTTCTATAGCTACTGCAAACAAAATATAATAGCAAAATACCAAAGTATGTGTGTGTCCCCTAATATGGACCACCTTCAACAAATCGAAGAAAATGAAAGCTAAAGGCTATTTTCATTAATTAATTTAGAAGCTTGCTGAAAATAACCTATAACTAGCCCTCGAGATTTCAAAAAAATATATCAAATAGTCTTCTTTTCGTGGTAGTTGATAATTTCACTTATTTTCACTGTTTTGGATAAGCTTCTTTAGTTTCCTGGTGTGCTTCAAATAATGCTCTTATCAACCCAAAACAGATAAATCTAAAGCATATTTTAATTAGTCAGACTTACACACTACGTTGTGTCATGTTATTTTGAAGTATAGGGGGCTTTTTACAGTGATTCGTGAAGGCCTCTTTACTGGTCCATATTAGGCGCCCAGGCTCCTAATATGGACCATTTCTGATTGTTTCTGTCACTCTAATTAGGCCTAACAGTTAACCTAAGAGAGAAGGACTACCAAAAACAAAATAAAACTTCTTCACAAGAAAACAAGCTAGTTATCAGCATAAAACAAAAAGTGGTCCATATTAGGAGCCCTTCCCCTACGTGTGTGTGCGTGCGTGTGTGCGTGCGTGTGTGCGTGCGTGCGTGTGTGCGTGCGTGCGTGTGTGTGTGTGTGTGTGTGTGCGTGTGCGTTCGCTTCCCTCTATGGGAGCATGTCCGTGCATACGTGCACGCATGTTTTCATACGTGTCTGGACAAAAGAAAACTATGGAGTAATGCAGAAAAGGGGTCTACGTCGCAATGACACAAAGAAATCACCATGAATCAACTCTTGAACTAAAAAGAAACATAAGGGAAAAGGAAAACGAAAATTGATGATGATGAGGATGATGATGATGATGATGAAGATGATGATGATTATCATCATCATCGTCATCACCGTCATCGTCGTCATCATCATCAGAAGAAGAAAAAGAAGAAGAAGTCGCAGCAGCAAAGGCCTCAACGGGCTTTATATAAGGACACAGGTAATATTTCTTTGCGGAAGTATAAGAGCGAACTTAGTTCAAAATCCAGCCACTTCTACTTCAGTAATGGAATTTCTTCCATTATGCCGGTATGTTGGCTTCTTGCCTCTTAGTCCTGGAAATCCCACTGACATCATCACGACCCTACGCAACAACATGATTTCTGCAAGGTGTCATAATTAATCTGTAGCTGTCATACTATGGTGCAGGTAGGTCATTGTCTGTTCGTCACAAAAGTCCCCCTGACGTCATCACGTCTCTAAGACAAGAGTCACTTCGGCAAGTTTCCATCCATAATGACGACATTAATTTCAAGCCGTTATTCAATGGTGAAGGAAGGTCTTCTTCTTCTTTTAGTGGTAGTAGTATTAATCATCATCATCATCATCATCATCATCATCATCATCATCATCATCATCGTCATCGTCGTCGTCGTCGTCATCTTCGTCGTCGTCATCGTCATTATAATCATCCTCATCTTGCTACATGCTTTTTATAAAGCACAGAAGTTTAGCGAAACGCTGCATTCAAGGTAAAAAAAAATGTTGTAACAATACACACACACTTAGGTCATGTAAGTAGGGGAAGGGCTCCTAAAATGGACCACTTTTTGTTTCATGCTGATGACTAGCTTGTTTTCTTGCGAAGAAGTTTCATTTTGTATTTGGAAGTCATTCTCTCTTAGGTTAACCGTTAGGCCTAATTAGAACGAAATAGCTTTGATAGACATTCAGCAAAAATTAAATTCAGAAAAAAATCACAAATGGTCCATATTAGGAGCCTGGGCGCCTAATATGGACCAGTGAAGCGGCCTTCACGAAGCACTGTAAAACGTTTCAAAATAACATGATACAACTTAGTGTGCAAGTCAGACTAATTAAAATATGCTTTAGATTTATCTGTTTCGGGTTGATGAGAGCATTATTTGAAGCACACCAGGAAACTAAAGAAGCTTATCCAAAACAGAGTGAAAATAAGTGAAATTATCAACTTCCACGAAACAAAGACTATTTGTTATATTTGTTTGAAATCTCGAGGGCTAGTTATAGGTTATTTTCAGCAAGCTTATTAATGAATTAATGAAAATAGCCTTTAGCTTTTATTTTCTTCGATTTGTTGAAGGTGGTCCATATTAGGGGACTCACACATACTTTGAGATTTTGCGATTATTTTTTGTTTGCAGTAGAAACTCGGGGTCAACACTGCTAAAATGTAACAAATACGGTCTTAGCTGTCATATATAGCATTTTTTGTGATAAAAGCTTTGGCTGTGGACAGAAATGAGTCTGTTTTAGGCGGCAAATTTAGAGTGAACCCTGCCAAAAGTGAAAAAAAGAGAAAAAGCCTAACGGTTTTGAGGTTTGTGTTTCTGCAACTGTTTTGACATGTGCATGTTATCCAGAAAGGGTGAATACAGCGAATGAAATTGTTTTGAGCGCTCTGGCGCCGTTAGCTTGTCAGAACAGGAGGTGGTCCATATTAGTAGCCGGTCCATATCAGGAGCCCTTCCCCTACGACTGACAACATAACGCCCCCAAGCCAAGAAATCACTTCCACAAGGTGCCATAATGACGACATTAATTTAAAGCTGTCATTACATGTCCTTATTCTCAAAGAGAAACTGCTGTTAAGAGACACATTAAGAAAACACAGGCCCAAGTCAATTACCAACAAGCGCCAGAGTCCTTAGCGATAATTTCAGAGGCCAATTAAAGTTTGTGCTCCAATGATATACATCTTTGTCGGAGAGTTTCCCCCGCCCAAGAGCCATTTGGAGCATTCGAGAGACAAATTAAAGTCTGTGCACCCAGAATATGAAAAGGTTGGCATCAAATAAAGGTACAGCCCTTCCCGTTAAAAGAGATCGGCTCACTATCTCAGATCATTCTGCTCAAGCTTTCCCATGGGAAGACAATCCATCCTCCTGGACACAGTCTAAACATCTACATCCTGACTGATTCCTGTAGACCGGTACGGTTGGCTTAGTGGTAAGGCGTCCGCCCCGTGATCGGGAGGTCGTGGGTTCGAACCCCGGCCGGGTCATACCTAAGACTTTAAAATTGGCAATCTAGTGGCTGCTCCGCCTGGCGTCTGGCATTCTGGGGTTAGTGCTAGGACTGGTTGGTCCGGTGTCAGAATAATGTGACTGGGTGAGAAATGAAGCCTGTGTTGCGACTTCTGTCTTGTGTGTGGCGGACGTTAAATGTCAAAGCAGCACCGCCCTGATATGGCCCCTCGTGGTCGGCTGGGCGTTAAGCAAACAAACAAACAAACTGATTCCTGTCACAGTAGGAATGTTGTTATTAATTGATTTTGCAGATACGGCCAGTGTTGGAATTGTTTTCACGAGAAGCGCCGTGCCTTTAAAGTCTGTGTTCTCCTGATGGATTTTTGAGAGGTAGCGTCAGTGGAGGTGAATTAGCACCACTCGCGTTTTCGATATATGCGTCAATAGGCTAATGCTTAAAACCAAGTGGTTGGCACTTGCGTAACACCGGCACAATTGAACTGAAAGCACCTCTGGTGAGCACCACTTCCCGTAACACCGGCACAATTGAACTGAAAGCACCTCTGGTGAGCACCACTTCCCGTAACACCGGCACAATTGAACTGAAAGCACCTCTGGTGAGCACCACTTCCCGTAACACCGGCACAATTGAACTGAAAGCACCTCTGGTGAGCACCACTTCCCGTAACACCGGCACAATTGAACTGAAAGCACCTCTGGTGAGCACCACTTCCCGGACACTTCAAATTTAAAAGTCGGGTTTTCACCGCCTCCTTTTTTTTGGTCCCCGTTAAAAGACAAGATAGCCTACTTGTTGTCATTTATTCATTCCCTCGTTTAATCCTAACCGATCTCTTCCTGTGACTCTCCTTTTTCCTCTGCCTGCGACCAGCCCATCATCGACCACCTTGTTGTAGCACCCTGTCTGGAATCACCATTCGCATTATTGCACCGGTCTGTAAGCACCATTCTCTCCAAGTCTCCGGTCTGTAACCACCAATCTCTCCAAGTCTCCGGTCTGTAACCACCAATCTCTCCATGGCACCGGTCTGCAACCACCATTCTAACCAAGTCTCCGGTCTGTAACCACCATTCTAACCAAGGCTCCGGTCTGTAACCACCTATCTCTCCATGGCACCGGTCTGTAACCACCATTCTAACCAAGGCCCCGGTCTGTAACCACCATTATCTCCGAGGCACCGAGCTGTAACCACAATTCTCTCCAAGGCACCGGTCTGTAACCACCATTCGCATTCTGGTAACGATCTGGAAACGCCTTTCGCACACGTTTGGGACTACCTTCCTTACCCGAGCACTCGTCTGGCACCATCATACTTTTACTCAGGCACCGGTCTGAAACAACGGTATTTCTTTCTTTCTTTATTTGGTGTTTAACGTCGTTTTCAACCACGAAGGTTATATCGCGACGGGGAAAGGGGGAGATGGATAGAGCCACTTGTCAATTGTTTCTTGTTCACAAAAGCACTAATCAAAAATTTGCTCCAGGGGCTTGCAACGTAGTACAATGTATTACCTTACTGGGAGAATGCAAGTTTCCAGTAGGCCCCTACAAAGGACTAAACATTTCTTACATACTGCTTGACTAAAATCTTTACAAAAATTGACTATATTCTATACAAGAAACACTTAACAAGGGTAAAAAGAGAAACAGAATCCGTTAGTCGCCTCTTACGACATGCTGCATGGGAGCATCGGGTAAATTCTTCCCCCTAACCCGCGGGGGGTAACCACGGTATTACTACCATAGTGATCGATTTCTCAAACATAAAGACGCACTCATTAGCATACCTGCATACACATTCACACACACAGTGACACAGATAGATATGGTCTTGTACAGAAATCGAACATCCGAAATGGTCTTATCAGCACATCATAAACTGTATTGTTACTTCAATATTTGGTTTAATTATGTATACGTATAGATCTATCAAGTTTTGTGCGAAATGACAACACACTTTTGAATGTGTATGCCTGCGAAACTAAGAGAGAGAGAGAGAGAGAGAGAGAGAGAGAGAGAGAGAGAGAGAGAGAGAGAGAGAGAGAGAGAGAGAGAGAGAGAGAGAGAGAGAGAGAGAGAGAGAGAGAGAGAGAGAGAGAGAGAGAGAGAGAGAGAGAGAGAGAGAGAGAGAGAGAGAAGGAAGGGCCAGAGAAATAAAAGCAAGAAGATGCCAAAGTTTAAAGCAAAAAGCAAACCGCTGACCTTGGCGTAAGAAGTAGCCTACTTGGCATTCTTTCTTTATTTGGTGTTTAACGTCGTTTTCAACCACGAAGGTTATATCGCGACGGTCCTACTTGGCAGAACGTTCTGCATTTTAACTACCAGAGCCGGCAGAATGTTTGGAATGTTCTAAGGACTGTTGTTGTTGTAGTTTGCTCACTATGTCACCATTAGCATACGTTCCCCAGAATCGAGCTGTGATTTCCCCTTTGTTGATAGCAGTTGCTGACAGTATTACAACCTGTCACAGTTGAGCGCAAGAAAAGAGGCAACAGCCATACAACTTCTCACCTTAATTCCAGGCAAATATCTCGTTGTCAGCTAATAAAAGCAAAGCAAGAACAAAAACTCTTTTCGTCGGGTTTGGGGACTATGCACAAGAAAAGGGAGACATCCCGTGTATTGTTTAAGACAACGCCTAGCCAAAGAATATCAAGAGTGAAGCCAAACCTAGAAATTCCATGGAAATACACAATTGTACATGTCACAGTGACAGGTATATGCTCTTACTGGCAAAGTAGCTTCCGATTGAAGATAATCTTAGAACAATAAATATAAACCTCCTGAAAAAGCGGAACTTGCCTGGACCGTTAGATAACTCGATTCTCGCCTGACGTTCCCTCATCCTGAACTCAGGTCAAAATGAGTTACTTCCCTTCGGGTCTCATTTATCCCTGACAGGTTGCCTTTGTTTTCCTTCTCTGGAGAGGAAATCGATTTTTTTTTTTAATTTTTTTTTTTTTGACATATTTAGAACTAATGATATAAGCAGATTCGCGATCGTCGATAATGATTTTTTCATGGTGTTGTTTAATTTTTAAAATGACAAAGGAATTGTTATGTAAGACAGTTTCAAGCAAGCTCTCGGCTGTCTTTCGCGGATGTATTTACTGTGCAAACAGCTCTAAATATGGCAAAAGTGTCACGTGATAATCAACTTTGTCACGTGATCATAACAAAATGGCTACGGAACGGACGATACTTTTTAGTAACCAGTTGGGAGTGATGCAACAAAATCACGGTCTCCTTCCCACAGCAGTCTCAAAATGTTGACTTGTTGTGACCTTAGAACGGTGTCTTTATCATAACTGTGAAGAACAGAACGGAGATCACTGTCGAAGTCGGCCATTCCGCTACAATCACGTTCGTCTTTCGTCTTTTAACAGAAACATTAGCGAAAAACATATGGGAGATAACCCTGTATTCTTGTTTTGATAGATTTCGGCTTTTAGCTACGTAGTAATTATTCATCCTGTCAGAGAGACAAGAGCGATAGCGTGGACCGATGATTATCAGAATGGACGTTCCCTGTGACAAGAAGATAACAGGTCATTGCACTATTACAAGCCACATCCTTTTCTTATGCTACTTGTTCTTTTCGTGTTCTTCCTTTCTGTATCTCTTTGATTCTCTTAATTTTTAATTTTTCCTTTCTTTTTTTTCCGTCCTCTCTGTATTTACATCAAATTCTAGATTTCCAACTAAATAATTAAGGTTATCTTCTTTCTAAAATGATGCATTGCAATCAAAGACTTGATGCTGGGTGAAAGTAAAGGTTATCCCCGAGTACGCAGTACTAGGGTCCAGCAGACTTTAATTGTGTGTCTGTGTGTCTGTCTGTCTCGACTTAACAGCTTATTGCTGGGAAACTACTGGGCGCAGTTCGTTCAAAAGTTGATACACTAACTTGATAATAGGTCCGATTGATCGTATTAAAACTTCATAATGTTACCTGGGACCTAAATGCGAAATATTCCACAAAAACGACTCTTAACGGCGGGCGCGATTCGCGGTGGGATAGAACAGCCGTTCGGCTAATCCGCCAGCCAGCCAGCGACAGCGACACCAGGCTTTGCGTGCGTGCGTGCTTTGCGTGCGTGTACCACTGTGCGCGAGGAGTATAGGCATTTGAGTTCACTGGCGAATGATAGAATTGGTGGCTTGGTGGAAAGCGTTTCCGGCTATGGCTAAAGTGATCCGGGTTCGATTCCCGGCATGGGCTGTCTATTTTTTTAATTTTTTATTTTAATTTTTTTTATAATAAATTCTTGTTTACTATTGTTTATTATGAACGTTTTAATGTTTTATTTTACTGTAATAATTTTTTTTAATTGTGTAGAATAAATAATTTTTTTTTTTTTTTTTTTAAATCCAAGGGATCCGGGTTCGATTCCCGGCATGGGCGGTCTAATTTTTTTTTTTTTATAAATTCTTGTTTACTATTGTTTATTATGAACGTTTTAATGTTTTATTTTACTCTAATAATTTTTTTTTAAATCCACGTGCACAAGACAAAAACTTTCATACTGGGGGAGCGAGCCAGTCTGAAGAGTACTCGGGTCCAGCGCCAGCGTTTTTTTTATTGTGGATTCATACTATTGTAAAATCAAATCAGATTATATATTTAGCAACCGTATAATTATGTAACATGCTCTTTCCAATCTTCAACCAGGACCCGAAATGTATATTTTTAAGCATAGTAGGTAGGTAAGAAAGTCAATCAGTCAGTCAGTCAGTCAGTCAGTAAGACAGTAAGTCAATAAGTCAGTAAGTCAATAAGTAAGTAAGTCAATAAGTAAGTAAGTGAGTGACTGACTGACTGACTAGGCCTGCGTCTGACATGCAGAGGCAACCATGAACACTCAGAGTAAATAACACGAAAAGCGTAAAGTAACATCGTTGTCGTCATAACAGAAAAGGCGAAAGCAAAAACATGAATGTAGGCAAGGAAAAACCTTGATAGACGTCAGTTAGAAAGCGGAAGGTCTAGAACACGACGGTAGCACTTTCGATGTTTACAAAACAAACACGAGAGAGAGAGAGAGAGAGAGAGAGAGAGAGAGAGAGAGAGAGAGAGAGAGAGAGAGAGAGAGAGAGAGAGAGAGAGAACTTTGAACTTTGAACTTTATTTATTTATCGAGGGTAACAGAATAAGCAAAATATACATGCTTTTTTTCGTCCGGCCCTCGCCCATTGAGGGTAACTCGATTAATAACAAGAAGAAATAGAAATTAAGTTAATTACAATACAATGTATATAATTAACATGTCAAACAGTTAAAAAGACATTCAAAATGCATTATGAATATCAAGCAATGATGTATTATTATCACATAATTATTTACTTGTTTCCAAGAGAAACAGCATATACATTTCTTTGAAGGAAGTTTCACTGAATTGCATTTTAATTAAATCAGGAATGGAGTTCCACAATAAGGCGCCAGAATAAGAAAGACTTGATTTGTAAAGGTCAATTCTAGGGGTTGGGGTAATTAATTTGTTTAGTTTTATTGAATTATTCAGTTTGAAATCTGAGGCAATGAATGTAGGTGCATTCCCTGACATAATTCTATGCATCATTACACCTTTGTTATAGATGAATCGTGATTTGATAGGAAGAATCTTTAATTTTTTATAATCAGACATAGAGAGAGATGCATTTTTTAAAAGAATTAATTTTACAGCTCGTCTATGTAAAGAGCACAAGTGTTTCAAAGTGTTTGCACTTGCAGAGTCCCACACTGTGGACGCATAATCAATAGTTGATTGAATATATGCCTGAAAAAACAGTTTCCGTGTGCGTAGGTCTAGAAAGTGTTTAATTTTTGATAACTGATATATTTTTTTAGAAGTATTTTTACAAAGTGTATCTAAATGTTTTGACCAAGACAGATTATTATCAATGGTTATTCCCAAAACCTTATGGTTATCAACTTCAGTTACATCTTGATTTTGTATTTGTAGTTTAGGAAATTTTGATGATAGATTTTGTCGTTTTTGTCTAGTGGTTAGAAGCATGCATTTAGTTTTATTTGGGTTCAGTGACATATGGTTTAGTTCTGACCATTCCAGCAATCGATCAATGTTTTCTTGGAGGACTCTTGCTAGCTCACTTAGATCTTTGTGACTAGAATGAATTGTAGTATCATCTGCAAATAGTTCACACATACATTTAACAAATAATGGTAGGTCATTAATATAGATAGAAAATAGTAAAGGACCAAGAATAGAACCTTGTGGAACTCCAAACCTTACTGTTTGTTTACAAGAGTATGATTGATTCAGATAAGTACTTTGCTGTCTGTCTGACAGGAAAGATTTTAAAATGTTAACAGAATCAGTTGCCAAACCATAAATCTCAAGCTTTTTGATAAGGAGTTTATGGTCAATTAGGTCAAAAGCTTTAGCAAAGTCAACAAATAGAGCAGCACAGAACTGGTTACTATTAATGTTGTTTAGCCATTGGTCAACTAAGCTAATCAGCGCTGTTTGACATGAGTGTTTTTTCCTAAAACCTGATTGCTTATCATGTATCAATTTGTTGTCCTCAAAGTGCAAAAGAATATGCTTATTGATATGTTTTTCAAGAGGCTTTGAAAGGATTGATAGAATTGATATTGGTCTGTAATTTGAAGGATTTGTAGTATCCCCCGATTTAAAAAGAGGAATCACTTTAGCCTGTTTGAATTTACTTGGAAAACAGCATTGGTCGATACATATGTTATAAATGAAAGTTAATGTATCCGTGATTATTGGAGCTGCCATTTTTATAATTTTTGCATCAAGCCCATCTATGTCACGTGTTCCGCTTTGTTTAAGATGTTGTAGCTGAGAGTAAACATCCAATATAGTCATTGGTTGCAATGCATGATGAACATGGATATGTTTGGAATTGCAGTATTCTTTCAAAAGTTTTAAATCATTTGATTCTGTCCGATCATAAGAAATCACTTTATCGGCAATTTTTGAGAAATGTTCATTAAGTGTATCTACAGAAATATTAATAACTTGTGAGGATTTATTTGCAATGTCTTTGTTTGTGAGTTGGTTAATTGCTTTCCAAATAGATTTTGAATCTTGTTTAGATGTAATGAGGTTTTGAAAATATTGTTGTTTACGTTTTCGTTTCAGGGAGTTCACTTTATTTCTTTGTTGTTTGTACTCTTCATGTGTACCATGTTCTTTTAAAAAATCACGGTAATTTGCTGCATTTTCTATGTCTTTGTCGATCCATTTAGGTTTTTCAATCTGCTTGATTCGATGTGTTTTAAGGGGTGCGTGTTTGTTATAAATATTAATGAATATAGATATCCAAAAATCCAAAGCTTGGTCAGGGTTTGTAAAATTGTAAGTATTTGAAAGTGGACTATTTTTTAGATCAGAAAGAAATGCACTTTCATTGAAATGAGAGAATGAACGATATGTAATTGTTCTGTGACCTGTTTTTGGAATTTTTACCCCTTTACGAGACCATGTGGTACAAATGGGAAAATGGTCACTCACAGCAAAACATGGTACACATGTTTCTTTAATATGACGTTTTTCAGAAACATAGATATGATCAATAAGTGTTTTAGAGGTGGAAGTAATACGAGTAGGTTTTTGAATCATTTGATGTAAATTTAATAGATTTAGTGTTTCCAACCAATTCTTATTATGCTTCAGAAGATCGATATTAAAGTCTCCAAGAAGAATGATTTCTTTTGATTCATTTAAAACTGCATCCATCATGTCCATGAATTTATCACACCAGTTTACCTTCTCTGCTGGGTTTCTGTAACAGAATCCAACAATAATTGATGCTGATTTTTGTAAGCATATTTCCACCCAAATGGATTCTATTCCATGAGATTCAAGTTTTTCAAGACGCTTGTAGGTTAATGAATCATTAATATAAACTAACAAACCAGTTTCTAAGTCTTTGGAAGAATCTTTTCGTAATGTTTTATAACCTGAAACGAAAATATCCGAATCAAGTATGTTGTTAGATAATCTAGATTCTGAAAATCCAAAAATATGAAAGTTTCTACCATTGTTAGAAAGTAAGGATAATATGTCTGTCATTTTGTTATATGCATGGTTTATGTTTAAATGGCCAATATGAAGCCCTTGTTTTACAAGCCAATTATTTTGACAATTATGAGTTGAAGAAGACATACAACAAAATTTCAAGGATACAAAAATACAAAAGCAAACACCTCACACACAAAACCCCACGATGATAAGATACCGATTAAGCAAAATTGTTCACAAAAGGAATTTCAATAATTACAGTTAATAATGTAATTATAGAAGAACTATTTTAACAGATTAATCAATGTTAATATTATTGTTTATAAAAACAATTTTGAAATATGCGAAAGCTTTGAATCGCAGGTGAAGTCCTTTTTCTTCTTTCAAAGCTCTGTGTCACGATTAGGTGACAGGGATCAAGAAAAGGTCACTCGGTGGGGTACCCTCTCTTGATCCAGTGCAACAGAAAGCGTTTGTTTTTCCATCACCGGATGTGAATTCTGCTGACAGCGCCAAACAAGCACGAGATTTCTGTTTTGCACGCTTTTCACGGGGATAATTTTGCTTGGCGAGGCAGAATTGTCGATAGCTGAACTTTTTATGTGACAAGGTCAGTCACGTGTTATTCTCAAGGTTGTCTGTCTGAGACAAGGATTTTCGCACTTGACACCCAGCAGCAGAAGAGAAAAGATCGATACAGGGGTTCCTAGAGTATGATGGTTTTCACCGAATAGAATATTCGGCACTCTAGAGGATCTTCAACGAGTTATCACCTTCTCACTGCCATATGTTTTGCTGAGGACGAGTCGTCAAATCTTTCCTTCGTCGTGCGATGGTTTTTCGCATAAGTATTCGACAAGGGGTTTCTGGATGTTGTTGTCACTGTTGACGAACAGAGGCCATTCCAGGGAGGAAGCGGGTTTTGCTTCCATGAGAGTGCTACATTCATAGGCTGTTTGAGGTAATAAATCATTATTTAACGCTGTTGACGAGTCTGTGTTTGTGGAATGAAATACTCTCTGTTGTTCTCTCCAGGTTAGCGCATAATTTGCTCTCTGTGACGCTAAAATACTAATCTGTATATGGTTTTTGCAGATAGGGAGAGAAAGACGAAAAGACGGCTGTTTTGTTGTTGTGGAAAGTCCGTTTGTGCAGGCCCACGTGCTCGATGAGATATGTAAAGATGACATGTTTAAAGGTGGAGGGTGAGGGGTAGCTGACATGTTTAGTGCACCAATGCTTTTCTGTTTGCAGCCTTCGTTTTTCCTAACTACTGTTCGGCTGCCTTCTGCGGGGACACGCTAACCAGCACACCGGCTAACCAGCGAACCGGCTAACCAGCTAACCAGCGAACCGGCTAACCCGTTAACCAGCGACTGGGTGCGGCGCCTGATGCCTCCACTGTTCCCTGCTTCGTCACTACGCTAAACCAGCACTTCATTCGACGGAGCAGTTGTGGAGGCTAAAAGACTAATTACAGGACGTCCACCCAGTGGCGAAAGAAAGCTAAGTGCACCATGTCTTACGCACCCCGTTGACCACCGTTGTCTTTATGTTATCTGTGATTATACTCGAGTAGGGACGACGTGGGGTGTGTGACACCTGCATGAACTAGACTTTTGGAGCAGAACAGTCTTATTTTCTTATCTTTACACGGGATCAGCGTGTTACTATAATTTTCTATTCTAACTGACATTTTGTCAGTGACCATTAGTTTTTTTACGTCTTGTGAACGTAAAAAGAACATATTTTGAGTGAAGTCTCGAGGGAGGTGGCGAGTTTTTACATAAACAGGCGTCTGAAACTTATACTTTTGTTGTCTCTATTAAATTGTATGACTGCGAGAGTGGATCGTGGTGTGGTTAGTTAGTTAGAAGTAACTAACCGTTTCATAATCGCCTTATGTGATATATTGAAACGTGACACATGGGGGCCAAGCCGGGATTTACTCAGTTAATTTCCAACTGATAAAGACCCACCAATTAAGGATAACTAAGAGCAGATAATCTCGTCAGTGCTCGACTTATTTTCTGCTTGGTGCTACCCTTTTTTGTATAGTTTTGATCATATACCACACCTTAAGCGATTCACATCTTGCAGGAAATGTAAATTGTAATTTGTGAGCTATTGTATGCGCTAACTGTGATTACTTCCCTTTCCTTTGTTTGTGAATCTTTGTTGTTGTACGTTCAGAGTTTTCCGTTGCAGAGAGCTGAGCGGGGTTAGCGGATTTGTTATTCGTTTTACTCAGTGTTCTCTACATTGTTGTTTCGCATTCTGTAACAGGTTACATTTCTACCGTCTTGTTTTACTTGGATTTTTCTCCATATTTTGACTTTGTTGGAATTTGGGGGGGAAGGGTCCGAGGACTTCTGTCCTAACCACGGCTGTGGGAAACACTCTGTTTCACCGCAAAAAGCAGCCGATAAAGTAGGCCACGGCTGTGGGAAACATTTTGTTTTACCGCAAAAAGCAGCCATAAAGTAGGCTACGCGTTTTGTTCTACACCGTTTGGATTTTTCTTCTGCATTTTCTGGTTGCTGGATTTTTGTATCCATTTCATCACCGCGTGTTCTAGCTATAGCTGCGTTAGACTTACTTTTGTGATAAAGCTTTGCTAAACTAACCATGGCTACAGGGGGATCTCCTACGAGGAGCATAACTTTTGAAACTCCTGGTAGTGAGGAACAGACAGAGCGTGACGCACGCGTTAGAGCGCGTAGTTTGGTTAAACGCAAGGAGTTAGAACGTAAGGAAGACATAGAGCGACAGACGAGAAAAGAAGAGCTTGACAGACAAGAACGACAGGCTGAACGAGACAGACAGGAAAGGAAAGAAGAACGTGACAGACAGGACAAGAAAGACGAACTTGACAGACAAGAACGGGAACGACAGGCCGAGCGTGACAGACAGGAAAAGGAACGTGACAGACAGGACAAACAGGCCGAACGCGATCACCAGCTAGAACTAGCTAGGCTACAGGCCGAGAAGGGTACGCTTACTCAGGCTAGCGCGCCGACGTTTGTTGCTGACCGTACGAGACTGCCGACGTTCGACGATGACAAAGACGAGCTCGACGACTTTCTACGCCGGTTTGAGCGTATTGCATCTGACCAGAAGTGGGAAGAGGCCACGTGGGCTAGCCGCCTCAGCACTTGTTTAAAAGGACGCGCATTGCAGCTCTACAACGCTTTGGATGACGACGAGGCGAGGGACTATCAGGCACTAAAGAAGGCGTTACTCCAGCGCTTCAACCTGACTGCTGAAGCCTACCGACGACGTCTGCGGAACAGCAAGAGACTGAGCGGCGAGCTGAGTCATCAGTTTGTGGCACGTCTAAATCTTTACCTGCGGCGCTGGGTGGAGATGGCCGAGAAGAACTGGACCGTCGACGACCTTGCCGACCTCATTGTCATGGAACAACTGATGTCCAGCCTGCGACCTGAGGTGGTGACCTTCGTGCAGGAGCACCAGCCAAAGACTGCTCAGGAGGCAGCCGACTGGATCAGAGTACACGAGGACGCCCAGGCGATTTCCGGCAAATCTTCAGGCTCACGGCCGGGAAAATCAGGAAATTCAGGTTCTTCAGGACCCAAGGACGGGAAGGACGATCAGGGACACAAGGGATCAAGTTCCAGAACTGACATCCAGTGTTTCTACTGTAACAAGCGGGGCCACGTGAAGAAAGACTGCCATAAGAGACAGGCTGACCAGAAGGGCGTACATTTTGTGGGCAGTGAGGAGCTCAGGGACGTCACGAGCTCATGCACAATTCCACAACTCTGCGTTCCGTGCTCCAGGAAACACTTCCAGCCCCACTGCAACGTTTATGTCAACGGAGTGAAGGGCGAAGGTCTGCGGGACACCGGGGCAGACATGATAGTGGTTCGGGCGAGTCTAGTTCCAGCTATGGCCTACACAGGAGACAGCATAAGAGTGAGAATGGCCGAGGCATCTCACGCTTACGACTGAACACGGCGGTGATCAAGGTCGTAACACCGTTGTTCACGGGGACCATTGTGGCCGTCGTCATGGACGATCCTCCATGCGACCTGCTCATTGGGAACCGTGTCCAGTTTGTGGACGGCGTCACCAGGGAGGTTCCCGTTTATAGGTCTCCCGACGTCATTTCAGTTCTCACGCGGGCACAGGCGGAGCGAGAGGGCAAACCTCTCAAACCCCTACCTGCTGCGCGAGCTGCCCTGGGGAACGTGACCCCCGCGCTTCTCGCGAAGGCTCAGGAGTCTGACCCGACATTAGCTACTCCTCGGGAGCACGCGAAGTCGGGGAAGGTGAAGCTGAGCGGGAAGCATGGGAAGTCAAAGTTCCTCAGGGAGAAGAAGTTGCTCTACCGTGAGTTCAGCAACAAAGAAGGAACTTTCAAACAGGTTGTCGTACCTCGCGAGTTTCGCGAGGGAGTCATGGCAACGGCACACGACTCGATTCTGGGAGGTCATCTTGGCACCAAGAAGACCACAGACCGTGTGTGGCGCCACTTCTATTGGCCAGGCATCTGCACGGATGTCCGACGTTTCTGTGCGTCTTGCGATAAGTGCCAGAAGGTGGTTGCCAAAGGAAGGGTGAGGAAGGTCCCCTTAGAGAAGATGCCGCTCATCGACGAACCCTTTCGTCGGGTGGCAGTTGACATCATCGGGCCCATCTTGCCTGCGTCTGAGGACGGAAACAGATTCATCTTGACCATGGTGGACTACGCCACTCGATACCCAGAGGCGATCCATCTGAAATCGATCGAAGCTACGCGAGTAGCTGAGGCACTGGTTACCATGTGGTCCCGGCTGGGAATTCCATCAGAGGTTCTCACCGACAGAGGCACTCAGTTCACGGGAGGAGTGATGGCGGAGGCAGCACGACTGCTATCACTGGAGCAGCACTTCACCACTCCTTACCATGCTCAGTGCAACGGACTGGTGGAAAGGTTTAATGGTACCCTGAAAACCATGCTGAGGAAACTGGCTCAGGAGAAACCACGCACGTGGGACAGGTACATCCCAGCATTGCTTTTTGCATACCGCGAGGTTCCTCAGGAGAGCTTGGGTTTTTCCCCATTCGAGCTGTTGTACGGCAGACAGGTACGCGGTCCCATGGCTATCCTGCGTCAGGCTTGGACGGACGAAGAAGCTGACGAGGAGGTGCAGACGACAGCGACCTACATCGTAGAACTCAGGAACAGGATTGAAGAGACCTGCAAACTGGCTCAAGAGAACCTGGGAAGAGCAGCACAGCGTTATGCGCGAGGATTCGACCGCAAGGCACGGCCGCGCAGCTTCAAGATAGGAGAACGGGTGTTGCTACTTCTACCTGTCAAACACAACAAGCTACAACTGCAGTGGCAAGGACCTTTTGAGGTGACAGCGAAGGTGGGCCAGAATGACTACAGGATCATGATGCACGGGAAAGCACGCCTGTACCATGCCAACCTGCTGCGCGCCTACATCGAGAGGACTGCCTACGGGGAGAAGAACAAAGACCAGAAGAACAAAGACAAGAAGAGCAAAGACAAGGAGACAGAGAAGGTTGCAGTCATCAGGGGTGAAACGAGGGGTTGCTCGTTCTTGAGGACGACCTTTCTGTCTGGAAACAGACCATCAACCTCTGCAATATCTTCAGGTTGCAAGGTTGGCAAACGCCAGACTTATGCGCTGGGCGTTGATCCTCCAACCGTACCAATTCACGGTACGCGTCATTCCAGGCACCAACAATGTTGGAGCCGATTTTCTCTCTCGGGCTGTAGAGGAGAACATGACTGGGAGCGAAACCGAGGTTTCGTCTTGAAGAGGGGAGGTGTGTCACGATTAGGTGACAGGGATCAGGAAAAGGTCACTCGGTGGGGTGCCCTCTCTTGATCCAGTGCAACAAAAAGCGTCTGTTTTTCCATCACCGGATGTGAATTCTGCTGACAGCGCCAAACAAGCACGAGATTTCTGTTTTGCACGCTTTTCACGGGGGTAATTTTGCTTGGCGAGGCAGAATTGTCGATAGCTGAACTTTTTATGTGACAAGGTCAGTCACGTGTTATTCTCAAGGTTGTCTGTCTGAGACAAGGATTTTCGCACTTGACACCCAGCAGCAGAAGAGAAAAGATCGATACAGGGGTTCCTAGAGTATGATGGTTTTCACCGAATAGAATATTCGGCACTCTAGAGGATCTTCAACGAGTTATCACCTTCTCACTGCCATATGTTTTGCTGAGGACGAGTCGTCAAATCTTTCCTTCGTCGTGCGATGGTTTTTCGCATAAGTATTCGACAAGGGGTTTCTGGATGTTGTTGTCACTGTTGACGAACAGAGGCCATTCCAGGGAGGAAGCGGGTTTTGCTTCCATGAGAGTGCTACATTCATAGGCTGTTTGAGGTAATAAATCATTATTTAACGCTGTTGACGAGTCTGTGTTTGTGGAATGAAATACTCTCTGTTGTTCTCTCCAGGTTAGCGCATAATTTGCTCTCTGTGACGCTAAAATACTAATCTGTATATGGTTTTTGCAGATAGGGAGAGAAAGACGAAAAGACGGCTGTTTTGTTGTTGTAAAAGTCCGTTTTTGCAGGCCCACGTGCTCGGTGAAATATGTAAAGATGACATGTTTAAAGGTGGAGGTTGAGGGGTAGCATGACATGTTCAGTGTACCGAGGCTTTTTCGTTTGCAGCCTTCGTTTTCCTAACTACTGTTCGGCTGCCTTCTGCGGGGACACGCTAACCAGCACACCGGCTAACCAGCGAACCGGCTAACCAGCGAACCGGCTAACCCGTTAACCAGCGACTGGGTGCGGCGCCTGATGCCTCCACTGTTCCCTGCTTCGTCACTACGCTAAACCAGCACTTCATTCGACGGAGCAGTTGTGGAGGCTAAAAGACTAATTACAGGACGTCCACCCAGTGGCGAAAGAAAGCTAAGTGCACCATGTCTTATGCACCCCGTTGACCACCGTTGTCTTTATGTTATCTGTGATTATACTCGAGTAGGGACGACGTGGGGTGTGTGACACCTGCATGAACTAGACTTTTGGAGCAGAACAGTCTTATTTTCTTATCTTTACACGGGATCAGCGTGTTACTATAATTTTCTATTCTAACTGACATTTTGTCAGTGTCCATTAGTTTTTTTACGTCTTGTGAACGTAAAAAGAACATATTTTGAGTGAAGTCTCGAGGGAGGTGGCGAGTTTTTACATAAACAGGCGTCTGAAACTTATATTTTTGTTGTCTCTATTAAATTGTATGACTGCAAGAGTGGGTCGTGGTGTGGTTAGTTGGTTAGTAGTAACTAACCGTTTCATAATCGCCTTATGTGATATATTGAAACGTGACACTCTGTTATATTATATATAGTCTTAACGTAGCGTAGAGAGAAATGTACCGTTGAGTCTGAGGATGTATTATAAAAATACAACACAGATTAAATTTCAGTCACAATGACACAAAAATCAATCACTTTAAAAGTTTGGCAATAGGGATTCAAATATCTAAAAGCTAAGACTACCAGCACATAACCACATACACATGCACACACACACACACACACACACACACACACACACACACACACACACACACACGCACACACACACGCACACACACACATACACACACACACATATACACACATATACACACATACATACACACACACACCACACATACACACACTCATACACACACGCTTAAAAGATGGCACTTTTAGTAGGCCATTGATGGGCGCATCTCATTAAAATTGTGCAGATATGATAAGAAAGCATGCACCATGGCTGGGTGCACAGGAGGTGGAGCCAGATGAGCTGTGTCATGTGGCGGAAGAACCATGGCTGGGTGCATATGGGGTGGAGCAAGGTGGGCGGCGTCATGTGGTGGTGGAGGGTAGCTGATAGGTTGTCCGAAACGGTTGAAGTGCCGAAAAGATGGCTGATACTGGTGATAAGCGTTGGCCGGTCCAACGTTGTGTTCATCAGCGGCGTGTTGGTTGCGAGAAGTCAAAGCAGGTGTCACGTAGTAGTCATTTGCTCTCGAATGCTGCTGATTGTGTGTTACGGCGAAGGGAAGAGGAGAAGCCAGGCTGTCACCACCTGAGCGATGCTGTGGAACGATGTTTGCCGGCAATGGTCTGTCACGGAAGAAGCCCTGATGATTTGTTGGGAGGCGGGTCTCCAAGTGCTGTGGGAGGCGGGTCTCCAAGTGCTGTGGGAGGGCGGGAAAGTCTTCTTCATATCTCTGCACCGATTGGTATCTTTTAGAGTGACCTCTTTGATCAACGTGTTGATGCTTTGACACACGATTGTCATTGATGATTGATTTGGTGTAGTACTTGGTGAGGGAGGGAGAGAGAGACTAACTAATGAGTTGTTTAAGTTTACTGTCTTCAGTACAGAATCGCCAATGAGTATGAAAGTGGCATCTGGTTGGATGGTAATTGTTCTAAGTATTTCCTCTGGGGTGGGTCGATGTTCCTCTTGACTATTGTCATCTTCACTGGTGACATCTTTTTCTGAGTTGACTTCACATTCCGATGGTTCATTATGTTGACTCATATTGATTTGTTGCTGCGTCATTGTTGATTTAACAGGGGAGGAAGGAGGTGTCACAAAAGATCGTCGGTGCTTAAGGTTTGTATACATTGTCGGCGTGTCTTTAGTAGATGAGGGGGTAGAAGGATGGGGAGTAGTGGGTTTGTTTTCATGAGAATGAGTTGAAATGGATTTTTTTGCAGGTTTGTTGTTGACAAACGTGTGTTGGTCGTTCAGTTTCACTTTTAGATCAAGAGAGAGAGAGAGAGAGAGAGAGAGAGATTGATTGATTGATTAAACTTTATTACAGAAGGATGGAGATTTTAGGCGTTGCCTAGTCTTACAATCTGTCCTTGAGAGAGAGAGAGAGAGAGAAAGAAAGAGAGAAAGAGAGAGAGAGAGAGAGACAGAGAGAGAGAGACAGAGAGAGAGAGACAGAGAGAGAGAGAGAGAGAGAGAGCTCTCAGAACTCAGAAAATTGAATAGCCAAAACTTGACAGTTCATTGCGATGGGGTGGTTAGAGGAGAGGGAGACCGGTTTCCGTGCATGTCCCGACATGGTAGTGTCCGTGTCAGTTTGTGTATTGTCCGTTTGCTTTATGCTTTGCAAGTGTGGTAGGGTGGAGTGGAAGGGGGAAAATGGGCCAGGAAGCATAAATGAGACGCCAAGACAGAGGTTGCGATAACGTGACTTTTAATTAACGTACACCAGAAAGCTGACACCAGAAAGCAGTGTAATTCCTTCCTCAATATACACACACACATATATAGATATGTTATGTTTGGAATAAAAACAACCTCAGAAAGTGAAAAAGAATAGGGGTACAGAAAAGCGCGCTTTCTCACTCAGCGCAATCACTACCGCGATATACTGGCTTTTTAATTTCACTGCCTTTTCCACGAACAGGAGACTGACGATGCTATACGGTTTTGGTGAAAAAATGCAGTGTGTTCTGTATCATTCTGTGAGTTCGACAGCTTGACTAAATGTAGTAATTTCGCCTCACGCGACTTCGTATCAAATTGTTTCCGTTCGTACGCGTTATATGACGTTCGTGATTTTGGTTGATGCAAATTCAATACGTCTTATGGTTCACATAGAGGTCCAATATCATTGGAACACACATCACTTGTAGTAGGGGCCTGTTTCTCCCTGATCAAACGAATGTGTACGAACGGAAACGCTTTTGGTACGAACGGAAACATGTGATTTTGTACGAACGGAATCATGGCGTATGAACGGAATCGGCCTGTTTTCAAAAGACAAGTGAGTGTACAAAAACCATGGGTTTCAATAAACTTCTGTTCAAGCGAAATGTCGTAACAGGCAATGGCTTTGGTGATCATGTGCAAGCAGGGGTCAGATTTGATGACAGAGCGAGAAAAACAAGAACATGTTAAACAAGTCGCGTAAGGCGAAATAACAACATTTAGTCAAGCTGTCGAACTCACAGAATGAAACTGAACGCACTGCTTTTTTTCACCAAGACCGCATACTCGTAGTTTCGTCAGTCCACCGCTCGTGGCAAAGGCAGTGAAATAGACAAGCCAGAATAGTGCGGTAATGGTCACGCTGAGCAGGATAACACGCTTTTCTGTATCTCTATTCTTTTTAGCTTACTGAGTTTGTTTTTAATCCAAACATATCATATCTATATGTTTTTGGAATCAGTGACCGACAAGAAATACGATGAAATTGTTTTTAAGTCGATTTCTGAAAATTAATTTTAATCATAATTTTCATATTTTTAATTTTCAGAGCTTCTTTGTAATCCAAATATAACATATGTATATGTTTTTGGAATCAGAAAATGATGAAGAATAAGATAAAATTGTTTTTGGATCGTTTAGTAAAAAAAAAAATTTAATTACAAGTTTCCGATTTTTAATGACCAAACTCATTCATTAGTTTTTAAGCCTGCAAGCTGAAATGCAATACCAAAGTCCGGCCTTTGTCGAAGATTGCTTTGCCAAAATTTCAATCCATTTGATTCAAAAATGAGGGTGTGACAGTGCCGCCTCAACTTTTACAAAAAGCCGCATATGACGTCATCAAAGGTATTTATCGAAAAAATGGAAAAAACGTCCGGGGATATCATTCCCAGGAACTCTCATGTCAAATTTCATAAAGATCGGTCCAGTAGTCTTGTATGAATCGCTCTACACACACACACACACACACACACACACACACACACACACACACACACACACACACACACACACACACATACACCACGATCCTCGTCTCGATTCTCCCTCTATGTTAAAACATTTAGTCAAAACTTGACTAAATGTAAAAATCAGGCAATTCTGCCACGTTTGGCCCGCGTGTGTTATCATGAGGATTACTAGCACCTTGGTACTTATCGTGCACAAAGCCTAACCAATTAGCTACCTAATTTTTGCAATATCACAAAAGTGCGCAGCCAACACGACTTACCGCCACGTTTTTTTTCCCAAGCAAGTGCCGCAAATGAGGCTGTATGAACGGAAACATCCTGCGTACGAACGGAAACATCCGGTGTATGAACGGAATCAGTTGACACACCCTTTTGTTGGCGCGACTGGTTCAGATTGGTCTTCGTTGTCTTTTTCCCTCAGAAATGTACGTAATAATAGGGGCCATATACTTTGAAACATCCATCATGCGCTGCGAAAAGTGAAACGTTCTCTTCTCCTTATTCTTCTTCCTCTTGGTGTCTCTGTTCCGAGCCTATAATTATGAACTCAAAGCACTTTAATTTTCTTCTGAAATAAAGTAAATTTTCACTTTATAGGCGGGATAAGAATGTCCAGAATTCCGGGCTGGTTTTGCAACCAGTCAATATGCCAACAAGTGCGCGACGGTTTTTGTTTTCGACACATCAAGATTATTGAAATTACGCTGGAATTGGGTTCCGACACTTGAACCGCGGCACACATTTTTTTACACCTCCTTGGCGATTGAAGAAAACGATAAGAGTTAGCTCATTCGAGTAAACAGGGGGGGGGGGGGGGGGGGGGGAGAGAAAAGAGACAGGGAAAAGTGTCGCCACAAGGCCGTAAACCTGCGGGGAATTCCAGTCAACGTATCTGCGGGGGCGACTATAATCGGTAAGGCAGACTGAGTAATGTGTTGTCCCGTAACAGGGGCTAAAAAGTTTTGACGACTGGCTTAATTAAAAGTTGAAAGAAAACGTGATGAAGCCAGCAGCATGAATTGCCTCTTCAGATAACGAATAAACCAACATCCGTGAATATACAATCACGTAGTATTAAAGGCACAGTAATTAAGCCTCCCGTAAACCATCACAGATACTGTCAGGCTTTTACACACAGTACAAACACCCTTTCACCGCTTGAGAAAATCCTATAGGTGCCCTTCGTAAAGAGCGAGCAATTTTCAAAGAATTTAATTTTGCGTGGTTTATCTTACCCCTGAGCCATCGTGAACCCGTGTGATCAAGTTTCCCTTTTTCACAATGTAGTCGTCAGTTAGTAATTTGAATGCGACTCGCTGTGAGCTTATCTGCAATAGCACGTTATTAAGTACCTCTGACTATGCACGAAACAAACGGCTGTGGTTCACAATACCTCTAGCGATGGCTTTTCACTGTTCGAGGAACTGGCGATAGGCATAAACCGTCGTCTGGTACGAGAACCGCGACCTTGCGTGACCCTGCTTCCGGGGTTTTCTTTTTTCAAACTTTCAAAACTTCGAATTGTATTGATCTTGTCTTGATGAAAAAATAATTCTTTTATGATTTAAGAATGTTTGTGTGACAAGCTGTCAATTTATTATTTAGATTTTAAAAGTTAGATCTAGCGCCAAAACGCACCACGGTCCGATCGATTGTGTGAGGAGACAATCCACAAAATTAATTCTTTGAAAATTGCTCGATCTTTACGTAGGGCACCTAGGATGTTCCCGTTTGGTAAGCGTTTGGAAGGGTGTTTGTACTGTGTGTAAAAGCCTGACAGTATCTGTGATGGTTTACGGGAAGCTTACTGTGCCTTTAATTATTTACTGAAAAAAAAAACCGGCAAGTAAAACGGCCAGGAGAGCAGAGTGTCTCCACAATAATAAAATAAGGAGTAACCTGTCGTCCCAAAAAAGAAATGCAAACAAATTTCGCTAATGGATTTAAATAAAAGTTGAAAGAAAACGTGATGAAGTTAACATAAACTGCCGCTTCAGACGAGCAATAACCCACCAGTCGTGAAAACACAGCAACATGGTAGTCATAACTCACTGTTAAAGGCATAGTCCTTCCAGTCAACAGACTTCTGCTATCTATCTCACATCTGCACATTTCTTTCTCAATTATTTACTCCATCATCTCAATGCTGGGAAAATCGGGTCGCTTCCTCCCAGTGGAAAACGAGAGTCGCTCTACCGAGGTGTGTGCGTGTTTAGGTGTAACCAGCCACCTCCACTTATGGCAGAATGACCGAGGTCTTTTACGTGCCACTGAGGTGACACGGGGGTGGGACATGGAGACCGTCTCTGAGTCTGCATTTAAAGTTGAGCCGTGTCCGTCCCTGCCGGGATTCGAACCTGTGACATTAGGATAAGACGTCCAGTGCTCTACCAACTTAGCTACCGCAGCCTTTTACGTGGGGGTAATTAAGGCCATCTCTCTCCTTGTGGACACACACCAACAATCGACAGCCGGGGTAAGATTGTTTTATGAATAATTTATTTTAAAAAACCGCTTGTAAAAGCCTGGTCAGGTGTGCGGTGGTGATGCGAATCGTGTACACGGGAAGGACTGCGTCTTTATGAGTGTTGCCACGAAGAAGCTGCTGCTCTTGATGATGAATACATTGAATAGAAGAAGTAAATATCTACGGTCGCCACTGTGACTGTGTCGAGAGAAGACCGAGACGACAGCTTCATCCTTGTGTGTATAGGCCCTACTCCGCGTCATCAAAAGCCTTATAGAGGTTGCTGGGGGAACGACCAAATATTCCGTATGGATATAAGACTAAAATGACGTCATATTGTTTGTCTCAGGTTGCCAATGTAACATCCCGTTGAATGATACCAGTTCGTCTCCGGGGGTGGGGTGGGGTGGGGTGGGGGGGGGGGGGGGAGACGGGGTGCGTTCCGTAGGGGATAGAAATGGTGTTGCGCCTGTAGCTTGAGAGGAATAAAATAACGTCATCGTTGGACGGGTTCCGTACTGAGAAACCGTTCATCCTGCCCGCAACCTTTTTACTAAGGAATAATGGGCCGACGAAAAAGAAGCGGCGGGCGGGAGGATAGATGTGGGCAGATAGAAAGGGGAGGAAAAAGAAGATGGGGAGGCGGTTGAAGAGGTCACTTTTTCGAAGTCTTCCTTTGCAGTTAACATCATCTACAGAATTTCTCTGGTGTCTGGCGGAATCTAAAATAACTCCAACTGATGACACAAGAACTGGCGAATCTATGTAAACAAAGTCAGTCGAGCCCAAATAAGAGAGAAGGAAAAAAACATTTTGTCGCTCCCCCAACTAAGCTAGCCAGCCTCGTGATGTGAATTTATGACAGGGAAACTTCAATAATCTGTCTTTCTTTCACCCTGGAATGACATTGGCATGCTACTTCTTTCCAGCACTGACAGAGTGCAAATTGTGTCCGCCTACGCACGGAAATAGGGTACGGCGTAGGAGAAAGACTCCGCGGCGGTTTTAAGTTTGGATCTGCGGCGTAAGCTTACGGATTTGATGAGACTGAGAAGTCGAGGCGGCAGAACAGGCGGAGACATGGACACTGACAACTTGCGGGAGAAGGCATGGGCACTGAGAGGTTTTCCTTAAAGATATTTAACAAGGGTGGTGGCCCGATAGGGCCAAAAAAAAAAAAGGTCTGTTTACGGTAACATAGGCCCAAAAAATAGGGTCGGTAGGTCGGGATTGTTTTTTTTTCTTTTTTTTTTTTTTCCAAAAAACCATATTTTTACGTTATTTTACAAAAAAAACAAGATTTTTTTTTTCCCAAATGCCAAAAAAAAGTCTAGGGTCGCGCGAAAAAAATAGGGTCGGTCGGGTTACCGTAAACAGACCTATTTTTTTTTTGGGCCTAGACAGCATATAAATCAATTCCTGGACTCTGGTAGAAGACAAAATTGCCTCATCTGATCTGGTCCCTGTGTTGCATTAATTTTGTTTGCTTCCTGCGTGGCAATTTCCTCGCACGAGTAGGCATCTTGTTCACGGTTTCAATACATCGAACTTATCCGTCAACTACGCTCCCGCCGAGTTGTGTTTCAACCACCTCCACCCCAAAAACCCTATTTCTGACGTCTTTGCCGAAACCATAGACCATTTGGTCTAT
>NC_090256.1:39905555-39988055 GCF_037325665.1 Littorina saxatilis
GCGCATTAAATCTGAAAATGTCGTCAAAGGGCGCATTGAGATTACGTACCACTGCGCCACCAAATGTACACTTTACATCGGATTACACACACACACACGCACGCACGCACGCACGCACGCACGCACACACACACACACACACACACACACACACACACACACACACACATAAACGATATAGCGGCTAATTCTCAGATGGCACCATATTGCACCATTTTGCATCTTTGGTCAAAACGCGTACAGGCCTCTTTGGTGCTTCTTGCCTTCGACTATGTCCCAGCGGAATTTGGTTGAGGGGGACAAATGTCCCATTGCCTTTTTCTCCCAGTTTAAAACCCTGCATACACACGATGCAGGTCTTGATAACTCTTTGAGGACGCAGACATGTCACAGTTCTTCACTGACAGGTTTCTATCCTTGGCACAAAGGGTCAAAAATCCAAAAAATAAGCCCTTAAAAAAATAAGGCGTTATCTTTTGAAAATATGCCCATAGTTTTGAAAATATGCCCATATTTTTGAAAATATGCCCATATTTTTGAAAATATGCCCATATTTTAAAAAAATAAGCCCTTATTACTCTGCCCTTAAAAAAAATATGGGCATAAAAAATAAGCCCTTATTTGAAAATAAGGACTTACGAGAAATAAGGCCTTATTTCTGTAAGGCCTTAAAGCCATATGTACTCGATGACTATACACGCTAATTGCTTTACCAACAGCTGGAGACATGCTAAATTAAGTTCCCTGCAAAATATTGTGGTCTAGGACCCCTTCAATGTTGAGATATGTTAATTTTCATTTTGATCTGGATCGTCCTATTTATAGATTTGCCAACAGAGGTAGCGTTGACGCAAGGGAAATAACTCCGCGTCTTTGTTTACATCCAAAGTTTTTGAGACTCTAAAACAAGCTGTAATGCATGTATATGGTCCGCGCATGGCGACATATCGTCATTACATGGTCTTATGGTGCGTTTGACATCGATTATGGGCAAACTACACTTTGTAAACACGGGAGCGCGTACATATGCCTTTAATAAAAATAAGGGCATACAAAATAAGGGCATAAAAAAATAAGGGCTTAAAAAAATAAGGCCTTATTTTTTTTACCAATCATGAAGCTGAATAGAAGTCGGCTGCGCCGCACATGCGTAGAGATCTCATTACAGGGCCGGACTAGGCTAAGAGGAGGGGGGGGGGGTTGCCACTGGTGGTCCAGGGGGGCGGGGTCAAGGGGCAGAGCCCCTTGTGGGGGTGAGGGGGCGAAGCCCCCTGAAGCTGATGGGTAGGTCATATTCTGAGATAGGAAAATGGTCGCTCCTTGCATGAAACGGCATAAAATAAACAATAGTAAAAAATGTTTTAAATAAGTGAGGTACATGTTTAGGCTAGGGGGGGGGGGGGGTTGCGCAACCCCCATAACACCCCCAGTAGTCCGGCCCTGCATTACAAACATGGCGAATGGGTTCAGTGATCGTGATGAACTTTTGAGAAGAATTTGTGCTGAAATTGGAAATTGCGAGAGAATTGGGGTTTCCGATGAGGTGTGGGTGCGCTCAAGGTAAGCATTGTTTACATGAAATGACTGTTTGATTTATATCAGTGTAACATCTTGATCGCTTTCGAATGTCCGGATGCGCAGTAGCGATGCGCAGAAAAAAGGGCATATTTTTTGAAAGGGCTTATTTTTTTAAGGGATTATTTCTTTAAGGTCATAACAGAAATAAGGCCTTATTTCAGTAAGGTCTTAACAGAAATAAGGCCTTATTTCATTATGCCCTTATTTCTTTATGGCTGTAAATATGTAAGGCCTTATTTATAGAAATAAGGGCTTATTTTCAAAAATATGGGCATATTTTCAAAAATAAGGCCTTATTTTTTTAAGGGCTTATTTTTGGGATTTTTGACCCTTTGTGCCAAGGATAGGTTTCAGCTGGGGCAGTGTAGTTTCAAAACTTCTCGCTATCGTGGACAGTTCAAATTGGTGTCAGAATAAAAGGGGTTTAGAACCTATTTGCAAAGCCAGGCTTGTTTGAGGTCCCCTGATAAGCGGAGTTCACCAACTTTATTCGGTTCACTGTTATACATTTCTGACACAGCTTTCGTGTTTGTATTCTGCCACCATCACAGTTTCTTTATCAATGACGTATCGCTTTTTTTCTTCCAGGGACCTGAACTTTCCGTCACCTTTCTGTAACTGTACGCTGTTGGATTTCGCGGACCGAGCCTTTGACTTGGACATCATCACCTTCACACAACCGCCATGCCCCACGCAGCTGCTTGTGAACTGTGGTCAGTTTCTTTGAGAAATCCCAGCTATCTGTCTTGGATATATCATAACATTTATTGTAATTTGTGAGAGCGTGAGTGCGAGACGGAAAAGATAAAGAGAAGGAAAGGAAGAGAAGACTGCATGTAGATGTTGAGTTGAGGCGTGTTTGTTATTGAGAATATTTACAGATCTAATCGAAACTAGAAAGTGCCCAACTCGGTGGGATCCAAGCACAGGGTCCGATTGGGTAAGATATCAAACATAATTTCAAGTAATCCGACCCTGAGATGCGTTCCCCAAGTTGGACTCTTCGAATTTCACGTGCACACAACCCCAACAGTCCCTGTTCGCATTAAGCTATGTTTCCATTTAGCGACGCGGCGGCAGTACGATGGCGATAAACTCGCGATGCAGCTAGCGAATTTTGCTGTGAGTGTTTCCATTAAAAGCGGATTTTTGTTCTTTCTGGCTTGACTTCTTATAAATCGGTCAAAAACTCACATAACCATACCGTAATTAAGAGAAACTTTATTTGAAGCTACTTATGTTGGTTAGAAAATTGAAAAGACGAGAAATGTAAGAAAAACCCTCTTGTTTAAAAAAAATGCTCATAAAGCGGAACGAACACGGTGCCTTTGACAACCTTTCAAGAAATTCTTGCTGGACTATGTGCAGCTCAGGGAATACATGTATCTGACGAAAAATCAGTCAAAATAGACTATAAACCTGGTTGTGGGGGGTCCTCGAATGTTTGGAAAGACTTAGACCACGGCCTCTTTGGACGCGAACATCGCGCGGCAGCAATTTTTTTTCAGGGAGCGAACAAAATCTTGACGCCAAACCGTCGCGCGGTACGTCGCCGCCGCGCCGTCGTCGCGTCGCACTTATGAAAACACGCGTTCTTTGTTACTACTGGCCGTCGCGATATAACCTTCGTGGTTGAAAACGACGTTAAACACCAAATAAAGAAAGAAAGATGTTACTACTGTTGCGATCGGTTTTGACGCTGCCGCCACCTCGCCGCAACCATCGTGCCGCCGTCGCGTCGCTAAATGGAAACACAGCTTTATTCCACAAACGGCTCTGGAGTTCAAAATGTTTCCTCACACTATAATACTTCACTTTGCTATTCTCAGGCCCGATGTTGCCGGACCGAGGTCAGGAGATGGAGCATCGCGGTCTGGTGGCTGGTCTGGTGATGGAGCAGGATGACCCGAGCTCGCGCAAGGCCACCAAGCGTCACCTGTCCTGGCTGTGGGACAAGGTCAAAGCTCTCCAGCCAAAAACTGTAAAGACGGAGTACAGCAGCAGGCTACGGCAGCTCATTAAGGTATAGGTCCTTGTGTTGGACGCTGTGCACGCATTCGTGTGTGCAGATAATCTGAGATAGGGTTGTGTTGCTTCTCATCTCAGGCTGTGCTAATTCCATATACTATTCAACAACAGCAACTTCTTGCGAAAATAAGAAATTCTGATATACTGTGACAACAAGGCTCACACATTTAGATGAATCGTCCAGTGCTTGAGGATTCTAATATATTTGCTTGCTGACTATAGTCAGTAGAACAAAACTGTGTCACTATTGAAAAACCACCCCTAGCAGTGTTTTAATGCTCATCTTGCTCTCTGGCTTCCGAACAATGATTGTTTCTTCTTTTCAGGATGTTTCTCGGAGGAAGCGCGAGCAAGCAGGTAACGATCATCAACACCCCAAAGAAAAGATAAACTTACAAATCATCAATATGAAAAGTCACTCTGCAGGTGACGGTAACGAGAGTAGACAACAGGAAGGAAAAAAAGGCGGAGATGAAAGTATTGGAGAGGACAAAAGCAGAGCCAACAAAGGTTCACAAAAAAACAACGAAGAAAACAAAGGCAACCATGAAGGTACGAAAAACGAGGATAGCAGCCATGAAGACACCAAGGGTAAGCATACGGATGGCAACAGGGGTAAAAGCAAAGAAGAAAACGAAGGGAAAAGTAAGGGAGGTGAAAACAAGGAACAAAAGGGAGTTAAAACCCAGGGAGAAGACGCGAAGGATGACGTTGTGTCTGAGAGGGAGCTCAAAGAAACTGACACGAGTAGAGGCGTAACTCACAAAGACGTTGTTAAAATGGTGCTTGTAATTAATCAGACACAAGATACAGACGGCGAGGCGGAAGGTCATGGGAAAGAAGAATCCAAGAACGCCAAGGACAAGGACACAGACAACGAGAAAGAAGACAGTACAAAAAAGGATCACAAGTCAAAAGAAGAGACACAAAAAGGAGATCACAAACATAAAATCGATGCTGGTAAAAAAGAAACTACGAGTAACAAAGAGGGTCCAGAGAAGAGTAAACCACACGAAGGCGAGGACAAGCAAAAAGCAGACAAAGGGGAGCGCGCCAGTGCATCGCCCAAAGGCGACGAAAGTAAGGCGCACGAATCTGAAGACAAGGGTAAAGCATTTGCAGGTAAAGACAGGAATGAATTAAATGAAAACAAGAATAAAACTGACCAAGAAAACGACGAGGGTGACAACGTAGAGAAAGCTAAAATTGGCATCATTATCAAAGCAAACGTGGAAGATAAAGACGGAAAGAGAAACAGCAACGAAACAAAAAAAAGAGATGCGGATGATGAAGGTAAGAATAAGAAAGAACATGAACAGGATCTAGAGGTTAAGACAGATAAGGAACAAAAAGCACAAACTATTATTAAAGTAAGTTCAGATGAAGAAGACAGTTCTTCCAAAGATCACGAGAAGCATCACAAGGACACAAGCAAATCTAAGCTCAAAACACAAAACGATGAAAAAGGCAAGAAGCACAAAGAGTTGGATGCACGAATTGCCGTAATCCCAGAAGAAATATATGATTATAGACCAGTAATTTCAGCAGCGTCCGAAGACCTCGGTAGGGGATGGAACAAACTAAACTTGAGTGAAGACGGGGGAAAGAAACACGACCGTCAGGACAAAGCAGAAGATGGGCTAGCCAAAAAGAAATCCAGCCAGCTCATTGGAAGAAAGGAGGAGATAAAAAAATTCGACATAAAAGTAGACATGGCAGAGGATGATGAAGAGGATGAAGAGGATGATGATGAAGGAGGGAATGATGAGAAAGATGAAGACGAAAACGACGATGACGAATCTAATGACAGTGACGGAGATGATGACGATGGTGAATCTGATGACAGTGACGGAGATGATGATGAAGGAGGGGATGATGAGAAAGATGAAGACGAAAACGACGATGACGAATCTAATGACAGTGACGGAGATGATGACGATGGCGAATCTAATGACAGTGACGGTGATGATGACGATGGCGAATCTTATGACAGTGACGGAGATGATGACGATGGCGAATCTACTGACAGTGACAGAGATGATGACGATGACGCTGAAGACAAAGAAGAAGGTGACGATGACGGAGAGGATGATGGCGACGAAGAGGATGATGATGAAGGAGGGGGAAAAAAAGAAGTAAAAGTGGAGACAAATGCAGGAAAAAATTCTAAGATGAATATTAAAGTAAGTGAGACAAGTTCAGACGACTGCGATGATGACGAAGACTGCAATAAGAGGAAACCCGATCCAATCGGCCCGGTGAAACAGTCCAAAACGGGTGGGTTTGAGGATAACGAAATCAGGAACGTATTAAAGAAACTCCAGGACGTGAAGCAGTACGCTTACAGTGAATACGTGGTCGACGAGCCTGAGTACGAGGGAGACTTGGCGTCTGGTGAAGACACCGACGCTGATTCTTCGGATCCCTTTGTCACCGAGAACATGATGCTTCCGCGTATGTAGTGTTGTGCCGAGTTCAGAAAGAGCGCGTTCACTCGCCCCAAAGAGTGTCATCGACAGAGACAGATTTTCTTGCGTTGTTAGACACAGAGTCGATAGGCTCCTTCATTTTCCTGACAGTCTGCCGTACATATACCTTAATCAGATACAAAGGCGTTTAAGTCTGTTCTTATGAATTGTCAGCATTCGTGTCAAACCTGAGAATGCCCACGGGTTCTTTTCTGTCTCT
This sequence comes from Littorina saxatilis, assembly GCF_037325665.1. Lineage (NCBI taxonomy): Eukaryota > Metazoa > Mollusca > Gastropoda > Littorinimorpha > Littorinidae > Littorina > Littorina saxatilis. The sequence goes on from NC_090256.1 coordinate 39,911,850, forward strand.
GCAACAACAATCTATCCTATCAAGTTTTGCTGAAACTTTACCAAGTTTTTGTGCCTGACATTGAAATCCGGGATTTCAATCAAAGAAAAGGTTTGGATACAAGAAAGCAGCGTCAGTTTCCGTAAAAACACTCAATGTTTTCAAAGAAATCAGGAGAAGTCTTACGTCACTGACCTCTTACGGGCGAGCTTTGCACGTTCCTTTGTTCCCATTCCCAGGTTTAAACGAGTTCCAAATGTTCTCCGAACCCGTGTTTGCTTTATGGTACAACTAAATCCGAGTCACATTAGTTCATCATTTTCTTGTCCTGTTCAGCGTTTGGCACAAAAACTTGGTACCCTAACGTTAATTATAATTTTCTCATGGTAACTGCGTAAGTTTGAAAAGAAAACATCTTTGGTTATGACATGGGAACGCAAGTTCGCCATCGCTGATCAGGACGACTTGCATGCTTATTTAAAACATCTAAGTTGATGGCATGCATGCATGAGTACACACAAGCATGATACTTCACTATTTTGTTTTGTTGATTTTCGTGTGCAATTCATTATAATACAATACCATCATTGCTTCGTCTTACCGTCGCACATTATTTCATCGATTTCAGCAGCAGATGGAAAAAAAGCGATGTGATACGCTTAGTAAAACAATCATTTGTGATTGCGTTGTTGTGTAAACAGCTTTAAAACATTCAAAAGCCTTATTTGATTTGAATAAATAACAAGTCACGTAAGGCGAAATTACTACATTTAGTCAAGCTGTGGAACTCACAGAATGAAACTGAACGTAGTCCGCCGCAAAAGGCAGTGAAAGTGACGAGCCTGTTTGGCGCGGTAGCGGTTGCGCTGTGCTTCATAGCAAGCTTTACTGTACCTCTCTTCGTTTTAACTTTCTGAGCGTGTTTTTAATCCAAACATATCATATCTATATGTTTTTGGAATCAGGAACCAACAAGGAATAAGATGAAAGTGTTTTTAAATTGATTTCGAAAATTTAATTTTGATAATAATTTTTATATTTTTAATTTTTAGAGCTTGTTTTTAATCCAAATATAACATATTTATATGTTTTTGGAATCAGGAAATAATGAAGAATAAGATGAATGTAAATTTGGATCGTTTTATAAAACTTTTGGTTTTTTCACAATTTTCAGATTTTTAATGACCAAAGTCATTCATCAATTTTTAAGCCACTAAGCTGAAATGCAATACCGAAGTCCGGCCTTCGTCGAAGATTGCTTGGCCAAAATTTCAATCAATTTGATTGAGAAATGAGGGTGTGACAGTGCCGCCTCAACCTTTACAAAAAGCCGGATATGACGTCATCAAAGACATTTATCGAAAAAAAACTAAAAACTTCCGGGGATATCATTCCCAGGAACTCTCATGTAAAATTTCATAAAGATCAGTCCAGTAGTTTAGTCTGAATCGCTCTACACACACACACGCACAGACAGACAGACACACACACACACACACATACACCACGACCCTCGTCTCGATTCCCCCTCTATGTTAAAACATTTAGTCAAAACTTGACTAAATGTAAAAACGTGTCTACGCCTTGTGGGTGAGATGGGGAGGGGAGGGTTGGAGCAGCACAGTACGTTTTTGTTACATCCATTTGTAGACAGTGTCAAGTATTTCATCAAATTGAAGGTTACCTTTCTTAAAACTACTTTTAGGTTTTGTCTGCGTGTCTGATAGTGCTACTTATGATTACTTTAATGTATGCACTTTTGGAATTATATCGTGGATATTAATATTTCGCATTGCAATCATTTGAACAGAAGTCATCAAAAGATCTGCGCCTGCCGATGTCCCAGAGACTGACATCGTCATCACAGAGACAGATAAAGGCACGGAGATCGACGCTGTCAAACACCCTGTATGCTGTATGCTGTATACTGAGAGAGAGAGAGAGAGAGAGAGAGAGAGAGAGAGAGAGAGAGAGAGAGAGAGAGAGAGAGAGAGAGAGAGAGAGAGCGAGAGAGCGAGAGAGAGAGAGAGAGAGAGAGAGAGAGAGAGAGAGAGAGAGAGAGAGAGATATTGGATTGGATTGTTTACTCATTTAGGCCATAGCCCCTTATGAGGGGGGTGAACATATATGCAATGACATAATGACATTTACACACAAATCAAATGAAATAAATCATACACAAACTAAGACATTACATTTCAAATAAAAATATCGTAGGCTTACATGAACTAAGACATAACAACACTACGTAGCCGAAATGCTTTGTACACATAAACTGACAACTTTCGAACAATACCTTCATTCACAGATGCCATAAGGATAGAAAACTTGTGTAAACTTGGGTTTCTATAAAACTTAGCGGGAATAAACTGGCATCGCAAATCACGAAGTGCGGGGCAACAAAGCACAAAATGAAACTCATCTTCCTTACGTTCCCTGCACAATGGGCATAGCAACATATCTGCATCGTATCTCTTATATCGATTAACGTGCACAAATAGTTCTGTTATTCCACCTCGGAATCTTGCCATAATAATTTTCAAATGCCTATCCATGTTCAATAATAAATAAGGTTTTACTTCGTGCACAGTGCAAAATGTCCTATATAACGCAAATCTATCACTGTTCTGAACATGAAAATTCCATTCCTGCCATCTACAATCAATCAATCTTTCTCTGAAATCTTTCAAAAACGGTTCTCATCTTGCACTCCTTGATTCATCCATACAAACCCAAAACCATTCTGACATAATTTACAACGTACGCTAGACACCCAGTTTCTTTTACCTCTTTCATCCAGTTCACGCAACATTTTATAGGCTTTATGTGGCAATTTATTTACGTCCATTCTTAACAACTTCAACCAATATTTAACACAACGTATTGCAGCATTCACATAAATGGGATACCTATTCATCTCGCCGTACAGCTTGCAGCAGACCCAGCACAGCACAGATCCAATTCTGGAATCTTAAGCTAAATGTGTCCCAAGACACACATTTTGTAGTCCTGGCATCCTGAAAGGCAGAGGCCCCAACCTACAGGTTTGCTACCATACCAAAAACGCCTCCAGACACGGGAACTTGGGAGCAGAGGCAACAGCTCCGCTTGAACCTCAGAAACCAAATGTGCCTCCAGACACACAGATCCCTTAGACGGCCGAGGCTGTGGCCTCTAAGGTTCTCTTGTACCAAACCGCCTCCTGACTCTGCATCAGATTGCTTGCGCTGGCATCTGCTTACATAGACCCACATTAAGTCACCACCGAGTGGTAGACACAGACGACATTTGGTAGCACTGACTGACAGCTTCACGGTAATGCGTACCCATAGCGCGGCCCTGCATGGGTGGGAATGTTCTGAGCAAAACACTATGTGTTACTCCATACCCCCCGCCCTCCATGGAACTTCTTGACCCCAACAAATTGGGGGGGGGGGGGAGCTTGCCCAGTCGGTAGAGGCGCTGGCTTTAAAACCGGTTGTTACTATCAGCGTGGGTTCAACCCCCAAGTTCGGCGCGGGATGTGTGTCCCAGAGTCAACTTTGTGCAGACTCTCCTCGGTGTCCGAACACCCCCGTGTGCACGCATGCGCACGATAAAGATCCCAGGGTCACAGCGAAAGCCTCAGGCCTTGGAAACACGAATACATGCATGCAAAAATATGAAGCCCGGATGTCCGTTCGGCCAACAGCCAAAAAAGTAACCATTTCAGCACTGACCCAAGACGACCCAACCCGGTCCCTAGCCCATTTCAGGTCTCCTCTAGCAGCCGGCAGCCAGCTGTCTACATCCCCCCCCCCCCCCCCCCCCCCCCGCATTTTTATTTTTTATTTTCATACAAAGCCGGGTTTTCCCGTGTAACATGCCCCTAATGGCTTTGCCGTGAGGGCGTAAAACTTTCATTTTCTCTCGCCGTACACAAAATCGTTGGGTGTGCGTGATCCAACACCAAGAAATTTCTTTAGGGCAAATAAATGAACTTTTTCAGACTGTAATGCAGATTTCTCAAGACCCCACAGTTCAGCTCCATATAGTGCAATTGGCAAAACCTGAGAATCAAATGATTTTAAATAAACTTTCAAATTATTATTACCAAGCTTGGACAAATTTTTTAATATACACAACAATGCGTTTTTCGCTTTGCTTGCAAGGTCACAACAAGTGGCGGTAAAACTGAGTTTTGTGGAGAACAATATTCCTAAATACTTATAAACATTAACCACTGGCATTATCTTTCCATCATACTTCCATTTCTCTCTTACACTCAAGTATCCACCCTTCCGAAAAACAACAATATTACTCTTATTCATATTTACTTTAAGGTGTAAATTTGATGCTGCATGTTGCAAATTATTCAACTGCGTCTGTAGACCAACCACAGTGAGAGAGAGAGAGAGAGAGAGAGAGAGAGAGAGAGAGAGAGAGAGAGAGAGAGAGAGAGAGAGAGAGAGAGAGAGAGAGAGAGAGAGAGAGAGAGAGAGAACAAGAACAAGAACAATTCTTTATTTTACGAGGGTAATAGAGTAAGCAGTGATCTGCTTTTTGACTCACATGCGAAGCAAAAGTGAGTCTATGTACTCACCCGAGTCGTCCGTCCGTCCGTCCGTCCGTCCGGACGTCCGGAAAACTTTAACGTTGGATATTTCTTGGACACTATTCAGTTTATCAGTACCAAATTTGGCAAGATGGTGTATGATGACAAGGCCCCAAAAAACATACATAGCATCTTGATCTTGCTTCAAGGTCAAGGTCGCAGGGGCCATAAATGTTGCCTAAAAAACAGCTATTTTTCACATTTTTCCCATTTTCTCTGAAGTTTTTGAGATTGAATACCTCACCTATATATGATATATAGGGCAAAGTAAGCCCCATCTTTTGATACCAGTTTGGTTTACCTTGCTTCAAGGTCAAGGTCACAGGAGCTCTTCAAAGTTGGATTGTATACATATTTTGAAGTGACCTTGACCCTGAACTATGGAAGATAACTGTTTCAAACTTAAAAATTATGTGGGGCACATGTTATGCTTTCATCATGAGACACATTTGGTCACATATGATCAAGGTCAAGGTCACTTTGACCCTTATGAAATGTGACCAAAATAAGGTAGTGAACCACTAAAAGTGACCATATCTCATGGTAGAAAGAGCCAATAAGCACCATTGTACTTCCTATGTCTTGAATTAACAGCTTTGTGTTGCATGATCTTGGATGACCTTGACCTTTTCACAAGGTCAAGGTCACATGTATTTTGGTAGGAAAAATGTGTAAAGCAGTTCTTAGTGTATGATGTCATTGCTAGGTTTAGTTACCCTAAAGGTCGAGGTCAAGCATGTGAGTCGTATGGGCTTTGCCCTTCTTGTTTACATCTGGCCCTCGCCCTAAAGAGGGACTAGTCTAAAATTGCTAAAGAATAAGCAAGTAAAGAAAACAAACTACTGCTACATGATTATAATAGAAATGAAAGTAAGAACATATCAACCACAGTGAGAGAGAGAGAGAGAGAGAGAGAGAGAGAGAGAGAGAGAGAGAGAGAGAGAGAGAGAGAGAGAGAGAGAGACTTCGTCATCACAGAGTCAGATAAAGGCACGGAGGTCGACGCTGTCGAACTCGACGCTGTCGAACTCGACGCTGTCGAACTCCGTGTAAGCCGTAGAGAGAGAGACAGACAGACAGACAGGTCAGAAAAGTCAGAATGTGGTACTCGCGTATGGCACAAGGTTCGGAGAGAGAGAGATAAGTCAAAAATTGGTACTCGCGTAAGGCACAAGATTCAGAGAGAGAGAGAAGTCAGAATTAGGTACTCGCGTAAGGCAAAAGGTTCAGAGATAGAGAAGTCAGAATGTGGTACTCGCGTAAGGCACAAGATTCAGAGAGAGAAGTCAGAATGTGGTACTCGCGGAAGGCACAAGGTTCAGAGATAGAGAAGTCAGTCCACTAGATTTGGTCTAGATTGTGTGGATTTTGATCATGCCTTACACAACGTTTCCGGACCTCCGAGATTCCAGAGGTTTTTTCCTCTCAGCCATTCCCTTTCCTGATGTGTATCCCCCTTTTGATCCAGCACCCGGATCAGGGCACGGAGGAGCCTCACCAACACGCGCACCTTGACGATCCCGGGTCAGGGGGCAAGCAAGTGCATGTGGGAGAAGGGGAGACAGCGGAGGTGCACACGAAGCCGGAGCACGGCGACGACGAGGTGGACATCACCATCAACGCGGAGTACGCGCCGGCCTACGAGCTGGAGGAACTGCTTTACGTCGTCGGCGGCCTGCTCACCGTTCTCACGCTCTTCTTCTGTTGGGTGAGTTAGTGAGCTAGCCCCGTGTATAACCTTTCTTTTGTTTAAATTAAGTTTTCCCCTTAAAGTTAGTTATTGGACCATGGAATCACAGACAAAACAATTCAAAGCATTCACTTGTCCACATTCAGAACACAGATCAAAGACGATTATATAATCAAACATAATTATGTCGTTTGCACCGAAATGCACCGCAGGAAATGACTAAAATTCGTGTTAGATCGCACATCAACAAATCATTTCAATGCGAGCTTATTCTAAATTCGCTTCTGTCAAATCGCTTACAATGCTATAAATAGACAAGCTAGCAAAAAACAACAACAGCTACTGCGCGATAAGTCTCCTGATCGAGTCACTGGTCTAGCCCCCTTTATCATTAGTTATTTCTGAAATGTTGACTGTTAGCAAGTGACGTCAAATGTATATCCACATGAGCAGGCTATAATTTTCGAGACATGTCTGTTATCACTTGCTAACAGTCAGCAATTTAGAAATAACGGTTTTATTAACGGCCGGCCTTTTTCAACCAAAATGATTAGCAAAGCGACTCTGTGTGAATACAATTGAAGGAATGGCCCAAAAGGAGACGTGGTTGAACCAAGGGTCGTGACCTCCCTCACATATATGGCTCCATGCAGCCAACCACTCACCTGACCTCATGAATATTAACAGCAGAAAAACTCTTAGTCTTACACACAAGATCCTCGAACATGATTGAACAGGCCTTTCGCTTCGCCTTTTTTTGTTGACGAGAAATAAAAAGATTCAGAACCAACAAAAGACAGCGAGGATGTAGTGTAAAACTACATTTGACGCTAACTTAGTGTGAAAGGTTCTTGATGCTGTGTTACGGACTCTCTTTGGACTTTCACTCACGGACGCAACACTTCATTGTAACAACAGCATAATTTGGCATGGCAAACTTTATTTCTGTGTTCGCTTCCCTCCTCATCTTCGCCTTCCCGACCGAAGCCGGTGGCTACAAGCCACAATACAAAGTTGACTACATCTTGTCAGTTAGTGGAGCACACTACAAAATACGTCCACTCTCTCTCGTGTCTCAAAGTTCTCTCTCACACTCTAGCATGTACATACATAATCAAACTTTCGCTAGAGTCACAAACATCCAATCAACATCTTAGTAACCACCCGTAACCACGACACTCTAAGCAGGTTCCGTGTTTCATTGGTTAAACGTAAGACAAGAGGAAGTGGGAGAAACACACGGGGGGTGGGGGGGGGGTGGTGGTTAAACAACTGACCACCTGCCAGCGATCCACCCGATCCGACAAAGGAATTCACACCCTCTTAAAGAGGCTTTGATCGGGGCGCGTCAAAAGACACGGCTAGAGCATCCTCTGGGAAGCCACTCCCGGTTAGGCCATAAAAGTTACGCAACTGACCACCTGCAGGCCAACGGCTACCCGTCTCTTCAGAGGAGAGCGGCTTAAGTTCAAATGATCAAAGACTAGTCAGAACATGGACACAGACGGCTAAGCGCGCGAAGGATCTACCGGTGACTGGACATGTGCATCTCAAAATTTAACTTGGAACAGATAATGGCATTACACAAAACATAAAGCGATCGGCAACATGAACTACAAACACTAGACTGGACAATGACAAAACTTTACTCTATAATTGGTGACTGATCGCCCTGTCACATAAGGTTACGAATTTCATTTAATTCTTTAGGACTTTGACCACGTAATTGTTAATCGAGATGAGCACAGCATGGCATTCCGCCGGGAAGGTGGGTGTTGGATTGCCATTCTGTTCACTCACACCCACCGACAAAGTTGGCTTTTCAGTATTTTTACTTAGTAAATTATTTCATTGTTAAAAACAAAAAGTGCTGTTCCTTGGAATAAGTCATTCTGATATGTTAAGTTCAAAATTTTAGTTCGTGTTTGTAATTTTTAGAGTGATAAACAAGAAGGGTCTCGGCCTGACCGTTATAACATTTAGCGGATCGCCAAGAATCAGCTCTGATTGGTGAAACAGTCATTTGGGGCACTAGAATGGTAAATATACAGATATATCATTAAAATGTGAATTTGTATCAGAATGTTGAGATTTGTAATGACCAAACTCATCAACTAATTTGTAAGCTTCCAAGATGAAATGCAATCTCATAGTCCGTGCTTCGTCGAAGATTGCTTGACCAAAAATATTGTGAGTTATTTCTAATCTGCCGACTGTTAGCAAATGATAACAGACATGTGATAATGTATATAAACATCTAGGGCTGTTTTCAGTATTGTTGATAACATGTTCTGTTTGATTAAGGGTATTCAGTTGGTATTTCCTTGTTTTCACTACCTATTTTATTCATGTTTTTATTACTTAGTTAGTGGAAGAATCTTTTGTATGTATGTGTGATGGTGTATGCTTTTAATTAAGCGTTGCTGACTATGAATGTAGATGTAAATGCTTGTATACTGTGTTTTAATTTTAAATGTGTCCAGCGCAAAGAGCATAATTGTAATTTATTATTATTTCGAGAAAAAAGATATCAAGCATGAGCCTTCAGACGAATGCTGATATCGTTTGTGAGACATGTCTGTTATCATTTGCTAACAGTCAGCCTATTAGAAATAACGGTTTTATTACCGTTTATTTCGACCAAAAGACATTTCGAAGCGACACCGCGAATTAGACAGAACAGCCGCAATGCGCTCTTACCTGATTATGCCTGTCAGTCAAAGAATTCTTGTGACCTGGGTCAGCCAATCAGAGTCACACACTTGACGTGATGAATTATCACAAATCAAATGCGTTTGACACACAACAATCTCACAAGATTATACCATGTTGAGCATGCATTTCGGTTGCTTCGGGTTTTCTTGTTGAACAGAGAGCGACAGATTTAGAACCGACATCAGACGGATGGGAAATTACTTAAAAATTCATTTGACGTAAAGCAAGGGACGCAATTTCACTTGATTTGTCCGAACTTTGACAATTTAGATTCCAAGTGAGCGGGTCGGCATTGCACACTCAGAGGGTGGGCGGTGACTTGCTGTTCCGTAAAGCACCCACCGACAAAACTCGCTTTTCGGAAAAATTTTTGGGAAGTGTCATTCTGTAGAAAAAATCACGCTGGTATTGTTGATTAATTTTTTTACTTTGTCTTGTTTATCTTTAGCGTGATAAACAAAAAGGATCCCTGCCTGAACGTTATAACATTTCTTCTTCTTCTTGTCGATCACTCAGATGGAAACGCCGGTTCTCCGCGCAAATGTTGCCGTGCGCTGTAGGTCGTCCAGACTGCCATAGAGCTTCCCTTGCACCGTGATCGCCTCCGCCCAGATCTGGCTCCTGAGGCCATCGTGTAGTGGGCAAGTCTGCAGCAGGTGTTCCGTTGTCATGCTGCCTGTTTGACAAGGGCACTAGTCTGACTTGCCAATTCTGAACTTGGTGAAAAGGTGGTGGTTCATTCGGTTGTGGCCTGTCCGCAGCCTGAATATGAGGACCTGCTCAGACCTTGTGAGCAGGTGAAAGGCGTCGTTTTTGTTGTAGTGTGGGTGCTGCTGCAACCACTTTTTGTGTTGCTTGGCCTTGATGATGGTCTTGACTTCTTTGAAGGTGGTTGATCTGTCATTCTGGTCCTTCGTAGTGCCCTCCTTTGCCATGGTATCTGCGGCTTCGTTGCCTAGTATGTTGCAGTGAGAAGGGACCCATTGTGTGGGCTCTGCACAGGGAGGTCAAGGCGGATGACAGGTCATTCAGTTCTTTGTCTCTGGCAGTGTCTAAGGCCTGCAGGACTGACTTTGCGTCGCTGAGGAACACAACGTTGTTGGAGGAGAGTGGACTGTGCTCAATGTGGGCTGCACCTGTCTGGAGCGCTACTGCTTCAGCCTTGAAGTTGGTGGAGTAGAGGCCGGTAGCGAGGGAGATGTGTTCTTCTTCTCGACCTCCTGGGTACTTTATGTAGATTCCGGCACCACCATTTCTGACAGCCTGGTCGGCAGATCCGTCAGTGTATACATGAGTCCATTGGCGTTGGGGGTAGGAGTTGTGGATGTGTTCAATGGTGAGAGACTTCAGTTCAGCACAGCTCTGGGAGTCTTTCTTGCCAACGCCAGGAATACTGCAGCGTATCTGGGGTGTTATAACATTTAGAGGGTCACCTAGAATCAGTCTTGATTGGTCAAAAAGCCATATTGTGCACTGGAATGGTAAAAAATATATATATGACTAAGTGCCAAAAGGTGCTCACAGAACAGAAGACGACTTTGTTTTACAATAAAAATGTTTCTAAAAACGTGTGTCTGCTGAAAATTGGTGTGTGTGTGGATGAATGTGCGAAGAGATAGTGGACATAATTTCGTGTGTCTGACTTGAACGGTTTTGAAGTTATCTTTGTTTAAAGTCAAAAATAACGCCAAAACCGGCCATCTGAAAACGGACATCGTGATACCTCGTGTTTTGAATATGCCACAGAAAAATAACAAGAAGCACAAATGAATTGCATTTAGTTTGATTGAATGCCTGAAACATCGCTTTACAGACGAGACCAAACGTCAAATCTAAATCTCGAGAGAATTTTTTTTTCTTCGATAACCGAATTTTAAGGTGTCGCACCCAAGATGTGTCGTCATCACGGCATACATTTTTCAATCGCAGATATTTACTAAATTTCTTTTTCAAAAACTCTGGAATTGATGTCGACACGTCAAGCGATAACGGTGTATCAAACTGCTGTCTTTCAAGTAATCCAGCAAAGACTGCAGAACTTTTGAACAGCATTTTTGAAAACGATTTGAAAATTTCGTCATATCTTGCGTGCGACAAAATGTTCGGTAATTAACGGTTATTTTCTTTTAAAAACAAAATTTACATGTACAAAGATCTACTTCATCTACGGAACCACGTGACACATTCTGTGTTCAAAATTTGTGAAGAAATCACGAACCACGAATGCGCTATCAAGTGTTGTAATTATGTCGTCAACATCTTTTCAGATCTTGCGTGCGACACCATCTTGCGTTCAACATAAAATGTCACTACCTTATCGAGTTTAATGGGTAAAACTAACTATTTGTTGTCTTAGTTTAATCTTCTTAATTAAAAGCGTAATAAAACCGAACTTCCAAGATGAATTTTAATTGAGATTAGCGAAAGAGCGGGCACGCAAGTCGACCTTAAAGTAAAAGAATGATAACACGAGCGTTTGTCGTGTTGTCTTGCGTGCAACACATTGTCCAAAAAGGAAAATGTATATTTTTCTCAGACGTTTTTTAAGTTGAAACCTTGAAACTTCACACACATTTGGGGTTTAATCGCCCCCATGCATGGTAAAAGTCTTGTTGACCCTTGTCAGATTTCAAGGTCACGGCTGGGTCACATGTGGTTCAGAAAACGGATGAAACATATTTTTTCAGAGATTTTTGAAGCTAGAACCTTCAAACTTCAAACAACGCTTTTGCTTAATGATTGTTCAACATGGAGAATTCAAGGTTGATCCTTGAGAAATATGAAGGTCATAGTAGGGTCTTGTGTGGGTAAAAAAAAAGGAAATTGTATTGAACTTCAATTTATATAAAACCAAAGTCTGGTTGATCTGTTTTAAGATTTAAGGTCAAATCTGTTATTTAAGGTCAAATCAAATAGAAATTTGTTGATGCTTAAATCTTTGAAACTTCCAACAGGTTTGAGGTTTGACAACTTCTGGACTTTGAAATCTGGTATGGTTGATCCTGGTAATATTAATTGGTCAAAACATCAAGATCCACAATTATAAAATAAGCACTTTCACCAATGTCAAGTGAGCAATAGCAGCAAACGTGAGTCTTATAAAGATTATCACTTTTTGTGTGACCTCAACTTGACCCCTCTGAATGCTCTCAATCATGGAAATTGACCACACTTTGATTATAACCAAACAACATCAAAACTTTGGAATGTGTGAAGTTTCAAAGGTGTTGCTTAAAAGGCGTTCGTGACAATGACAATTGTATGTGTCTGACTTCAATGCGACCCCGCTGCGACCTCGACGTTTGATTTTATCAACCAGACTTTCATCATGTGTGAATGACTTCAAACACTATAAAACTAGTTGAAGAAATTGACAATTTTTCAAAGTTTAAGCCAGATGGCACTGCTGTGACCTTGAAACTTGACAAACATTAACCAGGCGGTCACCTTTTTTAGAAAATATCCTTAAAGGATCTTTAACCTTACTGTGACCTTGGAATTTGATGAGGTTTAATTTAACTTGCGTAGTGTGCCAAGTTTCAAGGCCCTAGCTTCAAAAACATATGAGAAAACCTCATTGAAAAATGTATATGTTTGACCTCAACGCGACCCTGCTGTGACCTTGACTTTTTCAACCAGACTTTAATCGTGTGTGAACATTATACACTAGAACTGTGTGTATTTTCAAAGCTCGTGCTATAAACGCGCTGAATAAATTGAAAATATTCCACATTTGGACCAGATGTGACCCCGCTGTGACCTTGAACTTTGACAAAGATTAACCAGCAGGTCACTTTTAATGAGGTTTTATAAAAATGCTGAAAGTATGTGAAGTATGTAAAGTCTAACTGATCTAGTATTAAAACATGTAAGACGTGACAACGACAATTTTCCAGTTTGCAAAGGAAATTTAACCTCGCTGTGACCTTGAAATTCAATGTTGTTTAATGTGATGTGCACCATACATGGAGGTCATTATACTTTGGTTGTGTGCCAAGTTTCAAAGCCCTAGCTTTAAAAACGTGCGAGATAACCTTAATGCTATGACTCAGTGCCGTTTTGAATGATATAAGGAACAAAATTATCGTTATTTGTAAAATCATTTGGGTAAATTTATCTTTTCTTTTCGTAATTGGGTTCCAGCATCTGTTGTCTTAACAAAAATCACAATATCAGTCGTGTTTGTCAACTTTTATTTTTTAGCCCCTTTGTCCGCTTTTCGTGCGCACCTTTTGCATGCACTTAGTCATATCAGGTTTACTCTAAACATTTGCTCAGAATTAAAACAAATCTGTTTGTGTAATTTTTGTACTACTTATTAAATATGCTTCTCGGAGACCAGCGCGACAAATTTGGTCTTCTTGTTTCTTTCTTTGCCTTAATAAATTATTATCCTCGGTGATACCGACCCCGGTTTTTAAATGTAGTGGAGGAGTGGAAGGGTAGTAGTAGTACACGAAGCCCAAGTCCAAGCGTCTTGTTTCAACTTTTTATTCAAGAAAACAATGCAAGGAAACGTAGAGGCCGAAGGCGAAACCCGTAGACAGCAAAGCAAGTGTAGTGTCGTGTTCAGCTGCTAGGAGCGAATGCATACTCATGCTCGACGAAAATACAGTTTAACGACCTCTCTGCTTAGAGCAATTTGGGTCAAACATACTCATGCCGGGGTCCGGCTTATACTTATAGCCCCGGCGCGGACTGCACAGAAAGCACCGTCCGCCGAGAATAAAAATCGCCTGAATACGGCCAGAAACACGGAATCTGTGTTTCTTACACTTGCTTTACCCTACGTTATTTAAACAAATACATAACCAATCATAACAAACAATACATCAAATTAAAGCTACGACCTTTAGCTTTCTATTGCAATAGATCACATTTCGTAAAAACTTATATTTATTTAGTAGGATGCAAAAACAATGGTCCTAGTGAAGGCACTGAACCAACTTCAGTGCGGAAAATTACAAAACTCTCTAAACTGGAATAATGGACAAACTCATAAATCATACAGATAAAAAGAAGAACCCTAGACAAACATCATGATATGCGTTACTTGGGGGAAAATTATACATTGACTTAGTACGAAGCGGTAAAGTCCGAAAGTAAATGGAATCGGCTAAATTCCTGCGCGAGTACCTGTCTGCATAAATTAGCAATCTTTGCAGAGGAACCAAGCATCACTCATTACAACCAAATCCTTATAAACAAACTAAAATCATATGCAACATAGGTACGGGATATGTAATAGTGATACAAAAATGACAAAACAATGATTGAAAAGCCAAAGATGAGTTTGTGAGAATCAATTTCTCTCGACGATGCATGAAAACCGGTCAAGGTCAGAGTGACGCTTTGGTCAGTTCGAAGCATTATCGTAAATAACACAATAATATGCAGCCATCCAGCCTAATCAGTGACTTCTATGCAAACCTAAATATAATTAGGATCGTATCAAAGATAAAAGGGACTTTGAAAGATAGAAGTTAGGTAGATATATAAAGAAAGGTATTTTATTAGAATTTGCGCCGGCAATGGTGCGCGCGCAGCATCGTATCGTCTGCTATGGGGTGGGTTATCCCGTTTGTACTGTACACAAGGCTGTTTCGCTATGCGATGATTAGAGTGTTTAGGGTAGCGAAGTGCACTTTGCTACATCCCCCCCAACTCTTTTACATATCAGCGGCCGCGCTGATTTTAAGAAAAACAGGAAAGCCTAAGGGCTGAATTTATCAAACCATCTTAGATTATCCAAAAAGAGAAAAATTGCGAAAACTTTGCCTATGACTTTCACATATGTCACTGAGAAAATCGACAGTTACAAAAACATGTTCTCGTGATCAGTACCAGCTTTGCTAAATCAAAAGTGAGGCCTGCATTTTACAAAGTGTCTCACATATGATCAAAGTACTGCGTCAAAAACATAAAAGTGCAAACAATCAGGAATTTCATGGGAAAACATTGCTACATTTATTAAATTTTCTCCACTGAGAAAAAGTAACACAATGTCAACACTACCATACAAAAATGCAACCTTCATCCCCACCAACCCGTTTAGTTGATAATATAGGGTTTCTCTTTCAATGTGCGCTCTTGTATGCACAAGCTCAACACTCACAAAAACTCTCGCTCACGGCTTTACAGTAAAGGCATCTTACTATATCACCACGTCATGAGTTAGATACGAGTTCATTACCCAAAATATATGTGTCAACCATAATTCCCGTTCATCAATTGTAGGGGTTTCTGCGCCTAAATCGTAAATAGGTAGCTTTACGGGCCAATGGCACTGAGGGCTTAACTTTGGACTTTTAACCGACTACTACTCAGACCTTACTGATCTCCAGAAATAGTATGTGATGAAAACGGGGAAAAAATCTCAACGATACACATGGGTTACGATACACTCGCGAGTTTTATGTGCAAAACATTATTTAGCCCAGTTGAATGCTAGTACTAGTAGAATTGTTCTTTAGCTGAATCAGTCAAATTCAGCCTACCGAGTAAACGATCATTCAAAAAATAAAATCAAGTTAATTGTTACCTTGCATGCAAGCAATTCGTTGTGACCGGCGAGGTGCTGGTACCGGTTGAGCAACAGGTGCAGGAGGAGGCACAGCAACCACAGCCGGACCCGCAAGAGCCGCAGGTCTGGGTCTTGGAAGTGTGATCCAGAGTTCGTCATCACTATCACTCTCAGAGTCGGTTTCACCAGGCACCGAGGTAGCCGAAGACGGTGGTGTATCTTTGTCGTGGCAGTCAAGAGCCTCGGAGGTTGGCAGCAGATCTTTTCTATTGACCGCTCGCTCTGCGCCACCAGCCAAAGGCGCGACGAGGTAGACGTGCTGATGTTCAGCGACGCGGCAGGTCACCCTGTAGATGTCTGGCTTCCAATAGTCCTGGATTTTGTTGCGCCCCAGGACCCGGTTCCGCAGGTAGACGTGGTCACCAACGTTGAGGCCGTGGTCTGCAGCGCGTCTGTCAGTGAGCGCTGTCCTCTTGACCACCGCCTGTTGAAGGTGGTCAAAGGCCTTCTGATGAGCCTCTGTCAAACGCAGGCGATGTTGCCGCACCCAGTCGATGGTGCCGCTGGCTGCTGGGGCTGGGAAGCCCAACATGTCGTCAACGGGCAGCCTGGGTTGTTGCCCGAAGAGCAGGAAGTGTGGTGCGAAGCCCGTGGACGCATGGGGTGTGTTGTTGTAGGCCTGGACCAGCTCCGGGAGATGAAGGGGCCACCTGGTCTTCTGCTCGTGGTGCAGGGAGCGTAACAGGTTATGCATTGACCTGTTAAACCGTTCGCACTGGCCGTTGCCCTGTGGATGATACGGTGTGGTGCGACTCTTTTTGATGCCGTACATGTCGCAGAGTTCCTTTATGAGTTTGGATTCAAAGTCTCTGCCCTGGTCACTGTGGATTCGCTCCGGAACCCCGAAGCGCTGGAACCAGTTGTTGACCAGAACTTTCGCCACCGTCGCAGCTTCTTGATTCCTGGTGGGAATCGCCTGTGTGAACTTGCTGAAGACATCAGTGAGGACGAGGACGTTCTCGCGGTTGTCGCTGGCAATTTCTAGCTTGGTGAAGTCCACGGCGAGGACCTGAAGAGGGCGGCTGGCCAGCAGAGGCGTAGAAGTGGTGTGGGTCGTTGAGGGGAGACGACCCATACAGCAGCGCTGACAGTTGTCGAGGTACTGCTTCACCTGGCTGTACATTGCTGGCCAGTAGACCCGGGACCGAAGAAGTTGCATGGTTCTGTCGTAGCCCTGATGACCCATGTTGTCGTGTAGCATGGCTAGGACATCTGGACGGAGCGTTGACGGCAAGACGAGCTGGAACTGGGGCCCGTGGATGGAGTCAGTAACCTTTCTATAGAGGACGCCGTCTCTCAGATAGAGACGGTCGTGCTGTTGTACAAGGCTGCGCAGCTGACGGTCTTGGCCTGTGGCAGGTTTGGTGGGCCAGGTCGTTAAAACAGGCCCGATGGTGGTGTCTTCCCTCTGAAGCCGTTGTAGTTCTGTGGACGACAGCCGAGGGAAGATTGTCTCAGGCTCTGCTTTTGTGTCTGGATGATGAAAGGCGGGAGACACGTCTGGGTTGACGGTGGACTGTCTTTCGCAGCAGACTTGCTGCGCTGCTGCCAGTTCAGGGGGGAGAGAGGTGGACGTCGTGGGAGAGGGAAAAGACGGGGGCATCCTGGAGAGAGCGTCAGCGGGGTTTGTTTTCCCTGGCTGGTATTTGATCGTAAAATTGAACTGAGCCAGTTGGGCTGCGCAGCGCTGTTCCAGAGCTCCGATGGGGGCCGTTTTGTAGTGGACCAATGGATTGTTGTCCGTGAGGACGGTGAATGTTGCCCCCAGCAGGTAGTGTCTGAATTTTTCGGAGATTGCCCATTTTATCGCCAGGAATTCCAGCTTCATGCTGCTGTATGCAGCCTGGTTTTTCTCTGTCGGCCGCAATCGTCGACTCGCGTAGGCGATGACTCTGCGTCGTCCTTCCTGTTCTTGGGAGAGGATGGCGCTGAGTCCGTCGTGGCTGGCGTCTGTCTCCAGGATGAAAGGCTGCTTGAAGTCAGCGTAGGCAAGGACTGGGGCCGAGGTCAGGGCTCGCTTCATGGCGTCGAAAGTGACTTGATGCGTGTCTTTCCAGAGGTGCCTCAGGTCTGTTTTCTTCTTCTTCTTGGTGCCTTTTTCGGCCTCTGCCACCAGGTCGTGCAGAGGACCCGCGAGCTTCGAAAACTTGGCAATGAAGCGCCGGTAATAGCTTGCGAACCCGAGGAAGCTGCGGACTTCAGTTGTGGTCGTGGGCGTAGGCCAGTTGACCACGGCGTCGACCTTGCCGGCTTCACAGCTGATGCCCTCTGCCGAAATTGTGTGGCCCAAATAGGTGACCTGGCGGCGAAGGAACTGACACTTGTCTGGTCGGATCTTGAGGCCGGTCTTAATGAGACGTTCCAGCAGGCGGTCGAGGTGTTCCAGGTGCTCGTCAAAGGTCTTTGAGTAGACGAGGAGGTCGTCCAGGTAGACAAGCAAGAACTGGAACAAGAACTCTGACATGGTGGTCTGCATAAGACGCTGGAACGTGGCTGGGGCAGAGATGAGTCCCATGGGCATGCGTGTGTATTCGTAGAGGCCCATGGGGGTGACAAACGCCGTCTTGTGCTGGTCCGCCGGGTCCATCGCAATCTGGTGGTAGCCGCTGGCCAGGTCGAGGGTCGAGAAGTATTGAGACCCCACCAGTGCGTCGAAGGACTCCTGGATTCTTGGTAGCGGGTAGGCGTCGCCGACTGTCTTGGAATTGAGCCGGCGGTAGTCGACGCAGAGGCGGATGGAGCCGTCCTTCTTCCTGACGATGACGATTGGGGCAGCGTAAGGGCTATGGCTCTCTGTGATGATATTGCGGTCAAGCAGCTCCTTCAGATGCTCTTGCACCTCCTTGAAATTGTTTGGGGGAATGCGGCGGTAAGGCTGGGCGACAGGTTTGGAGTCTGTCGTCCTCAATTTGTGGTGGACGGCGTCGCAGTAGCCCAAGTCTGCTGGAGTGGTCTGGAACGCGTCAGCTCGTTTGCTCAGCAGCTCTTCGAGGCGTTGCTTCTGGCTGCTGGTTCCATTGAAGTCTGGCAGATGGAATGGAGCTAGTGCCGGTGTTTTCGTGTCTCCTGAAGACAGGCGCTGCGTGGAGATGACTAGCTCGTTGACTGTAGCGCTGTAGGTGACGTCGGACTGGCTCTCGACTGTGTCAGTGGCGTGCAGTGTGGCGATCGGCGTTCTGGCAGGCAGCGTCTTGTCCTCAGGAGAGAGGTTTGCAATCCTGATGAACCGGCAGGAGGGGTTCCCAGCGACCAAGGTGGGGACAGTCAGCAGACCGCCAGGAAGGGGATGGGAAAGAGGAGAAGCCAGCAATTGCCGAGTGTACCTCTGGTTGCTGGTAACCCGGATTGTGGCCATGGAGTAGGCAGGGATTGAGCAGGGAGTGGAAGTCCGAGCTAGACCACGTGTTGAGTTGCGATCTAGTCGAACTTCCCGGACAGCAGCTTGCAGGGAAGGAGGGAGGTTGGACATCTGGGGCAGGCAAGTTGAAAGGACGTTCATGCCCACCAAGACCGGCAGTCGCTTCTTGCGGTTCTGCATGAACGGCTCGGTAGGCTCCTTGACGACAAGGACTGGAACATCCTTGCAGAGGTGGCCCAGGATGGAGATGTCGACGACGATGACCCCGGAGTAAGGAACTTCAGCGCCGTTGACAGCTCGAAGGGTGACGTGGCAGGCACTGATGTCGCAGTGGGCGAGATGCTGGGCCACCCATGTGTCGGTGACGGTCGTCACCTCACTGCCTGTGTCGAGTAGAGCTTCGGCCGGGCGTCCGTTGATTGAGATATCGGCAGTTGGACACTGGCCGGTGAGTGATGTCTTCTTCTTCCTACCCCCCGCTGAATGTTTTGTGACAGCGGGGGTTAAAAGTTTTTCATGCTGCTGGTGCTGTTGTTGTTGCTGTGGTCGGGGCCGATGCCGCTGTTTGTTGTGGTATCGCTGTTTCTGGAAGCAGTCGGATTCACGGTGGCCGACTCTGCCACACCAGTTGCACTGGGGTTGATGGTTCTGCTGTTGGTGATGGTGGTGCGTCGGTGCAGCTGGTGGTGGTTGTGACGCCAGTTGTAGCTTGAGGGACTCTGTCTCCGTGGTGAGGGCAGCGATGCGTGCTTCGAGCCTTGCGATGGAGGGGTCCGGTGCAGCGAAGACTTGTTCAGCTGTTGCTTCAGCAGGGCTATCTTCCCGCATCCATCGCATGGCCTCGCTGGTGACCTCGTCGAAGGTGGCGGCCGGCTTTTCTCGCAGGAAGCGGCACATGTCACGCTTCAGGGATTGTGGGTGGAGTCCTGTGGCGAAGGTCTTGCGCAGCGTATTGTCGTTCAGTGTGTTGGCCTCGGCAGCATTGGTCTTGGCCCACACAGCGCGTAGATGGCTGGCGTACTCGCTAACGGACTCGCCGAGACCCTGTTGTCGTCTGTGGAAGGCGGCAGCCAGTGCGACACTATCTCGCTGGTCGCCCCACGTCTGCTCCAAGATGGCGTAAATTTTGGCCGGCGTGTTGACCTCTGCTGCTGGTCGCCTGATGACCTCCTGTCGAGCCCTTCCGTCCAGCGCTCCAAGGATCCATGCCGCTGCAGCAAGTGCAGGGACCGTCTGTAGCTGCAGGATCAGCTTGGCCTCCTGAATAAAAGTCTCGGCGCAGTCGCCCTCGCCGGTGAAACGCCTCAGCTTGCAGAGCCGCAGGTTGGGGGTGTTTGCCTCGTCCGCCATGTTTGCCTGTACTGTCTTCTTTCAGTTGATGCTTCTGTACCCTGCTCGCAGCGCCAAATGTAGTGGAGGAGTGGAAGGGTAGTAGATACACGAAGCCCAAGTCCAAGCGTCTTGTTTCAACTTTTTATTCAAGAAAACAATGCAAGGAAACGTAGAGGCCGAAGGCGAAACCCGTAGACAGCAAAGCAAGTGTAGTGTCGTGTTCAGCTGCTAGGAGCGAATGCATACTCATGCGACGAAAATACAGTTTAACGACCTCTCTGCTTAGAGCAATTTGGCATGCTTATGCCGGGGTCCGGCTTATACTTATAGCCCCGGCGCGGACTGCACAGAAAGCACCGTCCGCCGAGAATAAAAATCGCCTGAATACGGCCAGAAACACGGAATCTGTGTTTCTTACACTTGCTTTACCCTACGTTATTTAAACAAATACATAACCAATCATAACAAACAATACATCAAATTAAAGCTACGACCTTTAGCTTTCTATTGCAATAGATCACATTTCGTAAAAACTTATATTTATTTAGTAGGATGCAAAAACAATGGTCCTAGTGAAGGCACTGAACCAACTTCAGTGCGGAAAATTACAAAACTCTCTAAACTGGAATAATGGACAAACTCATAAATCATACAGATAAAAAGAAGAACCCTAGACAAACATCATGATATGCGTTACTTGGGGGAAAATTATACATTGACTTAGTACGAAGCGGTAAAGTCCGAAAGTAAATGGAATCGGCTAAATTCCTGCGCGAGTACCTGTCTGCATAAATTAGCAATCTTTGCAAAGGAACCAAACATCACTCATTACAACCAAATCCTTATAAACAAACTAAAATCATATGCAACATAGGTACGGGATATGTAATAGTGATACAAAAATGACAAAACAATGATTGAAAAGACAAAGTTGAGTTTGTGAGAATCAATTTCTCTCGACGATGCATGAAAACCGGTCAAGGTCAGAATGACGCTTTGGTCAGTTCTTCTTCTTCTTCGTACGACGGTTGTGTCAGACTCGGAATCTGGAGGATGCCATGAACATGGACGTTCTTTCCAGGTCCTCCAGTGCTCCCCACATTTTGGTCCTCAGATCTGTTGGGTCAGGCCATGTCTGGATCCGCAGTTGGTCGAGGAGGGGACATGCTTGGAGAACATGTTCTGGAGTCTGATCTCCCTCTCCACAGTCACATGTGGCAGACTCTGCTACACCTATCCTCCTTAGGTGTGCTTTGAGGCAGCAGTGTCCAGTGCGGAGGCGGAAGATGATAGCCTGCTCAGCACGGCTTAGGAGATGGAGGGGGTCTTGTTGTGGCTTGTAGCCAGAAGTTTTGTTGGTAAATTTCTCTTTCCATCTGTGTTTTATGAGGGTCTTTGCCTCTCGATATGACTGGCAGTGGTTTGGCTGTTCCATCTTGCTGCCATTCTTGGCGAGCTCGTCTGCCTTCTCGTTACCAGAGATTCCGCAGTGTGCTGGTATCCACTGAAGGACGACTGTGGACTTCCTGGCGAGGGTGCTGATCTGGTGCTTCAGCTCTTCCAAGCTCTGGTCTGTGTTGCTGGATTCGAGGGCTTGTAGTGCAGAGACTGAGTCGGTCAGGAAGACAGTGTTCTTTGGTGTTTCTTCCACTGAGTTGAGGAAGCTTGCTGCAAGGGAGAGCGCGTTGACCTCAGCTTTGAAATTGGAGCTGAGGGCTCCGCTTGGAGCTGACAGTGTTGTTGGGGGCTTCTTGGGCTGCAAGATGTATGCTCCGCTACCTCCATTCCTCGTTGCATCCTCTGCTGAGCCATCAGTGTAGGCAAGAGTCCACTTGCTGGCTGGATAGCGTTGGTGGATTTCGTCCAGCGCCAGGGCTCTCAGAGCGGCGTCACTTTGGTTCTGTTTGGAGGTGACGCCTGGAATGCTTGTTCTGATTTCCGCTCCTAGGCGTTGTGGAGTCCAATCTGTGCTGGTCAGAGGCTCACACTGGGTCGGGCTTGGAGTCAGAATGTCAGCATTGTTTCTCTGCTGCTCCTTTATCTGATGGTTCAGGCTTTGGCGCTTGAGGCGGTTTTTGGTAAGTGCTTGGAGCTTGTCATGGAGTGGGTGGCTCTCGAGACGTTTCATCTTTTCTCCTTGGATGAGGAGTTTTTCTTCTCTTCTGGCTTCCAGGGGCTGAACTGACGCAGTCTTTTCCATTTCTGTAATGGGTGTCGTCTTCATTGCACCAAGTATAGTTCTGAGACCAAGGTTCTGTACCTTGTCTAGTCTGGCTTTGTTGGTCTTGGCTGCTGTGTTCCATGAGCTTGAAGCATATTCAAGCACGGGTCTGACAGTTCCTGTATAGACTTTCTTCAGGATTTTGGAGTTTGCACCCCATGTTGTGCCTGACAACTTTCTCATGAGGGCGAGCCTTTTGATCCCTCTGGATTCCATGTCCTCTATGTGTGGCTTCCAGGACAGGCGCCGGTCAAGCTTCACACCCAGGAAAGTTGGAGTGTCTACTTGGGGCAGGACAGTGTCACCCAGCTTGAGCTGAACTTTCTCCTTGGAGGTCGACAAGCTGAAGACAGTGGAGACGGTTTTGACTCGGTTGATTTCAAGTCCCCAGTCGTCAGTCCACTTCTTGATACTGTCGACGCTCTGTTGGAGTCTGTAGGCTGCTGTGGTGGTATGCTCTGAAGCGTGCCAGACTGCTAAGTCATCTGCGTGCAGCGTGTTGGAAACCAGTCTGGGAATGGAGGTGGTGATGTCGTTGATATAGACAAGGAATAACGTAGGGGAGATAACTCCGCCCTGCGGCACGCCCTCTCTCATCTTGACGCTCACGCTTTCATGTCCATCAAGGAGAACCTTTGCCGATCTCTCGTGGAGGAACGACTTGATCCATCCGAACATCCGCCCTGTGATTCCAGCTTGGTGTATCTTCAGGAGCAAGCCCTCTCGCCACACTTTGTCAAACGCAGCCGATAAATCGAAGAACACGCTCACCACTTTCTTCTTCTCCTGGAAGGCAGTCTCGATTTCCTGCGCTAGGAGAGCCAGCTGGTCTTCCGTGCTTCGATTCTTTCGGTAGCCTGTTTGTGTTGGGGTCAACATGCCGTTTGTCTCGAGGTGCCAGATCAGTCTTCTGTTGAGGATTCTCTCCATCAGCTTACCGAGGCAGCTGATCAAGCTGATGGGTCTGTAGCTCTTGGGGTCTTTCTTGTTCTTTCCCTTCTTGTGGATAGGGACTATGTGGGCTTTCTTCCACATGGCTGGTACTGTTGTTGATTTCCAGGACTCGTTGAAGAGCAGCAAAAGGGTTTTCTTGGCGATGGTTCCCATGTGTTTAAGCATGTCATTGCTGATTCCATCAGGGCCTGGGGCCTTCTTGCATTTCAGCGCCTTGATGGCGGCTTCCAGCTCGTCCAGACGGATGGGATCGTACATGCAGCTGCTGTTGGCGCCCTTCTCTGAGGGTTGTCGGATGGCTTCTCGGACTGCTTTTGTTCTGTCTCTTGGCAACTTGACTGTACTGGTTTCCTGGTACATGTTGGCAAGAGTGTTGGCTGCTTTTTTCCCTGTTTGAAGCTCTCCATCGAGTTCTAGGACTGTTTGTTTTCTTTCCTGGACATCATCGTTGAGAGTGTGTGCGAGCTGCCACAGTTTTGTTGTGTCCTTTTCCATGTTGAGAGACTGGGTTTTCTCGTGCCAACTGTTGCGAAGCTGCTGGAGCTTCTCTCTGGTGAATTCTGCTCTGGCTCTGTTGTGGGCTGTGACGTTTTCATCAGTAGGGTTGAGTTCCATGGCTTCTCTGGCGGAGCTGAGCATGTCATGGAGTTGTTGTAGGTGGGAGTTCCATCCTGGTTTGTAATTCTTTCTGGAGCCTCTCGGAATTGAGTTTTTCGCTGCCTTCAAGACAGCTTGACAGAAGAGTTCAGCATGTTGGTTCAGGTTCTGGTCTTTGAAGTCCAGTTTCCTGCAGTTTTTGTCCAGTAGTTGTTGGAACATCCCCCATTTGGCCTTCTTGTAGTTCCATCTTGGTGTTTGCTTTTGGGTGGTGGTGTTTCTCTCTTCGTTCATGTTGAGAATGACAGGCTTGTGGTCACTTCCCCCCAACTGCGAACTCACTTCCCGTGTGGTGATCTGGGCAACATCGTCCGTGGCGATGGCAAGATCAGGGCTACTAGTGGTTCGCCAAGCTCTGGAGTAGTAAGTGCACGGGTCATCTGGTTGGTTGAGAAGAGTCAGTTGGTTGGTGAGCATCCAGTCTTCTACCTCCTCACCCTTACTGTCGATCTGTCGATAGCCCCAACTCGGGGAGTGACTGTTGAAGTCGCCCGTGATGAGACAACGATCGGGGAGAATCGGTATGTTGTGAGGATCAAGCTGCTTGGCTGGTGGGGAATAGACGTTGAAGATGGCAAGGGGCTTCTTCCCGGCAAGGAGACAGACTCCTAGGCACTCTGTGGCACCATCCTGGGATCGATAAATCTCCGCTGCGGCCATCGAGTTTTTGACGAGAATGATAACACCACCTTTGTGTCCTGATGCTCTGTCATGTCGAAAAGTTTCATACCCTCGAATGGAGAAACGGTGACTGCTGTTCAGATGTGTTTCCTGCATGCAGCAAACATCAATATTTTGTTGCTTCAGAAAATTCTGAAGGTCAATTTTCTTGTTCCTCACCCCCTCAGCATTCCAGTGCATGACTTTGATCTGGTAGCCGGTAGCTCTACTCCGCCCATCCCCGGCCACGTCAGATGGGTGGGAGTCGCCAGTCGCATTGGGTGGGCCCCTTTGAGGCTGAGGGCCCGGCACCGTCTTCACCTGGCTGCGATCCATGAAGACGACACCATCACGTTGATTCGTTGATGACACAACCATTTGTCGAGGATAGCGTAGGCACCCGGTCTGCTCCCCGCCTAAAAAAGGCCAGTACCGTTCCGTCTTCGAGGGACTGCGTGGGTTTCATTTCGGAGTTTTCCTTCTCCTAGACGAGTTTCCTTCCATGGATGATGAGCCTCCTCTACCCTCGTTTTGAATTCAGAGTGGTCTTCTCTTAGGATAGCTGCCTGCCAGGGTTGACGAGCCTATCCTGCCCGGCTATTTGACCCATAGCTGGAGGTTGGTTCGTGGGCACCTGGGCGTTTCCACACACCGGTGGGCCCGCATGCCGCACGTCTAGGGGCCAACCTCCTCCGAGTCCTTGTAGTCTAGCCTGGGGCCTTGCGGTACCCAGTTTACGCCTGTCGCCGCGATGGAGGCACTACATAGGGCTTGTTGTGGAGAGGTTATTGTACTGGCAGGAGAGACTGACGCATTCTGCTCTCTTTTCGCATTGTCCTAAAAAGGACAGACGGTGCTAGCCAGCGGTGAGGGCTGAAAGCGAGAAGTGACAAGCACAAGACACTTCGCCAACACACTAGACACGTCACACAACCGTTTGGCAGGCGCTTTGGTCAGTTCGAAGCATTATCGTAAATAACACAATAATATGCAGCCATCCAGCCTAATCAGTGACTTCTATGCAAACCTAAATATAATTAGGATCGTATCAAAGATAAAAGGGACTTTGAAAGATAGAAGTTAGGTAGATATATAAAGAAAGGTATTTTATTAGAATTTGCGCCGGCAATGGTGCGCGCGCAGCATCGTATCGTCTGCTATGGGGTGGGTTATCCCGTTTGTACTGTACACAAGGCTGTTTCGCTATGCGATGATTAGAGTGTTTAGGGTAGCGAAGTGCACTTTGCTACATCAGTGTTGATTTTTTAATTTCAGGACGACAGATTGACTAAATGTTTTGATTTTGCTTCATGCGACTTGTTTTAATTTTTTACTTGTTTAACTGGCATTTCCGCTAACTGTTAGAATTAGTCTCCATTTAAGGAACAATGTCACCATGTGTACAGGTATATATTTTCTTTTCAGTTTATATTCTTTCGAAACCGTGGCAAGGAAAGCACGAAAGTCATAAAGGAACAAGAGAAAACTTGCTGGCAGTAAGTCTTTATTATGCTGTCTTCTTGTCTCACTCACCGACAGATAGTGTTCGGAGGAATATATGACGGCTTACTAGTTCCAAAACCTAGGGTTACCATTTTCACGTGAAAATGAGTAATTAACAGTGTTAATTACTCATTTTCATTTTTGCCTCGTTTTCGGTCACAGTAGTCGGACTTTAAGAGTCCGCACTTAGAGGCTTCAACGTCCGGCAAACATCACTCTCACACTATTTTTAAATCGGATTAAAGAACTATGGACCAGAAAAGTTTCGAATCGAAGGATGTTTCGCTCTGGCCGGTGTAACAGTCGCGCATGCGCATTGAGCCCCCACAGTCACGAGGCACATGAAAATTAGTAATTAAGGCGTGAAAATTACTAATTTTTAGTTTTGGCGCTAGTAAGCCGTCAGGAAGCGAGCCAAAACTGAAAATTAGACATTAACACTTGAAAATTAGTTATTAACACGTGAAAATTAGTAATTAACACGTCATAATCGTAATTTTCTCGTGAAAATTAGTAACTTTCACGGGTTAATTACTAATTTTGAGTTTTGGCGCTAGTAAGCCGTCATAGGAAAAATATGACAAAATGCAGTCTTCAAGCTTAAACTTGTGTACATGTAAAGACATAAATGTTGCCCACATTTGTTTTCTTCGGCAAATTTGGGCAAAGAACGTGCCATTTTCAAGATGTTTAAGGGAGTCTTTTCGTGGCGCCCCCTTGCCCTCACCAAGAAAATAAATCGTCACATCCCCGAAATGACAACAACATTACCGGCAATTCGAAAGGAGTTTTGAGGTTTAGCCGATTGATGACCAAAAAACAAAACAAACAAAAACCCATGTCTGAAAGTAAAGTTGTACACATAGCGTGGGCAAGGCCCTTATTGCCCACGTTTGAACCTACTGATGCTCGCGTTTCAATATTTAAAAAAACAAACAAATAAAAACAGACTCTGTAAAACTGTTTTTACTCAGGAAGCCATGCAGTATTATCTATTTCTCTATTGCAGAATCTGCTTTGGCCCTCCTAATGATGCGGGCGATGAATCAACGAAACCGTTGATAGGAAACGACGTGAGTCTCTCTCTCTCTCTCTCTCTCTCTCTCTCTCTCTCTCTCTCTCTCTCTCTCTCTCTCTCACACATGAAATACCGCAACAACAGACTTCTAGATCCATAACACGATCATATGTGTTTTTTGTTTGCATGTCTGTCTAGCATTTTGTCCCCCCACACACACACACACACACATACACCGAACTCGCACTCGCACACACAATCACATCATACCAAGTAGCAGATTAGCACTAAACAAAGCAAATTAAAATGCAAACACTACTAAGGCCAAAAAAAAAAATTGTCTGTTTCTGGTAACATGGCTAAAAAAATTAGGGTCGGTAGGTCGGCTTTTTTTTTTTTTTTTTTTTTTTTTTTTTTTTTTCTTCCCCAAATGTAGACCAATAAAACTAACTTTAAAAATCGCGCAAAGAGACTGGATTCACTATACATAGAGACAAGACACTCAACACATTTACAAATCTGTGACAAAGACTGAAAGAGTATGACATGTTTGGCTCACGTAAGTGTAGCCTATGCGATCGTAACTTTGTCTGTCTGTGCGTGCGTGCGTATGTGCGTATGTGCGTGCGTGCGTGCGTGTGTATGTCTGTGGTAGAAACTCTAACATTTGAAGACGTCACATTACATTGACGTCACATTATGACGTAAGAGGGTTAGACGTCACGCGAAGAAAGTACTGAGAGTCTCGGTCATTATTATTTTGAGCGGGCCGAGACTAGTGTACATGCAGACAGACAGATCTAGATCTAGTGTCTCGCTTTCTTGCACAGTTTCACCTATGCTCTTTCTCTGTGTGTGTGTGTGTGTGTGTGTGTGTGTGTATGTGTGACGGAGTGATTGAGTTTGTGTTACTGTTTGTCGATTTCTTACGTGAGCCTTGATGGCTTCGCCTCTTGTTTTCTTTGTTTACCTGGTCTGATCGTCAGTGACCAGTCAAGGTCGTATTCGTCAGCTTTCACCTTCGTCGCGATATAACCTTCGTGGTTGAAAACGACGTTAAACACCAAATAAAGAAAGAAAGAAGCTTTCACCTGCACCGAATGTTTTTTCAAGTCAAACTCGGGTGTATGGATATCATGAAACACATCCCGGAGCGTGAATGTTTCAGGATACGCAAGTTTAACTCCCGTTTTTTCGTGCACGCACTTCTCCAGCGTCAACACCAGAATGTGTCGAACATCACCTTTAGATTCCATATTTCAACGCAGCGTGAATGCTTCGGTGTTTGGTGGTTTTACAGGAAGTACCGTACTTTGTACTTTCCGGGTCATATTAAGGCACGACTTTTTTCCTTCCTCGAGTTCGACCCCTGCGTCTTGTATAACGAAGCGTCTAATCCGTGTATGAAATACGAAAAAAAATTCTGAGTACGTACAGTCAAACAACTTGTGATAATGCATGTTTCAGCTACTAGGTACTGCCCTGGCCAAGTTTCCTCGAGCTCTCAAGCCACCCAGCTATCACAATAGACCTGCCTCGGTCACTGACCGGTCACTGACCCCGGTGCAGGATATGACAGGGGAACCACCTCTCATGGCAAAAACTGGGTCATTGACCCCTGGGAAGAAGGTCGTGTCTATAAACAAGGCCACCCAGCTATCACAATTGACCTGCCTTTGATCTGGCCGCACACACAGAGCACACACATTTCCAGTCTGTTAAACTCGGTCACTGACCGGTCACTGACCCCGTGCAGGAAGCGTTTCCTCTCTCAGATGTGACAGGGGAACCACCTCTCACATATTTCCACTCTGTATTCTTCCTTTGATGTGCAGCTTATTTTCATTCTTCCACGGTTTGTTACCGGTATACTTTTTCAATTTTGGTGCGCCCTATCGAGGGTTATGCCCCTTCAATCGTCAGCGGACTTTCGTTTTCACACGTTTTTGTTGTTCATTTTCTCACCCTGTCCTTATACCACCAAAAAATAAATAAAAAAATTTGAGTTTGGAAAAAAAAGTTTAGGGTCGGCGCCGAAATTTAGGGTCGGTCGGGTGACCAGAAACAGACAATTTTTTTTTTTTGGCCTAATACAAAAAAAGAAAAGAAATGCAAACATTGCTATACACACGTTTCGGGGGGAGAGAGAGGGAGGGAGATTGCGACTTCTTATCACGTAGTCGTAACAAAAACGCACGCGCACGCAAGCACACACGCACGCACGCACGCACACACACGATGTACCACACACGGGCTTTCTCACATGAATAAGTCAAAATACATGTCGCAGCAAAAAGCACTTATTGCCTCATGATCATCCCGCGGTGCGAACATGACGCACACGTTCGTTTTTGACTCCCCTGAGTAATGAGGAGAGTCTTAATTAGGAATGAGCAGTGTTAGGCAGGCCGTCCCTAGACAAAAATCTCGGATGTTTTTGAAGCTAGAGCTTTGAAACTTAGCATATTTCTAGGGTTTGATGATCTCCCGACATGACCCAAGTTTCGTTGACCCTTGTCAAATGTTGGGGTCACAGCGGGATCATGTTCGGTTCCTAAAAACTAAACATTGAGGAATTCTCTGATGTTTTTAAAGTTAAACCCTCTCAATTTCACACACTTGCAGGTATTGATGACATATGTAAAGGTCACAATATGAAAATGTTTGCTGGAAAAGATCAATCACTACCAAAAATATCCACTGAGGTAACCAGGAAATAAGTCTCCACTTCATCAAAATATGATTGAGGTCACAGCTGATTTAGTCATGGCTAGACTAGTGGCGATGACATCATGCTATGACGTCATTGTATCAGAAATGAGGACACTTAAGTGTCTGAAGACACATTTTTGTTGTCTTGGTCAGCCAAGTATCAATCCTGTCAATTTGGATGCAACTGGGTCAAAAAAAGTTGTTATTGTTTAGTTTGTGTTTATCATTTTCTTTTTTTACTCTCAAATTTCCACTGTAATGGGACATAACGTTGGGGTGTTGTATAAAGCATTTTATCCTACATACGTGAGAGAGACCACTCATTAGATAACACTATCGTTCAAACCATACGTGTGTATATCATGTAAATGAGGTCATGTCAAGCAAGTCTGGCAGGAGCCTGTTTTTCCACTGCTTATGATGCCAAAGTCACCGAAACAAACGTCATTACGGAGAAGAAAAAAAATTGCGTTCGCTAATTCACCTCGATGAACTGTTGGAACTAACACGTCACGCTACACTTTCCAGAGTGACGTTTCTTTGCTTTGACGTAAGAGATTGCACGAGGCTTTGGAAGAGATCGAGGTTCCAAAAGAAGCGTCTTGAATTTCGCCGCCTCGACTGCGGGACGTTTTGAGTAAAATACACGTAAGTACAGTATGTAGGATAAACAGAATACTACATGGCTTGCTGTACCGTACCGGCTTTACACTCGTTGCTTTTTGACTCACATGCGAAGCAAAAGAGAGTCTATGTACTCACCCGAGTCGTCCGTCCGTCCGTCCGTCCGTCCCGGCGTCCGTCCGTCCGGAAAACTTTAACGTTGGATATTTCTTGGACACTATTCAGTCTATCAGTACCAAATTTGGCAAGATGGTGTATGATGACAAGGCCCCAAAAAACATACATAGCATCGTGACCTTGCTTCAAGGTCAAGGTCGCAGGGGCCATAAATGTTGTCTAAAAAACAGCTATTTTTCCCATTTTTGACTCACATGCGAAGCAAAAGTGAGTCTATGTACTCACCCGAGTCGTCCGTCCGTCCGTCCGTCCGTCCGTCCGTCCGGAAAACTTTAACGTTGGATATTTCTTGGACACTATTCAGTCTATCAGTACCAAATTTGGCAAGATGGTGTATGATGACAAGGCCCCAAAAAACATACATAGCATCGTGACCTTGCTTCAAGGTCAAGGTCGCAGGGGCCATAAATGTTGCCTAAAAAACAGCTATTTTTCACATTTTTCCCATTTTCTCTGAAGTTTTTGAGATTCAATACCTCACCTATATATGATATATAGGGCAAAGTAAGCCCCATCTTTTGATACCAGTTTGGTTTACCTTGCTTCAAGGTCAAGGTCACAGGAGCTCTTCAAAGTTGGATTGTATACATATTTTGAAGTGACCTTGACCCTGAACTATGGAAGATAACTGTTTCAAACTTAAAAATTATGAGGGGCACATGTTATGCTTTCATCATGAGACACATTTGGTCACATATGATCAAGGTCAAGGTCACTTTGACCCTTATGAAATGTGACCAAAATAAGGTAGTGAACCACTAAAAGTGACCATATCTCATGGTAGAAAGAGCCAATAAGCACCATTGTACTTCCTATGTCTTGAATTAACAGCTTTGTGTTGCATGACCTTGGATGGCCTTGACCTTGGGTCAAGGTCACATGTATTTTGGTAGGAAAAATGTGTAAAGCAGTTCTTAGTGTATGATGTCATTGCTAGGTTTAGTTATTTGACCTTGATCCTGAAGGTCAAGGTCATGTAAAGGTCAAGGTCAAGCATGTGAGTTGTATGGGCTTTGCCCTTCTTGTCTCTGAAATGTTTGAGATTTAATTTCTCACCTATATATGATATATAGGGCAAAGTAAGCCCCATCTTTTGATACCAGTTTGGTTTACCTTGCTTCAAGGTCAAGGTCACAGGAGCTCTTCAAAGTTGGATTGTATACATATTTTGAAGTGACCTTGACCCTAAACTATGGAAGATAACTGTTTCAAACTTAAAAATTATGTGGGGCACATGTTATGCTTTCATCATGAGACACATTTGGTCACATATGATCAAGGTCAAGGTCACTTTGACCCTTATGAAATGTGACCAAAATAAGGTAGTGAACCACTAAAAGTGACCATATCTCATGGTAGAAAGAGCCAATAAGCACCATTGTACTTCCTATGTCTTGAATTAACAGCTTTGTGTTGCATGACCTTGGATGACCTTGACCTTGGGTCAAGGTCACATGTATTTTGGTAGGAAAAATGTGTAAAGCAGTTCTTAGTGTATGATGTCATTGCTAGGTTTAGCTGAAGGTCAAGGTCATGTAACGGTCAAGGTCAAGCATGTGAGTCGTATGGGCTTTGCCCTTCTTGTAAGACCTTGTTTAAATAGTGAACAGCTCGCTTTCGCTCGCTGTTCAGTAGAGACATCCAGATTTGCCTTCGTCAAAAGTTCGTGAGTTCCGATGTTCGCGAGTTTGTTGAAGTGGTGACGTCACATCCCGTCACGGTCACCACTTTCTAATTTCGGTCCAGATCTACGCGAAGTTCTTCGTGCGTTCGTCTGTTTTTCGAAACAGTGATGACGAGTAGTGTTATATATGACGAGTCTTTTTTATCGGAATATTCCAGACATCTGAATATGCTGGGTACACAAGCAACACTGAATTTTTGTTTCGATTTTTAGATTCATTCCTGTAAAATCTCCCAACTCTAAAACAAATAGGTCTAGTGGAAACAAGTGTCTTGTGCAAGAGAGATCAAGGGAGATAATTGGCAGGATATGTCGCCCGTCGACTCAAGTTCTGAGTTTTGTGTGGGTATCCGTGTTCATGCACTACGCCTCCAAAATGAACAGTTTACAGATGCACAGTCCACAGAAGCGTCGTAAAGATATTAAACTTTAACACTGCGCACATAAAACATATTTTTAACATTATGAAAAGGACTAAAAGTACTCACGAAGATTGCTGATTGAGGTTCGTCAAACATGCCTTTTTCACCACGCAGATCCCGATCTTCGGCAAGCAGTGGTGAGCGCCAAAAACCAAGCGCATGCGCATTGAGGCACAAAGTTAAAAATAGAGAGGAAATCCCCACCACCGACGAATGTTCGTCTGACGAAGGTTGAATCTGGATGTCCCTAATATTTAAAAAAAAATACTCGTGTAAATCTGGTACGACACAGCAAGCCATGTAGCTTTTCATGTTCACGGTATACGGATACGCCACACAAATATGATTGACTCACCTTAGTAGTCAAGAGAGTCCAACTAGTATTGAGTGTCAGGCTGTCCACATACACAAAAGTTAACGTTGAAGTTTTCTCGGATATTGAAAATAAAGCTTGCAAACCTTTCACACGTCTAAGATTTGTTGTGACCTCCAGACATGCCCCAAGACAGTTTGACCCTCATCGATTTACGAGAGGGTCGAATTTGGATCAAAAAGTTGAAATTATCATTTTTTCGAATGTTATTGAAGCCAGAGCTTTGATATTTCACACACTTTCGATTGCCTCCAGACTTGCTCCAGTCTGGCTGACCCTCGTCAAATGCCAAGGTCGTGGCGGGGTTAAGTTCAGTTAAAAATAAAAACAAAGGTTAATTATCATTTTTGAACCTAAGCTTTCCCCGAAATCGGCGTATGCTGCCTGAATGGCGGGGTAAAAACGGTCATACACGTAAAAATCCACTCGTGCTAAAACATGAGTGAACGTGGGAGTTGCAGCCCATAAACAAAGAAGAAGAAAAGAGAAAGAAGAAACTTCACTCTTCCAAAGTGTCATGACCGCCAAACATGAGGCCAGCTTGTTTGACCCTTGTAGAAGATTCATATTACTTAATGACGAAGGTGAGTCGTATGAGCATTTGCTTTTTACATTTAGTCAAGTTTTGACTAAATGTTTTAACATAGAAGGGGAATCGAGACGAGGGTCGTGGTGTATGTGTGTGTGTGTGTGTGTGTGTGTGTGTATGTGTGTGTGTGCGTGTGTGTGTGTAGAGCGATTCAGAGTAAACTACTGGACCGATCTTTATGAAATTTTACATGAGAGTTCATGGGTATGATATCCCCTGACATTTGTTTCATTTTTTTGATAAATGTCTTTGATGACGTCATATCCGGCTTTTTCTAAAAGTTGAGGCGGCACTGTCACACCCTCATTTTTCAATAAAATTAATTGACATTTTGGCCAAGCAATCTTCGACAAAGGCCGGATTTTGGTATTGCATTTCAGCTTGGAGTCTTAAAAATTAATTAATATAATAACTTTGGTCATTAAAAATCTGAAAATTGTAATTAAAATTATTTTTTTATAAAACGATCCACATTTACGTTTATCTTATTCTTCATCATTTTCTGATTCCAAAAACATATACATATGTTATATTCGGATTAAACACAAGCTCTGAAAATTAAAATTATAAAAATTATGATTAAATTAAATTTCCGAAATCGATTTAAAAACAATTTCATCTTATTCCTTGTCGGTTCCTGATTCCAAAAACATATAGATATGATATGTTTGGATTAAAAACACGCTCAGAAAGTTAAAACGAAGAGAGGTACAGAAAAGCGTGCTATGCTACTACCCCGCTCTTCTTGTGAATTTTACTGCCTTTGCCACGTGCGGTGGACTGACGATGCTATACAGTCTTGCTGAAAAAATGCACTGCGTTCAGTTTCATTCTGTGAGTTCGACAGCTTGACTAAATGTTGTAATTTCGCCTTACGCGACTTGTCTTGATTTATAAACGAAACATTGGCCCTTCGCTCTGTAGTAGGATAGGAACTGGACCTTACGTTAAATAACCCGTCGTTGAACGGTATCTGTTATGGTTTAGCTTGTGTAAGGGCGTTTCTTTCTGCGAGTTCATGCAGGACTTTGAATGATTACAAACTGAATGCGGGAAAAAGTTTCCTCATTACATTTAGTCAAGTTTTGACTAAATGTTTTAACATAGAGGGGGAATCGAGACGAGGGTCGTGGTGTGTGTGTGTGTGTGTGTATGTGTGTGTGTGTCTGTCTGTCTGTGCGTGTGTGTGTGTAGAACGATTCAGACTAAACTACTGGACCGATATTTATGAAATTTGACATGAGAGTTCCTGGGAATGATATCCCCGGACGTTTTATTCATTTTTTTCGATAAATACCTTTGATGACGTCATATCCGGCTTTTTGTAAAAGTTGAGGCGGCACTGTCACATCCTCATTTTTCAATCAAATTGATTGACATTTTGGCAAAGCAATCTTCGACGAAGGCCGGACTTTGGTATTGCATTTCAGCTTGGTGGCTTAAAAACTAATGAATGAGTTTGGTCATTAAAAATCGGAAACTTGTAATTAAAAACTTTTTTTTAAACGATCCAAAAATAATTTCATCTTATTCTTTGTCATTTTCTGATTCCAAAAACATATACATCTATATCTATATACGGCTTGTCTGTGTCTGTCTGTCTGTCTGTCTGTCTGTCGGTCACTTCGCGATGCACGGCCAAAGTTCTCGATGGATCTGCTTCAAATTTGGTGGGCATATTCAGCTAGACCCAAAACACAATCTGGTCGATGAAAATTTTCAACACGTGCTCTCAGCGCGCAGCGCTGAACCGATTTTGGTTTTTCTGTACATCCATTCCCAGTAACTCTTCCTTATCTTCTCCAGTGTTTTGCGCGTTTATCTCCCTTCCTTCGTACGGTGCGCCGGCAAAGCCGGCGTACACCCGGCGGCTCTACTTCTTACCGGCTAAGCCGGGTACCCGGCGAAGCGGGTATTCATCTAGTATATTATATTTGTGTGACCGAGTGCCGTAACACTACGATCACCTCGGGAGGCGAAGTGCAATCAAACAGGATTGAAAATTTTAGGGCTAATTTCTTAGCCCTATAAAAACTGTTATGCAAACCCGAAGGTTTCCATGAACATACAGACAATCGGAAACCACCAGACCCCATGACAAACAGAGTTCCACAATCCACCGGTGTTGACTTAAAGGCCAACAACTCGGGTGCAGAGTCTGCTGTGAAAGGAGCGGTAGCCACCCCTGTCACAATCGCCCCCGTTTGAATGAACTTCGTCCCGAAGTTCCGAACCGGGGGACCACTGTCCATCCCAAGTTCGCAGAATGGGAACAGCACGAAAATGTTCAGTGGTCATATTATGCCATTACCTGAACATATGCCGAGTCCCATCCCTGCTCGCAAGCGCCAGATGTAACCGAGTGCCGAAACACCACAATCACCTTTGGAGGCGAAGTCCAATCAAACAGGATTGAGAATTTTAGAGCTTATTTCTAAGCCCTATAAAAACTGTTATGCATTCGCAAAGGAATCCATACAGACAATCGGAAACCAGCAGACCCCATCACAAACAGAGTTCCACAATCCACCGGTGTTGACTTAAAGGCCAACAACTCGGGTGCAGAGTCTGCTGTGAAAGGAGCGATAGCCTCCCCTGTCACATTTGGATTACAAACAAGCTCTTAAAATTAAAAATATGAAAATTATGATTAAAATTAATTTTCCGAAATCGATTTAAAACAATTTCATCTTATTCCTTGTCGGTCCCCGATTCCAAAAACATATAGATATGATATGTTTGGATTAAAAACAAACTCAGTAAGCTAAAAAGAATAGACATACAGAAAAGCGTGTTATCCTGCTCAGTGCGACCACTACCGCACTATTCTGCATGGCTTGTCGATTTCACTGCCTTTGCCACGAGCGGTGGACTGACGAAACTACGAGTATGTGGTCTTGGTGAAAAAAGCAGTGCGTTCAGTTTCATTCTGTGAGTTCGACAGCTTGACTAAATGTTGTTATTTCGCCTTACGCGACTTGTTGTTTTCTTTAGTCGTCTATTTCATCTTCTTTCTTTTTTATGGAAGCAGCAGTTGTTGTTGTTGAGCGTACCGGCGGGCCATTTGGCACAGAGAGGTGAATTCGTCATTCAAATTGGAACATTACGCGTACGACCTTTTTCAATCACCCTGCCATATAGGCATTCACCTTAAGAAAAAAAAGGCTTCAGTTTTCTTCGTGATCAATAACACAATGTGGGCACTGCCCCCTACCGAGGTCTGCTGTCTTTCAGGGAAATGAAGACGTCGAGAGCGGCCCTTCAGATCAACATCAAAAGAACAAACCTTCAAGCGCCACGGTTAAGATTGAGGTTTGTTTCTATCCATTTTTGCCTTCCCTCTGCATGCAGTCTCTCTCTCTCTCTCTCTCTCTCTCTCTCTCTCTCTCTCTCTCTCTCTCTCTCTCTCTCTCTCTCTCTCTCTCTCTCTCTCTCTCTCTCTCTCTCTCTCTCTTTTTGTATCATTCACTCACAAACACACACTTCTGATTTTACCCGTCAAAATACGTGACAGTGTTTAATAAAATCAATGTTTGTTGTTTACGTGAAAGTTTTTAACAGCATTCTGTTTTTGATGTATATTTGGAAGAGCTCCCATCATCTTATAACCCATGTTTGATTATCACAACTTTCCACAAAGGCGCACAATATTATTGAAAAAATTTGAATGCACGCATTGTTGTTGTGGCAGCGGTAGTGGTAACGCTTAAGATTGCTTTTCCAACACATGTGAGTTAATACTTATCTAATGGCGTTCTTTACAGAAAGAGGCGAACGTCAACAAAATGAGTTCGTTTGGAAAAGCAGTGATTTTATGAAGCCTTTGGGTTAATTTGTGTTGGTATGTTTTAAATTCTTGACCAATACAGTGGCGCTAACAGCACATTTTGACTTTATAAAATGAATTGCCCACCACCCCCACCCCTCCTCAGCATCCGTTCTCTCTTTCTTACTTTGTTTCTTTGTTTGCTTGTTCTTTCACTCACCTGGGTAATGAGTCTTGGAAATCACAGTGCATGGGTAGCTGTGAACAAAAAGCTAAACGTTGGGGTTATTTTAGATGTTTTTGAAGCTAAAACTTTGACAACTTCACACATATACATTGTTCGATGGCCTCCAGGCACCGTGAAAATATGGATTAATCGCGACTGAAATACGTTATTGCCCAGTGGGGTCACATTTTTGTTTGTTTGTTTGTTTGTTTATTTGTTGCTTAACGTCCAGCCGACTACGCAGACCCATATCAGGACGAGGAAGGGGGGGATGAAGGGGGCCACTTGTCAAGCGATTCCTGTTTACAAATGCACTAACCCATTACTTGTGTCCCAGCAGGCTTTAGTAAAACTAAATTAATACCTACTGGAAGATTACCAGTTTCCAGTATGTTAAAATAGGCTTAACCTATCTACTGCTGGACTTACATCAGAACACTAACAGATTAAACTATACATGAATCGCGAGACAAGCGGCAAGAGAAGAGATTTTTGGAAAAAATACAGGTAAATGAGCAAGAAGGCAGAAAAAAGAAAAGAATTCATGAAGAAAAAGAGAGCATGACAGGAAAGAGGAACCAAAAATCTACCTAACAGCAAACTAGAAAGCTCCTGCGGTTCCAAAAACAGGAGGGGCCTTTAATTTCATAACCGCAGTGCCCCACTGCGGGACACATTTTTGTGAAACATACACACTCATACTCACACAAACACAAATTGGAAATGTGCATAATGTGGAAGTCCGAACGCAGGATTCACCAGCCTTTGGTCATCCGACCGGCCTGATGTGCGCCCATACACGGAGAAGAACAAAATACCGAAGAGATTTTCTGTGATGTTTATGAAGCTAGAGCTTTGAAACTTCACGCACGTGTATGGTTCGCTGATGTCCAGATACGGTAAAAGTTTACTTGGCCCTTGTCAAATGTCATGGCCATAGCAGGGTCCAAATATTGTTTTCCCAGAAGTTTACGAAACTAGGTTGAAAATTTGAAAATCTCTGCGATCTAAATATTAGAATATATCTCTAGTGCGGTCTCTCGGAAACTTAAGAACTAGTCTAGACCCCACCTCTCCTCCTCTCTCTCTCTCTCTCTCTCTCTCTCCCTCCTCTCTCTCTCTCTCTCCTCCTCTCTCTCTCTCTCTCTCTCTCTCCCTCCTCTCTCTCTCTCTCTCTCTCTCTCCCTCCTCTCCCTCCTCTCTCTCTCCCTCTCTCCCTCCTCTCTCTCTCCCTCTCTCCCTCCTCTCTCTCTCCCTCTCTCCCTCCTCTCTCTCTCCCTCTCTCCCTCTCTCCCTCTCCCTCTCCCTCCTCTCTCTCTCCCTCTCCCTCCTCTCTCTCTCTCCCTCTCCCTCCTCTCTCTCTCTCCCTCTCCCTCCTCTCTCTCTCTCCCTCTCTCTCCCTCTCCCTCCTCTCTCCCTCTCCCTCCTCTCTCCCTCCTCTCTCCCTCCTCTCTCCCTCTCCCTCTCCCTCCTCTCTCTCTCTCCCTCCTCTCTCTCTCTCCCTCCTCTCTCTCTCCTCTCCCTCTCCCTCCTCTCCCTCTCCCTCTCCCTCTCCCTCCTCTCCCTCTCCCTCCTCTCCCTCCTCTCCCTCCTCTCCCTCCTCTCCCTCCTCTC
The DNA here is from genome assembly GCF_037325665.1 of Littorina saxatilis. Taxonomy (NCBI): domain Eukaryota; kingdom Metazoa; phylum Mollusca; class Gastropoda; order Littorinimorpha; family Littorinidae; genus Littorina; species Littorina saxatilis. The sequence continues at coordinate 39,951,301 of NC_090256.1, forward strand.
CTCTCCCTCTCCCTCCTCTCCCTCCTCTCCCTCCTCTCCCTCCTCTCCCTCTCCCTCCTCTCTCCCTCCTCTCTCCCTCTCCCTCCTCTCTCCCTCTCCCTCCTCTCTCTCTCTCCCTCCTCTCTCTCTCTCCCTCCTCTCTCTCTCTCCCTCCTCTCTCTCTCTCCCTCCTCTCTCTCCCTCCTCTCTCTCTCTCCTCTCTCTCTCTCCTCTCTCTCCCTCCTCTCTCTCCCTCCTCTCCCTCTCCCTCCCCCTCTCCCCCTCTCTCCCCCTCTCTCCCCCTCCCTCCCTCCCTCCCTCCCTCCCTCCCTCTCCCTCTCTCTCTCTCTCTCTCTCTCTCTCTCTCTCCCTCCTCTCTCTCTCCCTCTCCCTCCTCTCTCTCTCTCCCTCCTCTCTCTCTCTCCCTCTCCCTCCTCTCTCTCTCTCCCCCTTCTCTCTCTCTCCCTCCTCTCTCTCCCTCCTCTCTCTCTCTCCTCTCTCTCTCTCCTCTCTCTCCCTCCTCTCTCTCCCTCCTCTCCCTCTCCCTCCCCCTCTCCCCCTCTCTCCCCCTCCCTCCCTCCCTCCCTCCCTCCCTCCCTCCCTCTCCCTCCCTCTCTCTCTCTCTCTCTCTCTCTCTCTCTCTCTCTCTCTCCCTCCTCTCTCTCCCTCCTCTCCCTCTCCCTCCCCCTCCCTCCCTCCCTCCCCCTCCTCCCCCTCTCCCTCCCTCCCCCTCCCTCCCCCTCCCTCCCCCTCTCTCCCCCTCTCTCTCTCTCTCTCTCTCTCTCTCTCTCTCTCTCTCTCTGTTCCCGGACACTTTCTCCTTCTGGCCGATGTTAAATAACAGCAAGTATGATAAACATAATTTCATGCGGTGGTGCTATTTATTTTTTAATTTTTTAGAGGCTTTAGCTTTGAATCCACTAACTGCACACCCAAATGGCCCCTCGATAATTTCTCTACATCCCACCCCACTGTTGGATGGTTTTCATCAGTTTGCGAAAAGGAGTCGATCAAGCATTTGCTGTTCTTGTTTTTATATGAAGCATATTTTTACAGGACAAACCGCCAGCACGTCCAACTTTGTTGTCCTTGCCGGTATGTAAATTCGTTAAAGTGTATTTCGCCAAGACTTGTCGAAATAACTAACACCACACACACACACACACACAAATTGTCAGGCGGAGGCTCTACCTATGAATGCAAAGAATATTATGTTAACATGATGTCATTTGTTGTCTTATTTATTGTTGTAAATACTTTTTACGCGCGCGCACACACACACACACACACACACACTCGCACACACACTCACACACACACACACACACACACACACACATACACACACACACATATATACACACACACACACACATACACATTGACGCACACACACACACACACACTTACACATAACGTCTGTCCTAAAGAGGGGGAAAAGAAGCTTCTAAAAGACTGTCTGTGTGTGTGTGTGTGTGTGTGTGTGTGTGTGTGTGTGTGTGTGTGTGTGTGTGTGTGTGTGTGTGTGTGTGTGTTTTCCGCATAAAGCAGTGTTTACAATTAAAAAGACAATGAACGACGTCATTTCTTTGTGAACACAGGAAAGCCCTCCGCCAGATACATATGAGAACAGCGATGAACACAAAAACTTTCTTCAGCGCTTAACGAAGCAGAGGTTGAGCATATATCAACATCCAATGGAAGACGAAGAGGTAGGATTTTACAGTAGCTAAAAACAAGCGGTCTATCTGAAGTGGATTTATATTCCGGAAGAAACCATACACGACTGTATGAGACAAACTAGACAGACGGGCGGTATTGGAAGTTTCTTTATAGTTGATGAGTTGAGGCGTGGTCACAAGATATTTCGCCTTGAACAAATGAAACATTATTGACTCACATGAGAAATCAGGGTAGTCTTAGTAATAAGCAGTATTCGGTCGTTAGTCCGGCCGTAGACGAAAAATTCGCCGTCAAGGTTTTCTCGGATGTGATTGTGTCACACACACATATGCACACACACATAATGCGCAGTCTGTCATCCACAAACTCACAGAATTTTCGCTCTCTCAAATCTGTAAAATGTACAAAACACAGTAAATGAAGTTTATACGTTTTTTGAACAAAACAAAATACACAAAACTCACATTTACACATCAAATAACCCCAATCCCTTGCCAAAGATAATTAACTATTACACTCTAATTACTCTCATTCACTCACATCAAATCTCTACCTCGCAAACACACCCTCTTGCTATCACTCCATCATACACTGAAATTACACTTCCTGCATGAGTTATTTTTAGGGAACGGATTTAGCGGAAGAGTTACCGTCCAGCAGGTCTGACAGTGAAGCGAGATCCTGGGTGTAGATGCCCCGAAGACGAATGACGTCACGAGCGCAGAATGAGTTCCTGGCGAAGTGAGTCCATAGCAGCCCTCATCCGAACAACGAGTTCCATGCGAAGCGAGTCCATAGCAGCCCTCATCCGAACAACGAGTTCCATGCGAAGCGAGTCCATAGCAGCCCTCAGCAGTAGAATGGCTTAGCTTGACTGGGCTGGCGGATCATCTCCAACACTCCTCGGGAAGAAAACCGCAACCTGAAATGGTTAACATTGCGCTTAGTCCATGGTTAACTCACATCGCTTATCCGTTCCCATATATATCAAACCCAATGCAGGAAATAATGGACAAAGCCTCTATGACTCTCACACACTCGCACAAATACTTCATATGTTATGAACGTTCTACCAATTCATTACATGTTTAATAATTGGCAGAAGTTATGCAAACATGTAACACGAAAATAGCTTTACGTCTTTTTACATACACAAGTTATCATAATGCACAGACCATATTCAAAATTGATAACTAACATAACTAACAATACTAATAGAACTAACCTTCTTTAAACGAAATACCTGACTGACTAACCTGAACATTATAAGAAACGCACAGACACGAAACAACAAACATGTTCCACGCAAACAGCCTAAACTACACCGAAAACAATAGAAAAGAATTACGCACCACATCCTGGTTGCATGAAGGCATACACGAAATTCCCCTGTCAATGAAGACAGCTCCTTTTTGCTCTATGAAAGCAAAAGTAACGTTCAAATGAAGAACGGATTCCAGTCTGGAACGCAGACTACCAGCCCTGTAAACGGCTACAGTAAGAATGAATAAAACTGACACACAACTGAATTTACAGCTCACAACAGCACACCTGAGATACACCCGTTTCACTAGAATTTAGAGAAAACCGTGCCGCACGAAAACTACGAGTGCTAGCCGTCTCACCTGGCAGGTAAACGACAGCACAAAGAACAGGCGCTTGCAATGATTGCATATAATACGAAATAATTACAGCTGCTTGTGACAGATTGAAGCTGGTGCTTTGAAACACTCGTGCAGTTTGATGATCTTCCGACATGACCCCAGTTTAGTTGACCTTCGTCGAATTTTTAATGTCACAATGTATCAAAATATGAACAATTATCAATGTCTTAAACGTTTTTGAAGCAAGAGCTTTGACTTTTTACACGCTTCTAGCGTTCGATGACCTCCAGATATAAGCTTCGTCTGGTTGACCAAAGTCAAAACTCAGAGCGGGATCATGTTCGGGTTAAAATGGAACATTGTCATTGTCTTCAATGTTTTTAAAGCAATTGCTTTGCAACTTCACATACTTGCATGGTTTGATGACCTTCAAATATAATCCAAGTCTTGTTGACCTGCCCCGTCGCGATATAACCTTGAATGGTTGAAAACGACGTTAAACACCAAATAAAGAAAGAAAGAAAGAAAGTTGACCTGCCTCAATTTGCAAGGTACAGTGGGGTCATGGGTTAGGGTAAAAAAAGAAAGAAATGCTATTATTTTCCTGAACGTTTTTGAAGCTATATCTTTCAAAAATTCCCACCCATTGGCAGGATTTGACTACGTCTGGAGATGACTCGTCTGGTTGATCATGGTCATATTCAAGGTCACGGTGGGGTCGACATGGGGTGAAAAGTAGGAAATTATTATTTTCTTACATGTTTTTGGACCGCAACACGGTGGCCTAGTGGTAAGGCGTCCGCCCAGTGAGCGGGAGGTCGTGGGTTCGAACCCCGGCCGGGTCATACCTAAGACTTTAAAATGGGCAATCTTGTGGCTGCTCCGCCTGGCGTCTGGCATTATGGGGTTAGTGCTAGGACCGGTTGGTCCGGTGTCAGAATAATGTGACTGGGTGAGACATGAAGCCGGTGCTGCGACTTCTGTCTTGTGTGTGGCGCACGTTAAATGTCAAAGCAGCACCGCACTGATATCACCCTTCGTGGTGGACTGGGCGTTAAGCAAACAAACAAACAAACAAACAAACATGTTTTTGGAGCTTGAGCAGCAGATGTTTCTGATTCATATTTGAGCGTTTGCTTTTCTTGTTTCATTGATTGAAAATTATAATTTCATACGTCAATGCCGCAGTGCAAAATGCTAAAATACGAGCCATCTGCTGAAATTACGTCGAAGAGATTGGCGTGCATCTGTTGTCCACATAGCGTCTGCAAGTGCAAAACTCCACGACGGCAGATTTTTCAATCCGACTGATTTTTATTGAAATTCACATTCAGTTGCAGATTGCAAGGAAAAGTATGTCAAACGCTACTTATATAACCCGGTTTACTACCGCTAATGAGGACAAGGATGAACATCAAACTCTAAAAAGAATGATGATTACATTTAAGTACAACTGATTTACCAAAAAACCATCTTACTCACATGCGTACGTATGTTGTGTGACAGGAGAAAACTGATACACTAGGGAAGCTAACAACTTTAACAGAAAATGTGCAGACGCATTCTCTGTTCCTTGCCTTTTATAAGCGTTTTGAGTTGAGTTTGAGTCCTTCCTTTCCGTCTTAGCAGTCGCAAATACTAGGTTTTGTAGCAATTGACATCCTTTTCTATATGTTGCAGATGTCGGTGAATATCAATGAACATCAGTTTCTTGGAAGCCAAGACATTTAATGCAAACAGGACATGCGCCAAATCAATGTCTCAACTCAAGACACCAATGGAGAATGAAACGAGGAAAATATTCAGATAAAGAATATTTTTGCCTTTGGTGTGGCAAATAGTGGCAAAAAATGCCAGCAAAAGCAAACACGTCACCTCTTTGGAATTAAAGTTCTTTTCAAGCTATTAACAGTGTGTGATTTCCTTGTATAGAATGTTACAGTTATATTTCACGAAAGATTTCTGAGCTTTCGAACTGGCCATAACATCATGTCTCTCACACCCATTCGGCAATAGTAATGAGCTCGAAACACGTATTTCGGTGCAGCTCTCTGTCTGTCTCCCATCTCCGTCTGTCTTACCGATGTTGTTCCGTTTATCTTCTTTGTCTCTATCTCACATTGACATTCGTGCAACAAAAAGTGCACACAGGTTCGTTTGTACTGTGTTATAGTTCTAAATAGAGACAAACAAACATTGGGGAGTATTTCCTTGTAATCTAGAGGGGAATCTCTTATCTTTCCCACATCAGTTCCTGGTAAATCACCAGGAACAACCGTAAAAATCTATTGCTACCGCAGAGCAACCCGCAGAACATTTTTCTTACTCTGTTCATGTTGAGAATCTTTCTCACACACATACAACCAAGAACACACACACACACACACACACACACACACACACACACACACACACACACACACACATCACTGAGTTATATAGCTTTATTGCTATATTTAACCCAGTACCACTCACACAACCCGATATTGGGCAGCTTATTTTGAGCTTCGTAAGATCAGCACCATTCGCCACACACTCTCCTCTCAAATAACTAACACTCTTGTCTGTGCCTTTGTTCTTTCTAAACTTGACCACTGCAACTCTCTTCTCTCTGGCTGTCCTCTGTACCTCCTGCATAAACTACAAAAAGTCCAAAACTCGGCAGCACGCCTCATTCTGAAAGCATGAAAGCGAGATCACGCAACACCACTTCTTCACACACTGCACTGGTTACCTATTCAAGCCCGCATTGACTACAAACTGTCCACCCTCTGCTTTAACTTCTTTTCTGGCTCGTCTCCTGCTTACTTCTCTGAACTCCTCACCGTCTATTCTCCAGCAAGACAACTCCGTGCCTCTTCTGACTGTCGCATCCTCACCATTCCACACACCAAAACCAAAACATACGGACAACGCACTTTTACTTTCTGCGCACCCACACAATGGAATTCTCTCCCCTTTCACATCCGCCACTCTCAGTCACCCCAAGCATTCAAACGAAAAACGCACCTCTTCAAGAAATACAACCCCTGATTTTGTTCTCTCAGTCCATCAGTATAGGCTACATGTAGTGTATTTGTTGTTTTAGTGATAATGTGATAATGTATATAAACATCTAGGTCGGTTTTCAGTATTGTTGATAACATGTTCTGTTTGATTAAGGGTATTCAGCTGGTATTTCCTTGTTTTCACTACCTATTTTATTCATGTTTTTATTACTTAGTTAGTGGAAGAATCTTTTGTAATGTATGTTTGATGGTGTATGCTTTTAATTAAGCGTTGCTGACTACGAATGTAGATGTAAATGCTTGTATAACTGTGTTTTAAATTTTAAATGTGTCAAGCGCAAAGAGCATAATTGTAAAGTTATGATGTTGCGCTATATAAATGCTCATTTATTATTATTATTATTATTATTGTCTCTCATTTGTCTATCATGTCTTTTTGTCACAGGAAGCAGCGACCACGAATGCAACAGGTAGGGGCGGAATGCTATTCTTCTTTTTTACATTTAGTCAAGTTTTGACTAAATGTTTTAACGTAGAGGGGGAATCGAGACGAGGGTCGTGGTGTGTGTGCGTGCGTGCGTGTGTGTGTGTGTCTGTGTGTGTGTGTAGAGCGATTCAGACTAAACTACTGGACCGATCTTTATGAAATTTGACATGAGAGTTCCTGGGTATGAAATCCCCAGACGTTTTTTTCATTTTTTTGATAAATGTCTTTTATGACGTCATATCCGGCTTTTCGTGAAAGTTGAGGCGGCACTGTCACGCTCTCATTTTTCAACCAAATTGGTTGAAAGTTTGGTCAAGTAATCTTCGACAAAGCCCGGACTTCGGTATTGCATTTCAGCTTGGTGGCTTAAAAATTAATTGATGACTTTGGTCATTAAAAATCTGAAAATTGTAAAAAAAAAATAAAAATTTATAAAACGATCCAAATTTACGTTCATCTTATTCTCCATTATTTTCTGATTCCAAAAACATATAAATATGTTATATTTGGATTAAAAACAAGCTCTCAAAAATAAATATATAAAAATTATTATCAAAATTAAATTGTCGAAATCAATTTAAAAACACTTTCATCTTATTCCTTGTCGGTTCCTGATTCCAAAAACATATTGATAGGATATGTTTGGATTAAAAACACGCTCAGAAAGTTAAAACAAAGAGAGGTACAGAAAAGCGTGCTATCCTTCTTAGCGCAACTATACTACCCCGCTATTCTTGTCAATTTCACTGCCTTTGCCATGAGCGGTGGACTGACGATGCTACGAGTATACGGTCTTGCTGAAAAATGGCATTGCGTTCAGTTTCATTCTGTGAGTTCGACAGCTACTTGACAAAATGTTGTATTTTCGCCTTACGCGACTTGTTTTCTTTTTTTCTTACAGTTGTTTTTAATATCAAACATGAAGTAAAGCATAGAGTATGTCTTACCCGGCATCTGGAGGCACAAACAATTGTAGTAAGTACACACTCACACACACACACAAATTCACACACGCACATACATACACATACACACACACACACACACACACACACACACACACACACACACACACACACACACACACACAATGCCACATACACACACAAACACACACACACAAACACAAACACACGCATTTAGGTGGACCATTTACTTGTGAAGCTCTTTTTGCATATTATTTCTTCACAGTTGAGTTGGGACGCAGTAATGCAACACAATGGAACACTGATGTTGGTTTCTGTTTTTGTGTTGGTTGTTTGTTTTGCTTTGTTGTTTGTGTTGCTTTGTTGTTTGTTTTGCCTTGTTGTTTGTTTTGTTTATGTCTGTTTTGATTAAAAAGTTATTGTCTAATTTAGCCGTTACCAGCGCCAGCGAATCGGAGCCAGCTTCAGAGCCATCATCAGTACGTATAGCTTTAATAATAATAATAATAATAATAATAATAATAATAATAATAATAATAATAATAAAACATTCTTTTATAGCGCTGTTCACCGTCAAATGGCAGTCTCATATGGCGCTTTACATTAGACATTAAAATTTAACATTTTACATATAAAAAGTTTTCTCGTAAGAAATAACATACAAGCATTAAAAACAATTCATAGATCGACAACGACCACTTATAGTTATATAAGATAATCTAGAAAAATTGTTTTTTTAAAAAGATGGGGAAAAAAACCACGTAAGATAAGTAATAGACACATAGTTACACATAAAAAGTCTGACAATAAAACAGAACTCACATAAAAGCGTAAAAATCTAAATCAGAACGAAGATGCAACATAGACTGTGGGGCAACAAATTAAACAACTAACAACAGGCATACTGTATTATAATACTACATTAGGACTTTTAAACCCAATACACATTAAAACATCGAATTCAAGTCATCATACAATACAGGCATTAATACTAATAGTTAAAATTTTATAAACAACAACCAGATACATATGATCCTCTAGAAGGTTTAAAAACCAGCAGTCAACAAGCAAACTTATCATTCAGCACATTTACTCACAAGTCACATGCACGCATTGCACCACAGCTTCAATGTCCTAATTACTTTGTTCATTTTAGTAAAAGGCAGATTTGTACAGGTGAGTCTTAAGTTTAATCTTAAATGATGGTAGTGAAGGAGACTGGCGGACCGCTAGGGGAAGTGAGTTCCAGAGTGTAGGGACTTGATATCTGAATGATCTTTGTCCAGCTGATTTTAGTTTAGTTCTAGGGACTGTGAGGAGCAGCTGGGATGAGGATCTCAGGGACCTAGTTGGAGAGTACTTTGTCAGTTTTGATGACAAGTAAGGAGGGAGGGTGCCATGAAAGTAGTTGAAAGCGAGAGTGCCCAGCTTGTACTGTATTCTCTGTTGCACTGGAAGTTAGTGGAGATGATTCAGCCGTGGCGTAGCATGATCCCTGCGATTCTTTCTGAGGATTACCTTAGCTGCACTGTTCTGAACTCGTTGAATGTGAGATAGCTGATCAGTTGAAATGCCAGCCAAGAGAGAATTGCAGTAGTCAATGCGAGGTGTAACACGTGCACAGACGAGCTGTGTGGCAGCTTTCTTGGTCAAAAAACGCCTGATCTTGGCTACTCTGCGAATCTCCAGGTAGGATGTACTGCAAATGTGACTCACTTTTCTGCTCATGGTAAGTTGTGAATCAAGATATACCCCAAGATGTTTAACATAAGGCTTAAAGACTATTTCATGGTCCCCTACCCTCAGACTAGCCCCAGGAGCTCTACTACCCTGGGAGCGGGTACCAACTTTCAGGGCCTCAGTCTTATTGTCGTTGAGTTTCAGTTTGTTGCACAGCATCCAATCTTGTACTTTCTCTACACACTGCTCAAGCTTGTCTGTGAGAATAGTGTCTTTTTCTGGTATTTCAGAACCTCTGAGCTGCGTATCGTCAGCAAACTTGTGGTAATCACAGCTTTGTTCTTTCATGATGCTTGACATTGGTTGAGTGTATAGACTAAATAAAACAGGCCCCAACACTGATCCTGAACACCGTACTGAAGGAGCGCAGGCTTCGATTTTCTGCCGTCAATGACAACTGACTGGAATCTATCTTCCATGTACGACTCGAACCATTTCAATGCAGTTGCAGTGATTCCAAAAGTTTCTTCTAATCTTTTCAGCAGAATCCTGTGGTCAATTGTATCGAAAGCAGCTGACAAATCCAGGAAGGAAAGGACTGACACTTTACCGTTGTCTGCATCATCAAGCAAATCACTGGTGACATCAAGTAGAGCAGTTTCCGTTCCGTGGTATCTACGATAAGCAGATTGGTGTTCCTCTAGCAGATCATTGCTCTCTAAGTGGCTGTGTAGTTGACTCAACACAACCTCAATGATTTTGGCCAGGAATGAAAGGTTTGAGACTGGCCTGTAGTTCTTCAGGACATTCTGATCCAGCCCTGTTTCTTTAGGAGTGGTGTCACCAGTGCCTGCTTGAGCTGAGGAGGTACAGTGCCTGACAAGAGTGACGAGTTCACAATCTCTGTGATCACTGGTACAAAGCTGCTGAGATGTACTTTTACCAAGGAGGTTGGTAGGGGGTCAAGAGAACAACTTTTGCTCAAGAATTTTTGACTCACATGCGAAGCAAAAGTGAGTCTATGTACTCACCCGAGTCGTCCGTCCGTCCGGACGTCCGTCCGGACGTCCGTCCGTCCGTCCGTCCGGAAAACTTTAACGTTGGATATTTCTTGGACACTATTCAGTCTATCAGTACCAAATTTGGCAAGATGGTGTATGATGACAAGGCCCCAAAAAACATACATAGCATCTTGACCTTGCTTCAAGGTCAAGGTCGCAGGGGCCATAAATGTTGCCTAAAAAACAGCTATTTTTCACATTTTTCACATTTTCTCTGAAGTTTTTGAGATTCAATACCTCACCTATATATGATATATAGGGCAAAGTAAGCCCCATCTTTTGATACCAGTTTGGTTTACCTTGCTTCAAGGTCAAGGTCACAGGAGCTCTTCAAAGTTGGATTGTATACATATTTTGAAGTGACCTTGACCCTGAACTATGGAAGATAACTGTTTCAAACTTAAAAATTATGTGGGGCACATGTTATGCTTTCATCATGAGACACATTTGGTCACATATGATCAAGGTCAAGGTCACTTTGACCCTTATGAAATGTGACCAAAATAAGGTAGTGAACCACTAAAAGTGACCATATCTCATGGTAGAAAGAGCCAATGAGCACCATTGTACTTCCTATGTCTTGAATTAACAGCTTTGTGTTGCATGACCTTGGATGACCTTGACCTTGGGTCAAGGTCACATGTATTTTGGTAGGAAAATGTGTAAAGCAGTTCTTAGTGTATGATGTCATTGCTGTAAAGGTCAAGGTCAAGCATGTGAGTCGTATGGGCTTTGCCCTTCTTGTTTCAGTAAATCTTGAATTTTAGTTTCACTCACAGGAGAAAAACTTGCAAGGGTTTCACCACAAAAATGTTCAAACACAGGCGACTCAACACATCGATCAAGCTCAGTCCTGATCTGAGCGATCTTTTTGACAAAGAAAGCACTGAAAGTGTCTGGTAATTCATTTCTAGGAACATTGTTAGGAAGAGACGAGTCTTTCTTCTTTCCTTGTAATTTGTCGATGATAGTATACAGTTGGCGGTTATTTGAACACTCGGCCATGAACTGAGACTGATAAAAATCTTTCTTTTACTTTTGTTTGCCTTGATACTTGTCAAACTCTTTCGTGTCCCATTCGTAAATCGCAATGATACATTAGGAGTATGTGTGTGTGTGTGTGTGTGTGTGTGTGTGTGTGTGTGTGTGTGTGTGTGTGTGTGTGTTTTTGAAGGCAGCTGAGCTTCAAAATCGATCTACCTTATACGCAGTGTTTTGTTGACCTTGTGTATCTGGACATAAATGAAACTTTAATGAGGACAGACTTTGTAATTTGATTAGTGTCTGGCTGATCATTCAGAAGTTCTTTGTTCATTGGTCATAAAATTAACATTGTACAGCCGAAGAGATCTCTATTACAAAAATGTCAAAACATTGGTTCAGCTTGGTGAACTTATGTGTTTTTTATTTAACGGAAAACTCAACAACACTTTTTGGAACTAGCTGACATGTTGGATTACCATTCGTGGCACGGATTTGAAGAAGAAGAAAAAGTTTGAGAGTTTATCAGTGTACTGTATTCGTGTCTTCTGTCTTCGTTCGCGATTTTGAATCTAACATTTATTTGCATGTACAGTTTCTTTCTTTCTGTCTTTCTTTCCTTCTTTCTTTCTAACTCAGAAGAAGGAAAAAAGCAAGAAAGGCAAGAAAGACAAGAAAGATAAGGCCAAGACGGACGAGACAGGTACGGACAAGAAAGATAAGGGCAAGAAAGACAAGAAAGATAAGGATAAGGACGCGGGCAAGGAAGAGAAAAGCTCGAAGAAGGACAAGAAGAAAAAGAAGGATAAAGGGGATGACAGTACAGCTCCTGCCAGCGAATCCGAGGCTGACGCTAGCCAAAAGAAGAAAAAAAAAGACAAGAAAGAGAAAGGAGAAAAGGACGAGAAAGGAGGAAAGGACAAGAAAGAAAAAGGAGGAAAGGACAAGAAAGAAAAAGGAGGAAAGGACAAGAAAGAGAAAGGAGGAAAGGACAAGAAAGAGAAAGGAGGAAAGGACAAGAAAGAGAAGAAGTCAAAGAGCGACAAGAGTGATACCGAAGTAAGTGCCTTTGTCGGCTTGCTGTGTGTGTGTTGGGAGGGGGGTGAGTGTGGGCGTGTACCTGTGTGAAATGCTAACCACCCCTAGCGGTGGGGGGGGGGGGGGGGTGTGGGCGTGTACCAGTGTGAAATGCTAAACACCCCCCCTCTATCTCTCTCTCTATCCATCTCTTTCTCTCTCTCTCTCTCTCTCTCTCTCTCTCTCTCTCTCTCTCTCTCTGTCTCTCTCTCTCTCTGTGCTCAAGCAAATTTATTTATTTCAAGAAAAGGTATTCGCTTTTGGAAAACCATAACCCTTGATGTGTGACTTTAGATGCCTGAACATATGTTTTGGTTTGATTATTGTATGTCCTAATGTGACGGTTTTATAAAGTAATTTGTAAATTGTGTTTATCCTTCAAAAGGGCCCTTAGGCCAATTCTAATAAACTTTCCGTACTCTCTCTCTCTCTCTCTCTCTCTCTCTCTCTCTCTCTCTCTCTCTCTCTCTCTCTCTCTCTCTCTCTCTCTCTCTCTCTCTCTTAAGGACCGGTTGTAAGAAAAGGCGTCGCCTTAAACCTCTATCCTTGAAAAATAAAGTTCCATCATCATCATCATCATCTCTTTCTTGTATGGTTTCCGTTTACTGAATATTGCTCACGCACTTCTGAAACAAGTTTAACAACGTCCTAAACAAAACAAAGATAAGCAATATCAAGACTCGTTTAAACGGAACAAAAAGGAGCCATCTGAGGAATCCTATCATCCGAACAAAGTGGGAAATTTACTTCGTAATGGTGTAAACCCAACAAATAGAAATGGTCTCACGAATCCTCTAAGCTTAAAAGATATTATCTTTGTTTTGACGCAAAGGGTAAGAAGAAGAAAGGTAGTAAAGGGAAAAACAGCAACGCAGGAAGCCCATCGGCCACGTCAGGAAACGAAACGTCCGAGTCCGAGACGGAAACAGATCGTACTGAGGTAGGTATTCACTGGTGAAAACCACAGACCTTTGCAAGTAAATCTGAACAACAAAATTTGAATCACAGTCGACAGTTTCTCGAATCGAGGTAGGCATTCGCTTGTGAGCAAACTTCAACTACAAACATTCCAAAATTTAAAAACTGTTTGTTTTAGAATATCTCAATGGAGGCTAACATGTCATGTTTTGTAGGCTATGCACTTGTTCTCCCATGCCACATACTCGCACTGCTTCCCAAACACACACACACACACACACACACACACACACACACACACACACACACACACACACACACACACACAGGAACAATCTAATGGTCACATAAATACCCGAGGTGCACGAAGCGAAACTCAGTGGTACGCAGCCGCGAGTTGGATTGGTTGAAATTGAAATGTGATGGGATATTAACCAATCAAACCCCGCGGTTGGTTCACACGCGATTGGTAGCCCTGGACCCAGTGTTGCATCGTGCACCTCAGCCCAAAAGCTTCGAGTGTATTTTAAATGTCAGAGACTATTCTTGAAGCTTAAATCTTGAAGAAAATTCAACATACAGTTTTGCCCGAAACCTAATATGAATGTCCACCAACTTACGTGCATATTTTTTGTTCAACGAACGCTGTTTATGGTCGCCCAACCTTGCTTCCACAGATGTCTAGTCTAGCTTCCAAGAACGTCAGCCATAGCTGCTCAGAGCCTGAGTCCGATCATGACATCCTATTCGAGATGGACGGCCCTTTCCTGGCGGTCAGTTCGCAGAGTGACCTGGGTCCGATGATCGTGGAATGGGCCAGGAATTCGATGGCAGGGAGCGCCACCAATTACACTCCACGAAGACACGGGTCTACGGCTAGGGACTCCGCAAGGCTTAGTCGTCCCTTCCCCATACCCAAGAAGCGATCCAAATCAACCAGGCATTCTGAACCGGCCCGCAGAAAACATCGTCCTCCTTCTGGCCCACCTAAATCGCACGTGGTGGATATATACGACCGTCCCGGGCCTTCCCGAGCAGCCGCAGTACTGGCCAGCGAGCAAGCGGAGCTGAAGAAAGAGGCTTCTCTGGGCTCCATGGTGGCGGCGTGGGCAGAGCGATGCTCCACGATGGGGGATTGGAACTGACTGTGGCACAGGTTGGTGGAGCACGGCAGAGCGGTGGACACCCTTCTTTGATAAGCTCACCCTAGCTGTCTTTGATAAGCTCACCCCAGCTGTCTTAGATAAGCTCACCCCAGCTGTCTTTGATAAGCTCACCCCAGCTGTTATGGTCGTCATTGAGCAATAAGCAGCATTGGAAATTGAAAGCAGCAGCGAGTCAAAATGAGATTATTGGGTTAAATATTGTATAAAAAGGTGAGCTTTGTGAATTAACTGAAACTGGGAAGAAGACATAAACAAAAGAGATGTCTCCTCGGTCTTGGGTAGCTTATCGTGGGGTGTTCCACTGAAAACCTTTAACAAAATACACATCTGACTTAACTGTGCAGTTAAATGCATCAATCGTTTGAGTTTGGGCTCTGCTAATGACAACTGTGCATTCACCTCACTCACTGTGTAGGATTTGCTTTCATTTCGGATGTATACATCAGGATTGTGTTAACTCCAAAGTTCATTTTGACCCAGATACTGCTGTGCTCTGCCAACGTAGATAGCTTATATTTATGCAAAACAGAAATAAAAGACATCTCTTCAAACTTTCCGTCGTTGGCTTTCTCTTTTAGAGATGGGGTGTCTGACTTTAAAAAGAATCAAGAAACAAATCAGTTAAATTATAGTTTTAATGGAGCAGCCTTTTTCTTCAATCTTTAATTTTCTTTCAAGAGGGATGCTTGTTTAAAGGCATATTAACTCGATGAATATACACGCTAATTGCTTTACCAACAGCTGGAGACATGCTAAATTAAGTTCCCTGCAAAATATTGTGGTCTAGGAGCCCTTAAATGTTGAGATATTTGAATTTTTATTTTGATCTAGATGGTCCTATTTATAGATTTGGCAACACATGTAACGTTGATGCAAGGGAGCTAACACCGCGGCTTTGTTGACATCCTCACTTTTTCAGAGGCTAGAACAAGCTGTAATGCATGTATTATGGTCCGCGCATGGTGACATATCGTCATTATATGGTCTTATGGTGCGTTTGACATCGATTGTGGGCAAACTACACTTTGTAAACACGGGAGCGCGTACATATGCCTTTAAACTAACCTGAACGTGAAGTCTTTTATCATAATAAAAAGATTCTTCGAAGGCTTTCTCTAAATTAGAGACATATGAAGATATGTGAACAAAATTAACAACGTTGTTAGGGCATGTGCAGAACAGGGTCACACGTTAAATCTGTTATTATCAGAGGATGGATGACATTGTCCAGAGTTATGTCGATAAGATTCTATCGATGACTGATTGGTCTTGTTGATGACACCGATGAAACAGACGATGTTTGATGCTGATGATGACGGAAATGGAAGAAAAAGTGAATTCGAACAAGTAATTATAGCTGCAAGTCATTCTATTTACAGCCACAATCTTAACCATTTTTGACTCACCGGAGTAATTTGTGAGTATTAGGATTCATATGTGTCCGGTTGTATGGCCGTCCGTCCGGCCGTGGACAAAAAACTTAACGTTGAGGTTATCTCGGAAGTTTTTCAAGCTAGACCTCTGAAACTTTGCACACTCTTAGGGTTTAATGATCTCACGAAGTGACCCCAATTTGGTTGACCCTCGTCACATTTGGGGGTCACAGCGTGGTCATGTTCGCTTAATAAAAATTTAACGTTGAGGTTACCTCGGATGTTTTTAAAGCTAGAGCTTTGATATTATGCACATATCTAGGGTTTGATAATCTACCAACTTGACTTAAATTTGATTGACCCTCGTCAAGTTTTGGGGTCACAGGGGGTCATGACATGTGCGATTCATAATAATTCAACATTGACGTTATCTTAGACGTTTTTGAAGCTAGAGCTTTGAAACATTGAACACTTCAAGGGTTTGATAAGCTACCGACGTGCCCCTAGTTTGGTTGACCCCCGTCACATTTTGGGGTCACAGTGGGGTCATATTTGTAAAATCTTTACATTGAGGTTTTCTCAGTTATTGTGGGAGCAAAAGCCTCCAAATTTCAGGAAATTGTAGGTGTTGGTGATCCGCAGACATGACCAAAATTTGGCTTGTTTTCATCAAATTTTAGACTCCGAGCATGAACATTTTTGCTGGAAAAGATTTTCACCACTGAAAATATCCACTGAGCTATCAAGGATATAGTCTTGGCCTTTAAGCTAAGATGTCATTTGTTTGATTTGGTCACAGTCTTGGCTAGACTCTTGGTTATGACATCATGTTAAGATGTCATTGTGTCAGAAATAAGGTCACTCAATTGTCTGAGTATACATATTTTGTCTGGGCTAGCCAAAACTCAATTTGAGAAAGAAAATGAGTAATTATCATGATTCTTGTTAAAAATTAAAATCTCTTGTTTCTAAAATGATTTGGATGTTGAGAATGTCAGGCCAGTGATGGTGGTGGGAAATAGGTTGGTTTGAATATATGTGAAATATTCTTAGGGTTGAATGGACTGATACAGGTCACATAAAGTTTGTGTCAATCAGTCGGACGTGAAAGTTCTCTTGAACATTATTTTATGAATCTGGAACAGCGTTTTGGGGGTGGTGGGAGGGGGGGGTCATAGGTAGTGGAATCCTCTTTTTAAGACCTACAAAACCCTAATGGACATGACAAAGGAGAGTCGTATAAAGCATTTGCTTTTCTTGTTGCTTACAGTAACGACTCTATACCAATTTAAACTCATTTTGTGTTGCAGTCAGATTTACAATCAACGGCAACAAGTGAGCCTGTGTCGGACACGGAAGATTCCACCTCCGCAAGCGAGACGGAGACGGCGAAAAGCACAGAGGAAACATCTACATCCTCTTCCCCATCCCCACCGGTCCCAAAGAGACGAACCTTGTCGTTCAAAAAAGCGTATTCGCAATGGCAGCCTGAGGAATTTGAAATGGCGAGAGGGGAAGGTGCCTTCAAGAGGGCTTACTCCCAGTGGACCGCAGATGACTTTGAGCGGGCGCGGAGCATGTCAGTTATTGAAGGGACTGTACCTGCTCAGCCTGAAGGGTCGGGGGAAGAGTCGGGGGATGAAGACGGTGCCACAGGCGGTCAGCAGGAAACGCAGAAACCAGTCGTTCAGAAAAAGCCAGCAACTCAGAAACCAGCAGCAGCTGCGAGTCCAGTGGTGATCTTTCTTTTTTGTCTGTCTTGTTCGCCTTTTGTGTGTATTATAGTATATCTGGTGGTTTGTTCTTTATTGTGATAGAGCTACGTACCTGGTTCTTATTTTTAAATGTGCAAGGACATTTCCACGACGAAGACTGTTTGCTTTTTGACTCACCTGAGTAATTGGTGAGTCTTAGGTGTCCGTCCGTCCGTCCGTGGACAAAAAAACGTTGAGGTTATCTCGGAAGTGTTTCAAGCTAAATCTTTGAAACTTTGCACACTGTTTGGGTTTAATGATCTCACGAAATGACCCCAGTGTGGTTAACCCTCGTCAACTTTATGGGGTCACAGCGGGGTCATGTTCATTTCATAAAAACTTAACGTTGGGGTTATTTCGGATGTTTTTGAAGCTAAAGCTTTGAAACTTTGCATACTTCTAGGATTTAAAAATCTCCCGACTTGACCCTAGTTTTTTTTTTTTTACCCCTGTCACATTTTGGGGTCACAACGGGGTCATGTTCGTACAATCTTTGTGTTGAGGTTTTCTCAGTTATTTTGGGAGCAAAAGCCTCCAAATTTCGCACAATTGTAGGTGTTCACAATCAGCAGACATTTGGCTTGTTTTGATCAAATTTCAGAGTCACAGCATGAAAATTGTTTGCTGGATAAGATTTTTACCCCTGAAATATCCACTAAGCTATCAAGAAAATAAGTATTGAGGTCATCAAGCTACGATGTCATTGTCTGATTTGGTCACAGCTTAGTGTCTTTTTTTTAAGTCTTGGCTAGACTATTGGTGTCAGAAATGAGGTCACGCAAGTGTCTAGTACACATAATTATTTTGTCTGGGATAGCCAAAACTCAATTTGGTCAAGAAAATTAGTAATCATTATCAATATGATTCTTGTTAGGCTGTATGTCAGGCTAGAGATGGTGGTTGGAAGGAGGTTGGGGCGTCGTTCAAGTTTGTATATATGTGAAATATCATTAGGGTTGAATAACTAAATGGATTGATACAGGTCACATTAGGGTCAAGTTTGTGTCAGTCAGTCGGACGTGAACGTTCTCTTGAACATTACGTTATGAAGCTGGAACAGATTTTTTTTATTGGGGGGGGGGGGGGGGGGGGGTGTCATTTGTAGTGGAATCCGCCTTTTAAGACCTACAAAACCCTGAGAAAATCAGGTCTTAGAATGGGTGTAAACTTACAGAGGTTATGATCAGAATATCTGAGAAAACAGGGTCTTGAAAATTACTTGTTGGGGGTCTTAAAAGGGAGGGAGTCTTCTATGGGGTAAGGTGGTTCAGAGAAAGGGGGTAACGAGGGCGAGTCGATCGTGTAAGCGTTCGCTTTTCTTATTTAATTTGCATTTGGTGAACTCAAAAGACCTGTGTGATGATGTTTTGAATATCCTGTGCCGAACATGCTCTGTGTTCTTGGTTTTCCCAATTATTTTAATCTTCCTTCCCCGTGCAGTCATATTTCATGCGGTTCTTTTGTATGCCCTGTACAGGCGGCACCTGCTCCCAAAGAACCTTCCGAGAAACAACTGGGCAGACGGCGCATGACCATCATGACGCAGTTTGGGGAAGTCGGGGCGGACTTCGGTGACGATAAAGCCAAGGAGAATATACCAGACAACATCAAATACGGAGCTGCCTAGTGGTGGAAACAAGCTGGACTGAACTTGCTTGTGTCACCCAGGCGAATACTTTCCACGCAAGGTTAAGCACTACTTCGGTGGTGATGAGGCCTTAGCGAACCTGCCTGACCGATGGAGCTGACTAGTGGTGCTTAGAAACTGGGCGGAACTTGCTGCTGTCACCCACACCAATACTTTACAGGCAGTGCTGTGCTTTTTTGTTTCGCCGAAGCAAGGCGGATTGCGCAGCAACAGCACAACTGATATCGTGACAAGGGGTCGTCCTGAGAGCTGGTTTTGGTGTAAGCGGAGGATTCTGATCTCGTTACCTGCAAGCCGAATATGGTGGTAGAGCAAAAATTGATGACGGACACGCACTGCGGAAATATTTGTGAGGTTTTCAATTTCACACGCCAATTTTACGAACTGATGTCTCGTGAAGAAAATCCCTTAGTACCAATGCTAGAAGTTTGCGCACAACTGGATTTCGTGACAATTTGCATGTCAGCTAGGCAAGATTGAACTCCAGGTGGATTTTGCAGAGCTCTTTGAACATCTTTCAGCCAGGACTGCGACTCACCAAAGGACGGATAACTCATGTGATGACAACTTCAAATGCGCTTTTTATCGCATAGCACTAGACTTTCTGAAATCAGCCAAAGTAACCCGGTAGTGCAAAATATGGTGCAGCAAGAGTGTTTACGGGCCCGTTTGCCGGTTGAGATCGCTTGCTTTTGAAGTCTGTGCTAGATATTGTATTACACTCCTCGAGAATGTATTTTCTCGTGTATAACGTGGACGGTCATTCCATAGGCCTCTTGGACCTTAATTGTGATGCGCCTGTGATTCACAGCTAAACTGCAAGTACTCTGGGGAAAAGGATATTGATGCCTTGTCAAGGAAATACACATTGCAAATGTAATACATGTTTGAATTAATACACTTCAAATCGAGAGTCCGAAAGGTGTAGCCTATTCTTCAGGAAAATCCGTATGTATGGTGACGATCCATTCAGTCATGACGACTTGTGACGCTGTAAACTGGTACCTTTTTGACTGACATTTGACGATGTTTTTGATACGACCTTTAACTGATTTTATTACCGGGACAATTTGTATTATGTGTCTCACTTGGACGTGACAGTTGTTGTAATGATTTGTGTGCATATATTAACATTTGATGCCCACTTATTCTCTTGTATGTTTTTGTTGTATGGCTGTCGAAACTGACATCGATTTGAGTCCCTGTGTCACGTCTCGAAAATGCACAACGTGCAAAGAGAATCAGAGGAACTTGAAAACGATATGACTGTGTGCGTGCGTGCGTGCTTCTGCAGGAAAGTGCGCGCGGGTGTGTGTGTGTGTGTGTGTGAGCGATGCATGTTAATGGAATTTAAAAACAAAAACAAAACAAAAAAACTATTGTGCTTGTATAATTATGTCTGTTATGGTGATGTCGATTTTGTTGTCGGTATTGTTGCATACAACGCTGTCGAAACACCTTTGTCTCTGGTCATGTTCTCAGTTTTGTTTTCTCACAATTCTAACACAAACACTAGCACACGCGCAAACACACACACACACACACACACACACACACACACACACACACACACACACACACACACACACACACACACACACACACACACACACACACACACACACACAACAGAACAACAGCAAATTCGCTTTCGCATGCACCATCACTCCATCAATCATGGAACCTGTTTTTGACATCATGACCTCGGAACGTTTTGCGTCATTTTCTCCTGACGTCATCAAAGTTATGACGGCAAAGCGCCACCACGCAAACGCCTCCAAAGAAGTCTTGAAAAACAGCAGTACCGCTGTTTTAATATTAGACTTGTTTCTCCGTGTCTGTGCTTGAAATGTGTTCTTGCAACCTACATCGTTGACAGGTATGTATTCGCCCTTTATTTATGACTATGTTTACCAGGGAAGTGAAGAAGAAAGGGCGCTTTCACTAAATTTTGAACTCGCCACATGACATTCATTTTTCCTGAGATAAGTAGACTATGTCCGAAATTGCTACTCCTACACAATAACCATGGACGTTTGTGCTGAACCAGAAGCTAACGGGAAAATTTAGATGAACTATGGTAGTTTTGATCGTTTTGCTAACGAGTTTAGCTGCCAATAGACGAGTTCACATTAAATAGCAAAACGTCATTGCAAGGGTTGACGCGACGATGCAGAGAGAGACATAGGCTAACGGTGTGTGAATCAATTGTTTCTCCCTTTCTGTTCTCTCTAATATACATGTTTGTTTTTTAGCTTTGCCCTCCGATTGTTTGAAAACGTCTGTTCGCCGGAGGGGCTCTGGACAGATTTTTCGAACGCACCGGTGAAAAGCGCTCGCTCTCTTTCTCTCTGAGAACGCGCGCGCGTGCGTGTGTGTGTGTGTGTGTGTGACACAGAAAGAGAAAAAGAGATATTTAACAGTACCTATTACTTGTTTCCATTGTCACTGTAGCCAGGCGAAGAGTGCGGTCATTTGAATGACAGTCGCTGGCTCAGATGAAGATGTAGATGAGGCTGGATGCGGGGAATGTGCTGCTGCTACTGCTGTTGTCGGGCTTCGTCGCTGGTGTGACAGCTCCTGTCGAGCAGGTAATAAATTTATGCGTTAAAAACTGCGAATGCGTGCTGTGATGTCTGCATAATTAAAAACGCCTGTAATTTGACGACAAGTATGTGCAAATAAGTCAATTGAATTAAGACACCAAAATGACGCAAATGTCCACTAAAGCAACACTCACTAACGCACCCTCACGACGGTGACCCTGGCTTATCCGGAATTGAGAAAGAGAGAGAGCGAGGGATTGGGGGGTGGGGATGGTGGTGGGTCAAGGAGAGACAGAGCGTGCATCAAGATCGAAAGCTTTGTGTGTGTCTGTGCGCGCGCACGTGTGTGTGTGTGTGTGTGTGTGTGTGTGTGTGTGTGTGTGTGTGTGTGTGTGTGTGTGTGTGTGTGTGTGCATGCGAGCGGTCGCTAGCTCGCACCGCATGCACCCTCTCAACAGGTGTTAATGTAAACTGATGAAGATGATAATGTTCCTTAGGGCTTGCCTAATCCGGGTGATGGAACGGATGCCGGGCCCGTCGTCCCTAAAGGGGATGTGGGCGTGTGCCCCGCCCAGTGCCAGGTCCAGGGGTCAGTCATGGTGTGTCACCACGCCGATGGCCTGAATTTGATTCAGCTTGCACAATGCGTCAACACCATGCGATCTCTCTCCGTTGTGTAAGTGTCTTGACGTGTCAATGCACAGTCATTCCCGTGTAAACGATTCGACTCACCATCTCAGATTGGACCAGGCTTTTACATGGGATAAGCCCAAACCTCCACTTGAACACATACCAAAAAATCAAAAGCCACTGTGCTTTCTGCGCAGAGTGAGAATGTGTGTTCATGTATTGATTTCTTGAACGCACATACGTGGCAATCTGCAAAATTAATTAATCAAAAAGGTCACCGTCTGCACTGGACGCAACCAGTGGGGCGGGGATGTAGCTCAGTCGGTAGCGCGCTGGATTTGTATCCAGTTGGCCGCTGTCAGCGTGAGTTCGTCCCCACGTTCGGCGAGAGATTTATTTCTCAGAGTCAACTTTGTGTGCAGACTCTCCTCGGTGTCCGAACACCCCCGTGTGTACACGCAAGCACAAGACCAAGTGCGCACGAAAAAGATCCTGTAATCCATGTCAGAGTTCGGTGGGTTATAGAAACACGAAAATACCCAGCATGCTTCCTCCGGAAACGGCGTATGGCTGCCTAAATGGCGGGGTAAAAAACGGTCATGCACGTAAAATTCCCCGTGCAAAAAACACGAGTGTACGTGGGAGTTTCAGCCCACGAACGCAGAAGAAGAAGAAGACGCAACCAGTGTATGGATGTTTGGTATGTGTTTAGGTGGAGGGGTGGTCTTTACCGATATAAAAGCCAGGGCAGATCTAAGGTTGTGAGCCGAACTGCACTTACGGGAACGACTGTGCCTTTAAGAAGTGGGAGTGCTTGGCGTGTGCTAAGCTAATCTCTCTTCGCAAGGATGATTCCTTGATTTCACAGAAAGAGGTTACTCTGTAACGCAAAGGCCAAAGCTGTCAAAGTACGCAGTTAGTGTGTGTATATATATATATGTAACATTTGTAAGAGGAAATACATACACAAACACAAAATTAACCGACATGACCGAAAGGTGAGCGATTTCGTTTCTGGTATTTTCAGTTTTAGCTCAATAACACTCCATCTGTGCATAGATAAAAGATTAGCATGGCAAATAATGCTTCCATACGAACTAGATGTAAACGCCTCATAGAGAATCATTTGATATCAATTATCATTCCAATTTAATTAACAACCGATGCGTCATTAGCAACACCAAGAAAATCCGGGATGTCACATGCCTGCTATAGTCAACTTTACTGACTCTGAAAGTTACTTACACAGTATCTGGATGATATTTACTATCACGTCTGTATGGTAGGTCCTGTTTGTGTTCAGAACTGCAATCAGAATTATTCATTTTATACGTTGAAGAGCATCTGGATGCATTAACTACGTAATGATGAGGAAGTATTCTCGTCGTAACAGCACGAGTGATCAGTAAACTTAAAGTTTTTTTTAAAGTGCTCACTAATTATGGCTACAATGCCTGGTTGTGGTTTTGTTGTCAGAGAGTTGCGGGCGCTCAAAGACATGTGCTCCTGCTCCCTTCTGGACTACGTGCGCCTGACAGCAAACGCCAAGGTCATCACTTTTTCGCCTACACCATGCGGAATTACTCTTTTAAAAACCTGCAGTACGTATCGTTGTGTTGTTGTTGGTTGTTGGTTGCTGGTTGTTGGTTGTGGTTGTTGTTGTTGTTGTTTGTTGTTGTTGTTACCCCCATTTAAAGACCTCCTAAAATCTGAGAAAACCGGGTCTTTTAAAGGCGGGCCTCTTAAAAGTTAGAATGGAAGTAAATTTACAGAGATTATGAACAAACAAATGTAAGTAAACAGGGTCTTTAAAGTGAGGGAGGCTTAAATCAAGGGTGGGGGGGTGGGGGGATCTTAAAAGGGGGTTCCACTGTACCACTGACATACTGTACTTGCGTTCGTACATGTGTGTGTGTGGGGGGGAGAGACTTAGACTTAGAGCGAGAGAGAGAGAGATACAGAGAGACAATGAGAGAGAAAGAGTGGGGGAGGTGATGGTCAGAAAGACAGAGACTGAGAGAGTAACTCCAGTCACAGTAGTCGCAAAGCTTCAACAAAAGCTGCAATCAAAGAACCTTGTTTGTGATGCCCAGTCCCGATGTTGCCGGACCGGGGTCAGAAGATACGACGTCGCGGTCTGGTGGCGGGTCTGGTGATGGAGCAGGATGATGTGGGCTGGCGCAAAGCCACCAAGCGTCACCTGTCCTGGCTGTGGAACAAAGTCAACGCGCTTTACCCTACCGCTGCCAGGACCAGATACCGAGCCCTCGTCATCAAAACTGTCAGAGTAAGCTGAACGGGGTTGCCCACTATCAATTGTACATTTTTAACATACCTATGTATGCCTCCAACCCATTTATGTGTTCGAAAGCTGTGCAAGTAAGCAATGCAAAACACCATATTGTGCTTGACCATTCATTGAGTAGAAAACAATCAATCCGCTCCGAATTTGTAATGGCTGCATGGGTAGAAACACTGATTCAACATTCGATCGTATGTACATCTATATATATATATATACGACTTGTGTCTGTGTGTGTGTGTGTGTGTGTGTGTGTGTCCGCGATGCACAGCCAAAGTTCTCGGTGGATCTTTTTCAAATTTGGAGACCGTATTCAGCTACACCCCGGACACAACCTCATCGATGAGATATTTCAACACGTGCTCTCAGCGCGCAGCGCTGAACCGATTTTGGTTTTTCTCTGGATCCATTCCCAGTAACTCTTCCTTATCTTCTCCAGTGTTTTCAGCTGCGTTTAACCTTCCTCCGTGCGGTGCGCCGGCAAAGCCGGCGTACACCCGGCATAACCGGGTCCCCGGCGCAGCCGGGTATTCGGCTCGACTTCTTCCCGGCGCAGCCGTACCCGGCGAAGCGGGTATTCATCAAGTGTATGTGAGTTGTTCTTCAGTACTGGTGACAGAAAGGGGGAAAAGTGGTCAAAATTCAAATCTCTAGTTTTGTTTTTGAAATATTGCTTTTCATAAAGCAGAAATACTGTAGTATCTGTTGTACATAAGAAAAAATCACTGGTTCACATGGTTCCTACATAATCTAACTTTTAAAGCTGGTTCTTGTGTGTCTGTGTGTATGTTTGTATGATGACGATAGGACCCGAAACGGCTGCACGGACTGAGACAGGAATTGCAGAGAATATTCTTTGCCACTCGAGTCGTGTCATAGGGTACTTTTGGAATAGCAAATTTGAAAGGATTCTTCAAAAAACGGCGGAAAACATTATATACCCTGTGAGCTATCGAGGATCCTCCCCGTCTGGGCTGTCGAAACATGAGGGCCCCAAAGGGTTTAAAATCGTGATCGTGATTGGCGTTTTTTGACCTTTCTGTGACCGTGATTGCCGAAATTTCCATTTCTGTGATCGTGATGGGACTTTGCCCGTGATCCGTGATGACAAAAAAATCAAGTCTCGTGATCGTGATCGTCATTTGTTTTCGTGATCGTGATGGGCATTATTGCAAAGCATTTTATTTTCAACGTACATTTTTCACAGCTGTATCACTCTATGATCCTCTATTCGTCAAGGAGCCAATCCCGATTGAAGGGAAGCAACAACACATTCAGAAATATGATTTTGACAGCGATTGCTTCCCTTTAAGAGAACCAATCACACAAAAAAAGAGATCCAATCAGAAGGCAAATTGCTAAAGTCTGCCAAACTTCATCCAATGGAAGGGCTTCGTGCAAAAGTTTTGAGTGCATTCAGTCAAATTCGAATTCGAAGATCAAAAATGGCGTGCAGCAGTACTGTCATCGAACTTCTGTTATATTTTGTGGATTCCAGCCAGACCAAAGCAGGCGGCGAGAATGCCTTCCTTGGTAGAAAGGTCAGGCTACGGGTCGGTCTTTCCGAAGACGAAATATCAAGATATGTTGATCTATGTTGCTCTATGACTGTTCTGAATGTAGGCAAAGATCTTGAAATTTGTTCAAGATCTTTGAGTTTGAGTGAGATCATTGACATTGTCGACATTGCCACGTCCGGCTGTCACTCGCTCAGTGTGACCTCGACTGGCTCGAGATCGAGTCTGCGTGTAGCCAAAACCGAAACTAGAATTGTGTTTTTCATCCCAGCAACGACGGTGGACACGCTTGGCATAGATTCTAACTGTCGCTTCTTTGCATTAAGCTTGGATTTATTTTAGCGCCTGTAAACTTTAATATCAACAATGGGTTAAATTCAGAAACAATGGCGGGGAGACGTGCTAGTTTGGGTCACTTTGATCCTCATGTCAAAGACGATCAAAGTCATGTTCGTTGGGGATTTTGTCAGGCATGCTACTTTTACGGTAATTGCCGGAAATCCGATAAAGCCGTTTTCAAAATCCGGTAAAGTCAAATTTATTCCGGTGAAGTTGAAACATTTCCGCAAAAACGATCCGTGTGAATATCGCGCAACGCGACCGGGCGCCGGTCTCAATGAAGCCAGCGCACAGAAGTGTTGTTTTCACCAGTTTGGAGGTGTGTTGAATGGTGGTGGGGGGAGGCTAAAATGGGATTTTTAACAAGATCACAACACTATTACAGCCCTGAAAATGATGCCCAGAATGCACCAGATTGCACAGATTTTAATTGTTTTTTGAAAAAAAAATCCGGGTGGGCATGCCCCCGGACCCCCCTAGTTGGCTCGCCTGCTTCGCAGGCTCAGGCTTGTGGCTTCGCCACTGGCACTGCGCGCTTCTTTCAGGTAAAACCAGTTTTGGCCTGTAGCATTCCTGTTTGTTTTTCAAGCCCATGAAGCCAGGCGATGGTGTACCTCAAATTGTATGGCAAAGTTGAAAATAAAGAACCCATCACACATACATGTACTTTAATTTCAATCCACCCAATAGTTTTTGAGAAAATGGGTTTACAAGATTTAGCTCTGGAAATGTGAAATTGTACAAGTATATAATTTATTCATGTGTGTGAGTGAGGGTGTGGGAGTTGAATGTGTATGAGTGGAGAGAGAGAGAGAGAGAGAGAGAGAGAGAGAGAGAGAGAGAGAGAGAGAGAGAGAGAGAGAGAGAGAGAGAGAGAGAGAGAGAGAGAGAGAGAGAGAGAACAATGAAAACAACATTCTTGTTACTGATTACAAACCATGATATGAATTTCTATGTGTGTATGAAAGAGAACTAAAAAAATAATAATAAAAAGCGCAACAGTTCTCACTTTGTGTTGAATAAACAATAGATCCAGAGGAGCGAATTACTGTGTGGTTGTGTTTACTTTGACACGTGCTTTCTGTACCTGCAACTTTTACCGTGACCGTGATTTGCCACTGGTGTTCGTGATCGTGAAAACAAAAATCAAGGTAACTGTGATCGTGAAAGCTAAAATTTCCCTTCCCGTGATCGTGATGATACCCCCCCTTTGGGGCCCTCAAACATGGTCTTGTTAAAAGACGTTTTCAAATGCGGCGGGGAGATACACTCGAAGCACATTTAGCGAAGTTATGTTGCCAAATCATCAAAGATCAACATTTCACAACACGGATCGATGCACACAGTCGAAATAGATGTGACTTTCACACGACCGGTCCGAAGACTACTTACTAGCAGACAAACACTGTACATAAAGTTCCCATTGTAGTTTCTTTGTAGCAGACTAGCAGACGACAAGATCTAAATATTTAGATCAGTGAGAGCAATCCGTTGAAGAACAGTTACTCCGCTTATTCGTCTTCAGTTAAGCTTATTTCCCCTGCCATAAGTTTCCTTGCAGATCTGCAGTCGCGTAGTGAAATGAACTAGTGTCATCGGAAGATTCTTCTCAGTCAATGATCAAAGCACAGTAAGTTCTATGGTGACAAAAGTCACTTTCGGACAACACGACGATTGACTTAATTTATGAGCCCAAAGGGAACAATATCGACAAGAATGTACGCATTTGACATTAAATGAAACATTCATAGACAGTTTCCAACTCACCAGATCTGCCAAAGAGCCGTCATTCGTGAAAAAACGATGATTTTAATCAGACAGGTATCGGAAACAAGCCTTGGTCACTTGCGTTATTCCTTCCAAGGCGACGTGACGGCGCCACATTTGTTTGTTTATGGCTCACGGGGGATAACCGGTCAAAGGCCGAACAGAAGCCGAAGGCCGCTCATGACACGTGTGAAAGCAAGTTTTGTCTGTTTTCTAGGTATTGTTTGATTTATGTCGGGATTTAAGGTAAGCTACTGATTCAGCGATGACTAAATTTGTTTCTCGATGCATAAAAAGTCAGGGAGCGATTGATATTTGCCCGTAAATAGCCTTCAAAGCTGAAAATGTCCGCGATCGAGCACCGGAAATGGCTGTTCGATGGGTTTTGCAAGTAGAAATGTGCTTTATTTCACCAAATCAGCTCGTATTTGGTGTGGATACGGGATTCTAGAGGACGAAGGAGTCATAAGAGGTGCAAAGAAGTGCTATTTGGGAGTAGAATAAATCTTCCGAGACAGTAGACAAGAGAAGGTCATATTTGAGAGATGCGCGTAGGCCGATTGTCTTTCCGACAAGCGAATGATACAGCAGATTAATCATTCGTTTTGACCAGAAACCTAGTCTCTAGTTTTTATGAATGAGTTTTTTAATTAAAACAATCACGAGAACTCTCTCGCTTAGCCTAATGGCTGTTCGATGGGTTTCGCAAGTAGAAATGTGCTTTATTTCACCAAATCAGCTCGTATTTGACATCGGTTTGGTATATATATATATTTTTTCTAATCCTACCGCGAACTGGATAGCAGACGCGGCACGACTGTTGCACCACACTTTGAAGTAATCCCACACTTTGAAGTAAATTACTTCAAAGTGTGGGGATGTGCCCCACACTTTGAAGTAAACCCATTTTTTACTTCAAAGTGTGGGGGGATCTTCCCACACTTTGAAGTAAACTCAGTTTTTACTTCAAAGTGTGGGGGGATCTTCCCACACTTTGAAGTAACTTACTTCAAAGCGTGGGACTTTTGCATCGCCTGTTTGAGCCTGATGATTTTGTCAAAAAAATGGCAAAGTCTTTTGGATGAGTGAACAGAAAAAGTGAGCGAGCCAAGAAACATAATGATGTTTGTTATCAGGCTTTAAGCAATGTCCCATTGTTGAGTGTGACGAAAACTCGTGATGACGATTTTAAAACATGTTGGGTCACGCATGGTCCAATCTTACATGGTCCAACCTTACATGGTCCGACCTTACATGGTCCAATCTTACATGGTCCAATCTTACATGGTCCAACCTTACATGGTCCAATCTTACATGGTCCAACCTTACATGGTCCAATCTTACATGGTCCAATCTTACATGGTCCAACCTTGCATGGTCCAACCTTGCATGGTCCAACCTTGCATGGTCCAATCTTACATGGTCCAACCTTACATGGTCCAACCTTACATGGTCCAATATTACATGGTCCAATATTACATGGTCCAACCTTACATGGTCCAATCTTACATGGTCCAACCTTACATGGTCCAACCTTACATGGTCCAATCTTACATGGTCCAACCTTACATGGTCCAGCCTTACATGGTCCAATCTTACATGGTCCAACCCTACATGGTCCAATCTTACATGGTCCAATCTTACATGGTCCAATATTACATGGTCCAACCTTATATGGTCCAACCTTACATGGTCCAACCTTACTTGATCCACTCTTACATGGTCCAATCTTACATGGTCCAATCTTACATGGTCCAATAATATATATGGACCATGTAAGATTGGACCATGTAAGGTTGGACCATGTAAGGTTGCACCATGTAAGGTTGGACCATGTAAGGTTGGACCATGTAAGATTGGACCATGCGTGACCCAACATGTTATAAAATCGTCACCACGAGTTTTCGTCACACTCAACAATGGGACATTGCTTAAAGCCTGATAACAAACATCACTATGTTTCTTGGCTCGCTCACTTTTTCTGTTCATTCATCCAAAAGACTTTGCCATTTTTTTTTGACAAAATCATCAGGCTCAAACAGGCGATGCAAAATTCCCACACTTTGAAGTAAGTTACTTCAAAGTGTGGGAAGATCCCCCCACAATTTGAAGTAAAAACTGAGTTTACTTCAAAGTGTGGGAAGATCCCCCCACACTTTGAAGTAAAAAATGGGTTTACTTCAAAGTGTGGGGCACATCCCCACACTTTGAAGTAATTTACTTCAAAGTGTGGGATTACTTCAAAGTGTGGTGCAACAGTCGTGCCGCGTCCGCTATCCAGTTCGCGGTAGGATTAGAAAAAATATATATATATATACCAAACCGATGTCAAATACGAGCTGATTTGGTGAAATAAAGCACATTTCTACTTGCGAAACCCATCGAACAGCCATTAGGCTAAGCGAGAGAGTTCTCGTGATTGTTTTAATTAAAAAAACTCATTCATAAAAACTAGAGACTAGGTTTCTGGTCAAAACGAATGATTAATCTGCTGTATCATTCGCTTGTCGGAAAGACAATCGGCCTACGCGCATCTCTCAAATATGACCTTCTCTTGTCTACTGTCTCGGAAGATTTATTCTACTCCCAAATAGCACTTCTTTGCACATCTTATGACTCCTTCGTCCTCTAGAATCCCGTACCCACACCAAATACGAGCTGATTTGGTGAAATAAAGCACATTTCTACTTGCAAAACCCATCGAACAGCCATTTCCGGCGCTCGATCGCGGACATTTTCAGCTTTGAAGGCTATTTACGGGCAAATATCAATCGCTCCCTGACTTTTTATGCATCGAGAAACAAATTTAGTCATCGCTGAATCAGTAGCTTACCTTAAATCCCGACATAAATCAAACAATACCTAGAAAACAGACAAAACTTGCCTTCACACGTGTCATGAGCGGCCTTCGGCTTCTGTTCGGCCTTTGACCGGTTATCCCCCGTGTGGCTGTTTATCGCGAAACAACACAGTTGAAATTTGTGTGTAAAATACCACAAATTTGTTGTGAATCAGTTCGTCATCTGCGTTTCGATTGTAATTAAGTCAGATTGGAGTTACTTTGAATCGAAGGCGAGGGTAACCTGCGTTATTTGTGGGACATCGTCAACAAATTTGATTGCAATATTTTATACAGAAAGTAAATTTCAATGATTCTGGCTCAGACTTGTAGATCTGTTATGCAGTGTGTTGGTAGTGTATCTGCTTTTCTGCTATGAAGCTCATTTGGAGTGATACGCTGATCGAAGTGGGGTACCCTATGTGGGACATCAGCCGTATGCAGATTACGCATCAGAACACTCTCGCATTTCACAAAGACAACAATAATTTGCAACATTTCAAGAACTGCATCAGTTTTATTAGATACTATTTCAACAACAACAGCACAAACACGACTATTATCAACAACACAGAACGGGAGGTAAGTCTTCAAAGACGCACCAAGTGTGCGTTCCCGTTTTTGGACGCCATTTTTGCTGGCATTTTCACAGTAAATCTTAATATTTCCATATCTATTGAATGATTTTGGTATTTTCTTTGATTGTGCCGATTCTCCTATCTCTCTGGCATGTACTGGGTGCTTTGTGACCAGTTTCTCCCCTAGACTGTATTGAAAAATGCGTCCGTGTGAGCTGACCCCCACTTGTGACCAGTAGCAAAGAACAACTCATATATATTGCGATTACGTTTTGCTGGTGTTCTTTCGTCACCGGGAATAAAGGAAGACTGATGTGTGTTTTTATATTTAGTCAAGTTTTGACTAAATATTTTAACATCGAGGGGGAATCGAAACGAGGGTCGTGGTGTATGTGCGTGTGTCTGTCTGTCTGTGTGTGTGTGTGTGTAGAGCGATTCAGACTAAACTACTGGACCGATCTTTATGAAATTTGACATGAGAGTTCCTGGGTATGAAATCCCCGAACGTTTTTTTCATTTTTTTGATAAATGTCTTTGATGACGTCATATCCGGCTTTTCGTGAAAGTTGAGGCGGCACTGTCACGCCCTCATTTTTCAACCAAATTGGTTGAAATTTTGGTCAA
Source organism: Littorina saxatilis (assembly GCF_037325665.1). Classification (NCBI taxonomy): domain Eukaryota; kingdom Metazoa; phylum Mollusca; class Gastropoda; order Littorinimorpha; family Littorinidae; genus Littorina; species Littorina saxatilis. The sequence continues at coordinate 39,983,788 of NC_090256.1, forward strand.
GTACTCTTCGACGAAGCCCGGGGTTCGGTATTGCATTTCAGCTTGGTGGCTTAAAAATTAATTAATGACTTTGGTCATTAAAAATCTGAAAATTGTAAAAAAAAATAAAAATTTATAAAACGATCCAAATTTACGTTTATCTTATTCTCCATCATTTGCTGATTCCAAAAACATATAAATATGTTATATTCGGATTAAAAACAAGCTCTGAAAATTAAATATATAAAAATTATTATCAAATTTTTTTTTTCGAAATCAATTTAAAAACACTTTCATCTTATTCCTTGTCGGTTCCTGATTCCAAAAATATATAGATATGATATGTTTGGATTAAAAACACGCTCAGAAAGTTAAAACGAAGAGAGGTACAGAAAAGCGTGCTATGCAGCATAGCGTAACCACTACCCCGCTCTTCTTGTCAATGTCACTGCCTATGCCGTGAGCGGTGGACCACGAGTATACGGTCTTGCTGCGTTGCATTGCGTTCAGTTTCATTCTGTGAGTTCGACAGCTACTCATAGACCAAATAGCCTGGACCGCCAACTCGTCACGTGACCCTTCGAGGTTACGACGCTCGACTTTCACAGGGGCGCTTAGCGTCCGGTTTGAAAGACAGTGAAAAGAAAGCACGCTCCAGTTATTTGTGACAATGGGAGGTGACAATGAACTGGATTTTCCAAAACTCCAAACTAAACTTAACAAAACTCATCGAAAAACATGTTCCATATGCACTTTAGCTGAGTTTATTTTAGCATTTTCAGAACTTACCTCGGCAACTTCGTCCATGTTTACAATCGACACCGGATATGACATCCCCCTGATTTCTGAAAGGCCAAGAAGAGCGGGGTAGTAGTTGCGCTGAGAAGGATAGCACGCTTTTCTGTACCTCTCTTCGTTCCTAAATGCGAGGGGCCGCTACCTCGTAATAGAGAGAAAGAGCGGAGAGAGAGCTAGTTGGCGGTCCAGGATAACTGGTCTATGAGCTACTTGACTAAATATTGTATTTTCGCCTTACGCGACTTGTTTCAGTTTAGGATTACTCGGGCCGATTTCTCAAAGGTGGTAGAATCTGCTTTCTTGGGCTTTCAACAGTTCCCTTCAATTTTCTACGTATCCTATATACCTTTCAAGTGATATTTAAAATAGGCCAAACCAACCCATCTCCTCCTAAAATAGCGCTCATTTGATTGAGATGTCCACCTTCTTGCATCTCCTGGTTCCCACACTATAGCACAGAATGATGCACAGGCTTGTGTTCGAAAGTTTTACAAAAGGCTGTCAGCTTTATTCTCAGGTCTGCAGGGGTAACCACGGCGTTGGAGAAGAAGATAACGACGGAGAAGAAGAAAAAGGAGAACAAGAAGATAGTCTTACTCCAAAAAGTCACTATAATAGTATAAACTCTGTAGTCTGAAAGCAATTCCTATAGTCCACCGCCTGTCACCCCTTCCTTAATCGCATCGCCGCGTCGATTTGCACTGGCCCTATAGCTTCGCATCGACGTCCGTGTTACCACCGAATTACATTAATACAATTTCCTGTCTGGCCCTATAGCTTCGCATCGACGTCGGTGTTACCACCGATTTACATGTCATTAATACAATTTCCTGTCTTCAAAAGGGGGTTCATACAAAAATCTCAGGTGTTAAAAACTTTGAGAGCCATTTTCGTGTGCACATCATACTGTAGTTTGTCTGAAACCAGTTATGAAGATAAGTTCCATTTATTTGCCAGTTGTTCCGAGTGGTTGCTTGCTCACCTGTTCCTTTATTCTTTTCCCCATGCAGTCTGTTTACTGGAAGGAGGGTGGGGTAAAACCTGGGGGCGAGGACCGCATCCTACCTTTTATGGTGTACAAGGACGGTCACATGGGCCCGCTGTACGGGGGAGGACGCATGGGCTGGTTTCCCGTACACGACTTCCAGCCATCTATACAAGCTGCTATGAGTAAGTCACTTTTTTGCTGTGCGTTTGTTAAAAAACACAACTGACCACTTCATTGATACGAGCGGACCTCGCCTGATAGTTGTGTTGATAAATACTGAGCTGAACTTTTTGAAGTATCGTACACAATCGAAAAAAAGGATATATCACCCAATGTCAATAAGAAGCGACCAATAGATTTTGAAAAGTCCCCCCCCCCCCCCCCTGAAAGTGTGGCTTTTTTGTTCAATATTAGTGTTCTTGTGTAGCTTTAACCGTTCATAGGATAACGGATGCCTGTCGTGATTTAGAAAAAGACGTTTAGTCGTACTAGAGCGCTTGCATTTCACTTCACGACAGAGCCAGGAATCAGGATGGCCCTGTCAATATTGTTTTGTAGTATGTATGCTCCTGTAGGCGAAAATCATACCACAAGTTACAACACATTGTTTCTCTTTTAATAGAAAAAGCCTGTATCGTAGATTACGGTTACGGAACCCCCCTCAAGTCTATTATTTTTCTTTTAATTGTCTATTCGGACGCACCTCCGCAGTAAGCAAAGCCCTGTTTATAAAATACAAACTTTTGAAGGTTGTTTAAGGGATATGCGTGTGCATAACGGCCCTCAAAATGGGATCAAATTATATTCCCGAAAGACGTTACTGCTTTTGGGCCTTTTTTCCCGGATATTTTCTTTTAGCCATGTTGTCGATGCAAAAGGACTTCCTTCTGCACAAAATTGACCGCAGCAAGAGCAAGATTGTGTCATTTGAAATGATAGTGCATGTGATCAGAAAGAGCTTGTCTGTATTTATTTTTTTAATAAATTCATTTTCTTCAAACGTACGCCCGGTGTCACGAACTGAAAACTCTGCTGAACAATCCCTCTCAATGCTGTCAATACGCATGCGCCAATCTTGGACTTAAAAAATGCGACCCTTTGGCCGAACGAACCATGGGATAGGGTTAGGATTAGGGTTAGGGTTAGGGTTAGGGTTAGTTTGTTCACGACTTGATTAATCTCCCCATGTTAGCGCATGCGCATTGACCGCATTGAGAGGGATTGTTCAGGCAGAGTTTTCAGTTCGTGACACCGTACAGTAACGTAGATGACGTGTTAAGTAGTATTTATTGCTCTCAGGACTAGGAGATACAAGGAATTCACATGCATTGCTGCGCCGGAGTTGGCTCCTGATCGACGATAGCGGAGGTGAGAAAAGTTTAACTTTTACATCTTTTGTTATTAGCTGCAGGACACCCGGTTAACGAAAGACTGAAATAGTCGCTTCTTATTGACATTGAGCGATATAATATACATGTTCTCTGGTTTACAATTGTGTGTGTCAGATAAGGCACATGCAACTTGTTGACGCTGGAAAATATGTCAAATGGGTCCGGCTTACAGCCTGGACAAATAGGACCCCAGCTTGATCATTGTTTTCTTCATTTTTTCCTTGTCCGTTGTCTAGTTTGCTTCAATTTCTTTTTTTCATTACATTTAGTCAAGTTTTGACTAAATGTTTTAACGTAGAGGGGGGAATCGAGACGAGGGTCGTGGTGTATGTGCGTGTGTGTGTGTGTCTGTGTGTGTGTGTGTGTGTGTAGAGCGATTCAGACTAAACTACTGGACCGATCTTTATGAAATTTGACATGAGAGTTCCTGGGTATGATATCCCCATACGTTTTTTTCATTTTTTTGATAAATGGCTTTGATGACGTCATATCCGGCTTTTCGTGAAAGTTGAGGCGGCACTGTCACGCCCTCATTTTTCAACCAAATTGGTTGAAATTTTGGTCAAGTTATCTTCGACGAAGCCCGGACTTCGGTATTGCATTTCAGCTTGGTGGCTTAAAAATTAATTAATGACTTTGGTCATTAAAAATCTGAAAATTGTAAAAAAAATATTTTTTGTATAAAACGATCCAAATTTACGTTCATCTCATTCTCCATCATTTGCTGATTCCGAAAACATATAAATATGTTATATTTGGATTAAAAACAAGCTCTGAAAATTAAATATATAAAAATTATTATCAAAATTAATTTGCCGAAATCAATTTAAAAACACTTTCACCTTATTTCTTGTCGGTTTCTGATTCCAAAAACATATAGATATGATATGTTTGGATTAAAAACACGCTCAGAAAGTTAAAACGAAGAGAGGTACAGAAAAGCGTGCTATCATTCTCAGCGCAACTACTACCCCGCTCTTCTTGTCAATGTCACTGCCTTTGCCGTGAGCAGTGGACTGACGATGCTACGAGTACACGGTCTTGCTGCATTGAATTGCGTTCAGTTTCATTCTGTGAGTTCGACAGCTACTTGACTAAATGTTGTATTTTCG
>NC_090256.1:40293055-40456756 GCF_037325665.1 Littorina saxatilis
CAAAAATATCTTCACATAGCAATCTTGACAGACAGACATCTTCACAAAGAAATCGCGACCAAAAACATCCCCACATAACAATCTTGACAGACAGACATCTTCACAAAGAAATCGCGACCAAAAACATCCCCACATAACAATCTTGACAGACAGACATCTTCACAAAGAAATCGCGACCAAAAACATCCCCACATAACAATCTTGACAGACTGAGACAGACATCTTCACAAAGAAATTGCAGACAGGCACTCTCATAGAACAATCAATCCTACAGACAGACCTTTAAGTCCTACATTGCAATCAGTCTGACAAACAGGCAATCTCATAAAACTATCAATCCTACAGACACACCTTCCTACACTGCAATCAGTCTGACAAAAGCATTCTCGACATTTAGTCTGACAGACAGGCATTTTCAACAATAAGCATGACAGAAAGGCATTCTCAACAATCAGTCTGACAGAAAGGCATTCTCAACAATGAGCATGACAGAAAGGCATTCTCAACAATCAGTCTGACAGAGAGGCATTCTCAACAATCAGTCTGACAATAGTTTAGGCATTTTCAATAATTATTCTGACAAAGGCATTCTCAAAAATCAATCGAACAGAAAGGCATTCTCAAAATTCAGTCTCACAGTAAGGCATTCTCAACAATCAATCTGACAGACAGGAATTCTCAATAATCAGTCTGACAGAAAGGCATTCTCAATAATCAGTCTGACAGTTAGGCATTCTCATGCTCAACAATCAGTCTGACAGAAAGGCATTCTCAACAATCAGTCTGACAGATAAGCATTCTTATTCTCAACAATCAGTCTGACAGAAAGACATTCTCAACAATCAGTCTGACAGAAAGACATTCTCAACAATCAGTCTGACAGAAAGGCATTCTCAACAATCAGTCTGACAGAAAGGCATTCTCAAAATTCAGTCTGACAGAAAGGCATTCTCAACAATCAGTCTGACAGAAAGACATTCTCAACAATCAGTCTGACAGAAAGACATTCTCAACAATCAGTCTGACAGAAAAGCATTCTCAAAATTCAGTCTCACAGTAATTAAGGCATTCTCAACAATCAATCTGACAGACAGGAATTCTCAATAATCAGTCTGACAGAAAGGCATTCTCAACAATCAGTCTGACAGTTAGGCATTCTCATGCTCAACAATCAGTCTGACAGAAAGGCATTCTCAACAATCAGTCTGACAGAAAGACATTCTCAACAATCAGTCTGACAGAAAGGCATTCTCAACAATCAGTCTGACAGAAAAGCATTCTCAACAATCAGTCTGACAGAAAGGCATTCTCGACAATCACTCTGGCAGAAAGGCATTCTGACAATTCAACCAAGATGTCATTTTTACTGAAAACAGAATTGTTTACTAAATTTAGGTTTTTATTCTTATTAAATTTAGTTTTGATTACTGTGTTTGTTTTGCTTTCCACCTTTGGCGCTTGTGAGTATGATAGGATGAAGTTTAGGCTGGAACATCAATCAATCAATCAATGAGGCTTATATCGCGCATATTCCGTGGGTACAGTTCTAGGCGCTCTGCAGTGATGCCGTGTGAGATGAAATTTTATACGGCCAGTAGATTGCAGCCATTTCGGCGCATATTTACCTTTCACGGCCTTATTCCAAGTCACACGGGTATGGTAGACAATTATTAACTGTGCCTAAGCAATTTTGCCATGAAAGACCCTTTTGTCAATCGTGGGATCTTTAACGTGCACACCCAATGTAGTGTACACGGGGGGAGGGTTCGGACACCGAAGAGAGTCTGCACACAAAGTTGACTCTGAAATTACAGTTATCACACTCATGTGAAGAAGTTCAGCCTGGAACATTACAGTTATCACACTCATTTGAAGTTTAGCCAGGAACATTACAGTTATCACTCTACTCATGTGAAGTTTAGCCTAGAACACGACAGTTATCACACTTATGTGAAGTTTAGCCTGGAACATTACAGTTATCATACTTACGTGAAGTTTAGGGACGTAAGTCAGGGCTCCCGAAAGTGCGCGTCCCTGCGTCCTATATATAAAATGATACTCACTAGAAACCGTGAACGCGAACTAGAAATGTATGGAGTGGGTCCCGGGACGCACTAAACCTAAAAAGAGAGGATCCCAGGACGCACTACATTTCCGTAATCGTCTGATAATAACATTTATTTCATTGGTCAGTTGGTTAAAGTGTAACTAAACAGACATTTTGAAGTGTCAGCTTTACTGAATTGCTTTATGTTTTGCCCAAGTATAGACCTCTAGAAGCGATACTGGACGATTTTTCCAACGTTTACTGTGTTTTCTGATTTACTACGATTTTTTAAAAGTGTTGAACCCATTTCAGAGTTACCTGCTTATCTGTTCTTGGTTTGATACTTCCAAAGAACAAGTGGTACTTTGAGTTCCGGTTTTATGTTTTAACCAATCAGAATTTGGTTCCTAAATAAAATCGTCTGCTGCCTGTCCCAGCAGAGTCGGCAACAAGCACTGCTTGCCACATGTGTGATGTTACCAACAGAAATAGCCATAAATTGGGCAAGGTAGCAATGTAAATGAATTGGATCTAACTAATGTGCTTGTACTGCATCTCTGGCCTTTGAATTCACTCCAAATGTACTGGCTCAGCGTGAGAGGCAACATCCTGTCGAAGTCGTAAGCACGAGGCTGACTGGGAGATTATTATTCGAAGAGCATGCTGAAACGGATTGTAAGTACAATATTTTACATGTTCTCGACATTTCTGTTGATCTTTCCTTAACTTTAATTGTTTCCTTGATTTAAAACCCTGGGGCTTGTATTTTCAGTTGTGGTACTAAGCACGTATCTTTACCACAGTATCTGATCACTTCACACTTGAATTTTGGAATGATGAAGTGGAATTATTTCTGGATCTAATTTATTCCCCCCCTCTCGATTCCTTTTTTCGCCACATATGTATTGTCGTGTAAGGGGGTAGATGCGTGTACTGGCTGATTTTTTTAATTTTTTTACTTCGGTCAGATACAGATGATTGGAAAAAAAACTTGTCAAGGATTTCAGAATTTAATAGATCTGTTCGAAGTTTTTACGGGATGGGTCCTGTTACAATACAGACTGAATGTGCGCAAGATGAACTTTTGATTAAACATACACACACAAATGAATCTCTTGATTTTGTTATACGGCGAATGTCCAGTTTCCACCACCACGTCTGTGGTATGTTTTTATACTGTTTGATTGAATAGACTGACGTGCATTCTCTCGTAAATGTGCGCGCGTGTGTGTTTGTCTGGGCCTCAGACTTATTAATCAAAGATGATGTTGCACATTGCAGATCTATGCGACAGGAGCAAGTGGACAAGACAGCTACATTTGTCTGAGCGAAGATCCAACGGTAAGCTCTTTTAGCCGAAGACAGCGAGCCTGGGTGCATGCATGCAAGCTTCTATCATGTTCGTGTGAGTGATGCAGGGCTATTAGACGACTTTTCATTATTCTTGATTTGGAGATCCATGCAGGGTATTAGAAAGTGCAGAATATACACGTTTGAACAAATACGATGTGTGTTTGCTCTGAAAAAAGAAAAAACGCAACAAACAAACATTGTATTTGTTTAAAGTATCACAAATATTTATTACCTGTATCTGCATGTTTTGATAATGATGAATGGTAAATTACTTTGACGTGTGCTTTTTTTTTTTAACCACACTGATAACGAATGATAGAAACACAGACACACTTAATAACATATCCACAAAAATTGTAACAATAAATGTAAGCTGAACAATGCCTGCAACACATTTCAGACCTCAGAAGGAAGTAATTATGAGATTCAGACAGAGAGAGAAAGCCCAACACGAAACCAGTTGTGACATTTTTTATTTCATTATGTAATATTAAAAACACGACAACAACGTATTTCCTGTACTTAGTTTCGTGCAATTATGGATTGCAAAGTATGTCTAATTGAGTGGCATAAAGAGGCACAGTTGCATGAAAAACCAACTCGGATCTTGACTAGGATCAGGATTTTACATGGACACAACCTAGAATTTAACAACCTGGGGGGAGGGGGGTACTGCGCCTTTCACATCAAGATGTAAAGATCTATTTTAAATAATACTTATTAGAAGGGAACAAAATCAAACAAACTACAACAATCGTTCTGAGGGGAGAGAATTACCTCTTCCGAAGAAATTACCTCCCTTGCTTTTCTTGTCGTGACTTATGTAGAGTAAAGTGAATAGAAAGTGAATCAGTCAGTAACAAAAAAAACCACAACATTTCTTAAGATCAATGAGGAGTCTTGAAGTATTTGTCAATGTTAATCTTGTATGCATAACAAACAATATATTACGGATTGATAATTAAAGAAAATCGTCTCTTCTACAGGGTTGACCCCCCTAAAAAGGACAGCCACAACCATGCAAATTACTTCTGCATCTGTTGAACCAATTATTTTATATATGGTATTCATTAACTTCAGTTTATGTTCTGCCTTTCCAGTAAGTGGCAATTTTGTAAATTGAATGGTCTGACTTTTGTGCAATTTTAATTTTTTTCTCCAAATTCGGGGGTCGACTAAACAGAACGAGTTTTGACATTGAGCGGTAGCCATTCTTACCTAATTTAAACCCTTCAGGCTTTTACCTTTTTGATCATTTTGAATGTCTGAGTATGTAAAAACATCCCCTTCAACCCCCAGGCTATCGATGACCTGAAGAAAGCATGCAGTTACAGCTAGGTTCAGGGCAATCCTCAGACACGAAAGCGTTGGTGTCATTGGTGATGCAAAAGTTAGATAATTTAACCTACAAATTTGCCACTTTGTGAACTGCACATGCATAAAATCAAGTTTAAGTATGCTGAATATGAAGTTATCCAGTCAATTGGTGTAGAAGGTATAGCATTTCTGTCAGTTAACAGTATTTAAAATCTCTAAAGTAAAATCTGACATATTCGAAAGTTTTGCAAAAACACCCAGACAATTTTTACGATATTCTCCTAAGCTTCTCCACTTCTCAGCCCTGTCTTGGAAATGAATTCGAATAAGGCAGTCAAAATAACTTAGTTTGGAGCACCCATCAATCAGAATAAGCATTAACTTTTGACACAGGAAATATCTTCTACCGAAAGCTCTCCTGGTTTTATTCTACATTTTTCCTGCATAATGGTAACAAATTTAATGATAAATCTAAACAACGAAGTGACTGTGGTAAGATGAACAAAGTTTAAAAAAAAACAAAGGATTACTGTAAATGGTTTACGAATCGAAATCTAAACAAGTTTTAATGATAAGTAAAATGATAAAAAAAAATAAAAAAAAAAAAAGTTAACGTCCTCGCATTTGTCGAGAATTATTCCATGTTTAACATGGGAACAGAGGGATAATTGGTCTAAAGAATTTTTAAAAAGGAGGGTTAGGGTAACCCTAACCCTCTTTGGACTATCTGTATGCAATGCTCGCTATAGGTGAAAGACTTTTGTGGAAGCCATGGAAGAATGCATCGCTGTTGTGCTGGTTCAGCTTGAGGTCCTGTCCTAGCGAATATCCTGCACACACAAAAACACGACTTTTTAAGCCACTTATGTTGCATTCCGTGACATAGCTTTGTTAAAACCGTGTGCCTGATAATAATGACAGATTTTGTTGATATACATTTTTTTTTAAGACACCCCATATAATATTGTTTGACAATCTCTTTCAACATAGTTTACGAATCACCAATGTGTATACAAACGCAAATAACCCACAGGTCAATAAATTACTTTCCAGAGAGAGAGAGAGAGAGAGAGAGAGAGAGAGAGAGAGAGAGAGAGAGAGAGAGAGAGAAGAGAGAGAGAGAGATTAAAACTAGAAAATGTGTGCTATATAAAACAAGGATAATCACTGTCAAATCTTTGCTTGTACCTGCATGGTGTTTACTGCGCTATATACACAACCTGTTTTATTTCATTTATTTATTTATTTTTGTTTTGTTTTGGGGGGGGATGTTTTGTGATGAGGGTTTTTTCAAAGCCTTTACTGCTTTAGTCATTGAATCCACCCGACTTCGATTTATTGTTCAGTGATGGGTAATTGTGTGACCAACTATGTAAGTTAGTGATTGTTCTGGCTTCATACAATGACATTGCATTAATTTTATAAGTGTATGTGTGTGTGTTTCAGGCAAAAGCTGATATTACAGTCCTAGTTGTATGCAGTACCTCTGCTTCTTCGTTCAGGAATCAAAGTATACAATCTAAACCGATTATTTTGTTCAATAATGTTCAGCTTACCATCCCGAAGAAGGCAGTAACGTGCCGAGATATTGATTATAGATATTAACGTACCTAACCTGGTTACTGGTGTGTTTTCTTTTTATTTCAATAATGTAAATGTGTGACAACTTGCAGGGTACTTGATGTTCAGAGCAATTTTTCTGGCAAAAGACCTTTTATGGATCAAAGAAAACTTTTGTCGTGGTGCACAAGTCAATCAATTTGGTTGATAAATAATTTGTGCTGCATTTTCCCTGGTTCCAAAACGTAGTATGTATTACCACATGTCCTTACCTGTCATTGGCATCACATGATTCTCTGCAAGCAGTCTTTTGTGGAAATACGTCATTTAACACTTGCACTTATAGTAGGGCTGATGGGGTCTATGTCGACCAAAAGAGTGGGATTCTCTGTAGGTCGAGTTCCTGTAGGTGGATTCCCAATTGGCAATCTAGTATACAAGGAATCCCACAGGGTGCAGTTTTTCAATAAAACTTGCAAACCATACTAGAATTTCTAAGAAATATCAAAAAAAGATCGAAAAACATCAAATTCTAACGATGTCGCAAAGCATCACGTGACTTTCATTGATATTAGCAAAACGCTACAGGAACTACACCCTGTGGTATTCCCTGTATACAAGATTGCCAATTTTAAAGTCTTAGGTATACAGAGAATCCACCTACAGGAACTCGACCTACAGTGAATCCCATTCTTTTGGTCGACATAGACCCCGGCATCAGCTATAGTAGGTGGCTGTGGAACGGTAGACATGCAACGACAACGAACAACAAAAGACAAAGTGTGGAGTACACTCATTTTTCTTAACATACGCTAAGTTTCTTTGAGAATGCTCCAAGTGAAAATCAGGGGTTCCTAGGCCTGATATCACAATTAAACAGCTTCTTCTCAGAATCAGGAGGGAAAAAACGAGATGTCGTGACAAGAACAGACAGCAGCAGCAGCAACAACAACAATGCTAAATCGTCGCTTTAACAAAATTTCATGTTTAGTATCGCAGACAAAGCACGGCTACTGATCCGACCAAAGCCACACTTCATGCACGATGGGCACATTGTTATGGCCAGCTTGTTAACGTGAGCATTGTGTATGTTTTACATAGAATTGAATGTGTTTGTCGTTGTGTCTGTCATCTATCCTAGTCGTTTGATTTAGAATAAAGCAAACTTATTACAATGACGATTTTCTTCGGTTTTTGATGAAGGATTGGCATCAAGACTTTTCCTATTTTCCAACTCTGCCACCATACACTGGCCGTTCAGGTCTGCATGTCGACCACATGGTGTGTGATCAGATTTTTCGGACATGTTCACAATTCTTACATGACCACCAAATGGAAAATCAGTTGGTATTTGTTATGTTTTTGTGTAAGCACAATCTTCATACAAGTAAACAGAAACAGTTTTGTTGCAAACAGAGCCTTCATAAGAAGAAATGCTTTTAAGTCAAAATACATACCCCCTTTTTCGTATTGCGTAAAATATACCCATAAATTCTGGACATCATATTTTTATTTTTTTTCACAACAATGAAACCAAACTTTGGCATATGTTTTAGCAATATATTCACAATAAAACCTATGAGTTTGAAGGCTGCATCTTGTTTTGTTTATTTTTGAGAATTTTTTTGCAAACCCATGCAAATGGCCAGTTTTTGGGGAGAGACTGGGGAGATAATGGCCAGTATAGAAAGAGTTAATAAGTAAACTAATGTCAGAAGTAGGTATTTACCTTGTTTGCCTTCGCGTTCTTGATAGCCCGCTGCAGCATTTGTATCACTTCCCTTGACATTCAAAACGCCAATGTATTTCTGAAAGGAAAATAAAGATATTGACCGAAACATCACACAAGTGGTATATCATGCTAGGTTTTGTTTACAGTGCCTGTTCTACGACCACATCTGATTGTAATTTAAATAAAGAAAAACTATCCATTTATTACTTCTCTATTTGTGTGTGTTTGTGTGTGTGCAGGGGCGGATCACATCATTTTCAAGGGGGAGTTTACAAATTTCTTTTAGGGACAATTTGACGACGCGAAGCGTTCAACCTCCTGGGGGGGTGGGGGGGGGGGGGGTCCGACAAATGTTGATAAAAACAAGGAAAATGGATCAATCTGAGCCAAGAAACATCCTCTAATACACCTTCCAAAAAAGTAAATATATTAAGAAGAAAAATTTGAATCACAACAAGGACAATTGATCGATCTGGCGCAACCTGAGCAAACTAATTAGCCAACTTCTTTCCAAAATCGTCACTTAGAATACAAAGGCCGGCTCCTAAGTGGTCCGGAACCCCCCTCCGGATCCGCCCAGTGTGTGTGTGTGTGTGTGTGTGTGTGACCGATGACCTTCTCTAAATTCTAATCGTTGCGTTTGCATGGTAATAAAGTTTTAATACTGGATATGCCCATGAAAAAATATCATTTCTTGTTCATGTCATTGTGTGTGTGTGGCCAGGACCGTGACTTCTGCTTGCCTCAACGTCTTCAGAAAAGACACAATATGCCAGCACTCAGCAGGCGTATGTTCTTGGAGCACTCAGTATGTCGTCATCTGCAAACAAATAAATACAAATTATTCAATTGTGTAAATAAAGAACAATCATTTTAATATTACAACAAAAAATTCATATAACTGTAGTCTCCACTACACTATCTTTAAATAAAACTGCCGTAAAAAATTGAAATACTATAAAACTTACCCCCACTCAGATCTATTTGGGATTATTCAAGTTTCAACCATGTAACGATGCCGGTTTGGACAGATCTGCTAGTTTGCCGCTGAAACTGAAATCAAAGGCGATCTTCAGAACTATTTCCAATCTTGTATTTGTGATTAATATAAAATACTGATCTTCCCAATAGAAGCTGATGTGTAGATCTATACACATGACCAGGACAAGGTATTTTGTTACAGGGCATTTACGCAGACGTCGCAGTTCAAAATATCGTTTTAGATCTGATTTTGTACAGCAGCCTGCATGTGTGATTCAGAATCGTCTGCCCTTTTTCGGTTTAACATTTTATGGACGATTCCTATGAGACTGCTCAATCATAACTGATGACAAATTCAGAAACAGATGATGGTTTCAAGTATAGGCTACAGTAATGAATCTATGATTCGTTAAAAATGTCAAGCCACTCGTCGATCATTCACACTCAAAGAACCCAAGCCAAATCTGCTCTGGCTCCGAGCAGCTTTTTCCAATTGTTACGCATCTGCCGCGAAAAGATAGACCACAAACAAGCGGCACTGTACCATGCTTTCGTTTATGTTGCTAAACAGATTAAATGTGCATTGTAAATGTGCTTACAGCAAAGAAATGCATCCTTACTTACCACAAAAATACTGGTACCACATTCATCGCACTTGTGTCTTCTTACCAAAACCTATCGATATGTTTGTTTACGATATATTGGTAATTACTCCCCAACAAACATTATGCATGCGTATCGCATGCGTATCGCATGCGTGAAAGCGTGCGTATCGCATGCGTGAAACGCATGCGATACGCATACGATTCTGTAACTTTTGTTTCGTGCGATACGCATGCGTTTTTTGCTCGTATATCGAGCGTGACACGCACCTCTAACGCAGATCTACCGCATGCGTATCGCATGCGTATTCCATTCGTATTCCGGATTGTTTATGCTCTTTATAAAGCTCATATTTTCAGGCACTCTGACAACAACACTCACTCAAACCATGCAAGCAGAAACTCAAAAACAAATTGTTTCATCAAAATATTATGTTATTCAACAATTTTCAATTTTTATAAACATTCACAATCTTAGTGAAAATGCGTAATTAAATTTAGATACACTTACTGGGGCGGGGATGTAGCTCAGTCGGTAGCGCGCTGGATTTGTATCCAGTTGGCCGCTGTCAGCTTGAGTTTGTCCCCACGTTCGGCGAGAGATTTATTTATCAGAGTCAACTTTGTGTGCAGACTCTCCTCGGTGTCCGAACACCCCCGTGTGTACACGCAAGCACAAGACCAAGTGCGCACGAAAAAGATCCTGTAATCCATGTCAGAGTTCGGTGTGTTATAGAAACACGAAAATACCCAGCATGTTTCCTCCGAAAACGGCGTATGGCTGCCTAAATGGCGGGGTAAAAAACGGTCATACACGTAAAATTCCACTCGTGCAAAAAACACGAGTGTACGTAGCAGTTTCAGCCCACGAACGCAGAAGAAGAAGAAGAAGATACACTTACTTAGAGTTACAACTAAAATTAGGAATCATATTCTACCTAGGCTTTACATTTTGAACTTGATGGCATTTTGACACATTTAACATTTTTGATTAGGACAAATATAATAAGAAACCCTTTGCGTATTAAAGAAATAGTCACATTTGTTTTAAAATACAAAACCATGTAATGCTGATCAATTAGTGATTTTGTTTGTTCGTTCATGGGCTGAAACTCCCACGGCTTTTACGTGTCTGACCGTTTTTACCCCGCCATTTAGGCAGCCATACGCCGCTTTCGGAGGAAGCATGCTGGGTATTTTCGTGTTTCTATAACCCACCGAACTCTGACATGGATTACAGGATCTTTTTCGTGCGCACTTGGTCTTGTGCTTGCGTGTACACACGGGGGTGTTCGGACACCGAGGAGAGTCTGCACACAAAGGTAACTCTGAGAAATAAACCTCTCGCCGAACGTGTGGACGAACTCACGCTGACAGCGGCCAACTGGATACAAATCCAGCGCGCTACCGACTGAGCTACATTCCCGCCCCATCAATTAGTGATAATTATCAACACTCAAAATACAATTTGTATTCACAATGCTGCGACTTTTCGGCTATCTCTGAATATATATGCAGCGAAAGGCAATGTGTTTTGTAAGGACTCCCAGTGCCGTGCTGACGTCCTCGGTGATCCATCACCAGGCATAAACAAGTGATGCGCCTTCCCTTCCTTCAAAAGATGAGACTCGATCTGCTTGGCTGCATTTGCTACCTCTCCTCTGCAGCCCAGGTCCAACAGAGTTTCCCTGAAACTGACAACAATTTATCAAATCATTAGTTAGTGTACATAGTCTGAAGCCACCTGAACACACGACAGCCATTTTCCTTCAGTTCTCCACTTATTTATACTATAGGTACATGTTTTTAATTTATTTACACTCATCCTCATGGTACTGAAAAAGTGCCATGAAAGGCAGAAAATAAGAAATAGAAAGTCAAACAGAATGAGGCAGAGCGATGTTAAGATATCAAATAACCAAAGGGAAGTAATCGCTCAATGCATACGACATGTGTAATAGAGTAAGCGAGAGTTGTACGGAACCTTTTCTCCTGGCACCTGAGAGAATAACAACCATTGAAATGAACAAGCGACTTTCATCCTCAAAAAAGGATGATCACCGCAAGCTCATATGCTCATCATTCTCCAAGGCACTCCAACTAACACCTACGTACACAGTCATATACAAGAACCAGCTTTTATTCTCGACCGGACTTAGTCCTTAGATCAAGACTGGTTTTAATCAGAACAAATTCAATGTTCATTTCAATGCTTGTTATTCTCTCAGGTGCCAGGAGAAAAGGTTCCGTACAACTCTCGCTTACTCTATTACACATGTCGTATGCATTGAGCGATTACTTCCCTTTGGTTATTTGATAAGAAATAGAAAATAAGGAGCTCAATATTAGCTGATTCTTCAAAGCTTCCTTCACATACAAAGTAACACACACATGAATACAAACACAAAGCCTGTATTACAACATAAGATAAAAATCAGGGACACATAATTCAGAAAACTTCCATAACACAAACATTTAAACCAGGAATGATGACACAAAGTGCTTTCCAAGAGTGTTATTTGTGACTGATCATGCCAAAACATCTTGACAGTACAGGCAAATACTGTGAAACTTATCTTACGTCCGGACGGACGGACGACTCGGGTGAGTACATAGACTCACTTTTGCTTCGCATGTGAGTCAAAAATCAGGGACACAGAATTCAGAAAACTTCCATAACACAAACACCAGGAATGATGACACAAAGTGCTTTCCAAGAGTGTTATTTGTGACTGATCATGCCAAAACATCTTGACAGTACAGGCAAATACTGTGAAACTTATCTTACGGGCAGCTAATTGTACAGTGGAACCTTGTATTGAAGAAACTAGCTTTCCAAGTTTTCAGTTCACAATGTATTTATGTCTAAAAACAATTCCATTTAAAGATGGTTGCTCTCATAGGACGTGATCTGCTTTCAGTATATTTTTATTTTTGTGTTAATAGTCAAGATCTTTTGAAAGGTAGGTTCCATTGTACCCACAAACGAAACAAGTGTAAAACACAAACACTCACCAGTAATATTATTTGAGGTTGATTTGTGAAACTCTACAGCAAAGGAACACATGGAACGTAAGTGGCTGCCAGGGCTCTCAGTCTGACTTTCCTTGTTTCAGTGTCTCTCATTTGTGTTGACAGCATCGATTAGCAGCACCTTGATAAGCTACACAAAAGAAAAGAACATTGTCAATAAATAATATCCTTTTACATCAGTTGGTCTTTTTTACATGTAAGTTCACGGATAAATCTAAAGTGCATTTCAGAGCCGTGTTCATCCCAGACACAGAGGACAATCAGCCAGTTAAACCTGCATGAATTCAAAATATATGTGGGTCAATATGTTATGGCCAGAAAACAATGTTGGTCTCAGAAAACCTCCGAAAACCCCTGAAAACCCCATCTAGACTAACTAAATCTATCTTCAAAGTGAAGTATTGGACATGCCTGTAAAAAGTAAGCCTGACTCGTGCTACATGCACCCTTATATTTGTGTTGAGAGCCGGATTATCGACGAAATCGATGCAACAATTTCAATGCAAGGGAGCTAGGTAACTACTGTTACTCAAAAGCACAAGTACTGATGACGTCATGTGATTAGTGCTTTCGCTCCTTCGTAAATCCTCGCACAAACACGAAAATAAAGCCATGAACTGTGAAAGTTGCAAATATAAGTCATGATTGCAAACATTATGTAACAAAACACGATCTAAGGACAAATGTTCTTATTTCTGATGAGGTTTTCGGGGGTTTTCGGAGAGAAGTAGTACCGCAATTTTGTATCTACAGAAATTCCATGGGGTCAAAACTATGGACATTGAACATACAGGCCTGGAGTCTGCATACCTGACCTATTATGACGGAGGCTGAAAATACTGTCAGACTCAGAGCACAGTTTAGGTTCATAAAACAACAAAAAAAGGCATCCAATATTTGAAATGCCGAAGCTTTTTGTCGAATAACATTGGTGCACAACCACAGCAATAACCAGGAATCAAGATAATATTTACAGTCAAGATTGAACATCTTCTTAGGCCTGTAACTCTCAAGTCTGACTATCCTGCTGAAAGCCTGAATAGCTGAGAAAAACAAAACAAAATCAAACATACCATAAGTGAAAGCCGCAGTCAACCCTTTTGCGGAACAGAAACAGAAAAGATCTCTCCACAGGGAAACATCAGGATGGTTGGCCATAACGTATGTACTGCAATCATAAACAGACACACTGTTACTCATTTAAAATCATAACTACTCACTTAGATACAGATACCTACAGACATCACCATTAAACACAGTCACATGCGTGCGCAAGTCAAAGGATTAGCCTGTGGTTTAAGCATGACATAGAGACTTCTGAGCTCTACATGTTCAGTCCAAAACACTGGTACTGAAGTAGGGACAACTGCATAAGAAGATGAAACCAAAGAGAAAAAAGCAAGCAAAAGCATTACTTACCTGTTCACAACAACGCATTGGTATGACCAGGTTAGCAGATAAACACAGCACTGGACCATTGTAAATGCAGGACTTGAAGTTCAATGGGTCCACTGAAAAAGAGATTGTGCACTTTGAAAAATCATAAACCTGGTATACTGGTAACCTTCGTGATAACAATCCTCTCCCTGCATGAATTCAGTTAAATTGAGTTTAACTTTAAATAATACTTGTCCTAACTAACATTTCTGATATGGAGTTTATCAATCACAGTCATTTTGAGTCAGAACTTCAACCCTGAAAATTACTGACTACAAAGACATTCATTGATTCAAATTTCAGCAAAATATATCATATTTTGGCTTGTATGTCATGTAACTCTGAAAAGTGAAAGCATAAATTACTGAAGTTTCATTCACACACACACACACACACACACACATACACACACACACACACACCCACAGTGACACATACACAGAAACACACACAAAAACATTCATCATCAAAGGAAGCCTTAATCATACCTTTGCAGAACAGAAACAGCCAAGATCAATTCCCAATAGGAAACATGGTCCGAATGGTCAGCCGCTGTGTACTGGAAACATAAGTGGCCACACTGTTACTTATTTTAATGTAACTCAGAATTACTCAGATAATTCCACAACTTACTAACATCACATAAAACACGCACACACACACAAGCCACATTATGAGTCTGTATGGTTAAAGCATGGAATAGATTATAGAGGCAACAAAAAACCTAAGTACACATATACCTATAATATGCCGTTCTTCAGAAGTGTTCAAATTAGAACATAAAGCCCCCAAAACCATCAGATACACACATTTTTACACAAAAAAGTAACAGAAAGCCAGAGTGATCTTTGAAATTTAAACTGCACACACAGCACAAAACACATACACTGTGTACATGAATAATAAAGAGGCAACTGACCTTTTCCAATTCAAGACAGCTGTGAGTGTGATGTTTCCATTGTGGGTGTCTCATCTCAAGGTGTGACATGTTACAACAGGATCCAGCTGGTATGCATCTGTAATAATTCAAATATCCTGCATACATCAGTACGCACTGTGCAACACAAACACATTTTATTTAAAACTCTAAGCATCGCTGTTTAAATTATAATTTGAGTCTTATGAGACAGTAAAACACACACCACTAACTATATGCAGTGGAAAAAACCCACAAAAAATACCATTGAACTTGAAGCTCGATCAGTAAATGAAATGATTTCTTTTTTGCCTGTGCGCTGAATTCCAAAGAATTTGAACTTGAGTGTAAAGTTAAAAATAACATACTACTAGACCAATACTATTTTTTCATCAGTGAGCAAACTACTTTGATCGACCAGTTTGGGTCACAAATAAGCAAACACACATATATGGCATTTCCAATACCCGGAAAAATAATATCTACTCGATTCTTAACTCGACTAGAACAGCAAAATACAATGCGCCCCATTCAATGCACATAACACTCAACTTAGAAGTTCAACTTCAACTTGTTCAAGGATAAAAAAAACAAAAAAACAAGAAATGTAGGTTGTTGGAAAGCTTGTTATTGACAAAACAATACATTCCACTCTCCAGTCACAGATATTTCGACCCAGCTGTCTTTTCAGTGCACAGATAAACCAATATTAATTCAACAGTAAAAGACTGACCCTTTCATTGTTTCAATTCGCATCACCAAACACTGACAGACTGAGACTGATCGAAGGTCAACTTCACGAAACAATTAGATCTAACTTGGCTGAAAACGGCGCCTCTGCACTTACCAAACCTTGATACGCGGTGCAGTGAACAGAATGCTTCGATACTATGCCTGCAAATACTTTCTTAAATAATGAAAACGTCAAAAATAGTGAAGAAACTTACCTGTCAAGCATTCCTGTCGTCAGCTGATTTTTGTTGACCGTTTCAGTATCGGGCTTGCAAAGGAACGAAAACAGAGTTGTTTCCCCTCGTAATAGCAGACGACATTGTCACTGCAATGCTGCTTTTACACTGATTCTGTTACTGAAACGCAGTTTTGACCTTTGTAAGTGTTCTCTCACACTGTATGCTACCTTTTAAATGCAGATCTACAGATTGTGAATTCTAGAGAGTCATCTACAAGCAAAACCAGTCGTGAGATAAGATTTCGAAAAACCGGAAGTGAAGATGTCGGAGCAAAATGTTTCGAAAAGAAATTAGCGCTGATAAAATATAAACATGAGTTTGAGTTTTCTGTGGGATCATCATCGATTTTCTTTCATTTTTCTAACTGAGAATTTGGCTTTTCTTTAATTTAAAAAGATTCAGAGGGACTGTGAGCTAAAAGATTGCACAGGCTAGGGCATCGTCGCCAACAGTAATGACGTCAAATCTTGGACCTAATATGGAGGTCCAAGGTCAAATGCAATAGAGCTCGTAAGGAACGCGTCACACAATGACGAGAAATATAGCGTCATAAAAAGCATGCGTATCGCATGCGAGACGAGTTACAAAATCGTATGCGTATCGCATGCGTTTTCACGCATGAAAGCATGTCGCATTCACGTATGCGATACGCACTCGACTCGAGTGCAGAAATCCGTGTTCGATTTTGTGCATGCGTGACGCGCTCGATTCGAGTGCAGAAATTCGTGCCGAGTGTTTTACGCATGCGATCCGAGGGTGCAATGTTTGCTGGGTAACCGTTAACTATTTTTCAAAAATCTGAAATGACTTTTAAGAATCAAAGAAAGATTCGCTAAAACGGTTGACTTCAGAAAATAAGCAATATTTTTCTGAACCATGAAATAAAAATCGAAAACTCCGTTTGATCTTTTATTTTGGTAGATTGATGACAACAGCCGGAACTGAAAGTACCAGAACCAAAAATTAAGGGCATTAATCAGGTAAACTAAGAAGATTGTCGTTCCTGGCGCGCACTTCACATGTCCGTCAAACAGTGTCCGAGTGAGAGAAAAAAATTTTTTTTTCGCAGTTCGACAGTATATGAGGCCCTTCTTCATATCAAAGTGTAAAGGTTGCTGAACGATGTTTTTCCTTTTTGCTTGTTTAGTTACACTTTAATGACGATGGACGTTTAATAATAATAATAATAATAATAATAATAATAATAATAATAAATGAGCATTTATATAGCGCAACATCATAACTTTACAATTATGTTCTTTGCGCTTGACACATTTAAAATTAAAACAGTTATACAAGCATTCATAGTCATAGTCAGCAACGTTAATTAAAAGCATACACCATCAAACATACATTACAAAAGATTCTTCCACTAACTAAGTAATAAACACATGAATAAAATAGGTAGTGAAAACAAGGAAATACCTATAACGAGTTTTGTGAAAAGTATCAAATCAGAACGAATTTTTTTGTAGTTATTTAGGATGTGTGGGAGCAATTAAAAAATATATAAGAACGTTTGATATTGTATTGGAGAATAACAGTATGATTAATGGTATTAAATCCGTGTCAGTCATTCATTCCCAAATGAAAGGAGCAAAATTGTATTATGATAAATTATTACAGGATGGAAAGCGTCCAAATTGACAAAATGGGAAGATAAATTAGAAGGCGATGTTGATTGGAAATTATGTTTTAAGTATGTAAAGAACATCTCTGAAGTGAAACTTAAATGGTTTCAAATACGAGTATTGCATAGGATTTTGTCAACAAATGTGATATTAAAACAAATGGGAGTTGTTGAAGACGTGATGTGTCATTTATGCAGAGATGTGAGGGATAGTATTCAACACTGTTTATGGGCGTGTCAGTATATACAGTCATTTTGGAATGATCTGTTAAATTATATTAAAAATGAATGTCACAATGTTGAGAACATTTCCTTTAATGAAAAGTTTATTTTGTTTGGTATTGATAAAAAAAATATTAAAAGTACGCTTAGTACAGTATTTGATTTTATAATATTAAATGCCAAATTTTTTATTTACAAGTGTAAGTATGCAAAAGTTGTTCCTACACTGGTTGCATTCAAAAGAGATTTGAGAAAAAGATATTTGGTAGAAGAATATTGAAGTAAAATTAATTTTAAGTGTAATAAATTTTTTCTGGAGTGGTACCCATTTAAACCTCTGATATTGTCAAATCATTGATTTTTGTTTTATCTTTGTTTTTGTTGTTGTTGTTGTTGAACAAGAGAAGGATATTCTATAATTATGTTGATCGTTATAATTTTTCTTTAAAATCCAGATTATTAAATATGGAGAGAACAGGATTTTGTTGCTATGAGTAGTTCTATCAAATAATTAAATAGAAAGACAAACAAGTCGCGTAAGGCGAAAATACAACATTTAGTCAAGCTCAGTCGAACTCACAGAATGAAACTGAACGCATTGCATTTTTTCCCGCAAGACCGTACACTCGTAGCATCGTCTGTCCCGCACCGCTCGTGGCAAAGGCAGTTTGTTTGTTCGTTCATGGGCTGAAACTCCCACGGCTTTTACGTGTATATCCGTTTTTACCCCGCCATTTAGGCAGCCATACGCCGCTTTCGGAGGAAGCATGCTGGGTATTTTCGTGTTTCAAAAACCCACCGAACTCTGACATGGATTACAGGATTTTTTCGTGCGCACTTGGTCTTGTGCTTGCGTGTACACACGGGGGTGTTCGGACACCGAGGAGAGTCTGCACACAAAGTTGACTCTGAGAAATAAATCTCTCGCCGAACGTGGGGACGAACTCACGCTGACAGCGGCCAACTGGATACAAATCCAGCGCGCTACCGACTGAGCTACATCCCCGCCCTGGCAAAGGCAGTGAAATTAACAATCCAGAAAAGCGCGGTAGCGGTTGCGCTGAGAAGGATAGCACGCTTTTCTATATCTCTATTCTTTTTATCTTTCTGAACGTGTTTTTAATCCAAACATATTATTTTTATTTTCTTTTTATTATTTTGGTGAGCTTATATAGCGCGAACCACAATTAACTGTGCTCTCCGCGCTTTACATATTAATTTCTGCCGTGTGAAATGGAATTTTTTTACAGACAGACAGACAAACAAACATTTTTTACACACAATATATAACGCATTCACATCGACCAGCAAACCTCAAGCCTGTTAGGCGAGCATTCACCTTTCGCGGCCTTTATTCCAAGTCACACGGGTATTTGATGGACATTTTTATCTATGCCTATACAATTTTGCCAGGAAAGACCCTTTTGTCAATCGTGGGATCTTTAACGTGCACACCCCATTATAGTGTACACGAAGGGACCTCGGTTTTTCGTCTCATCCGAAAGACTAGCTCTTGAACCCACCATCTAGGTTAGGAAAGGGGGGAGAAAATAGCGGCCTGACCCAGGGTCGAACACGCAACCTCTCGATTCCGAGCGCAAGTGCGTTACCACTCGGCCACCCAGTCCATATGTCAATCTATATGTTTTTGGAATCAGGAACCGACAAGGAATAAGATGAAATTGTTTTTAAATCGATTTCGGAAATTTAATTTTAATCATAATTTGTATATTTTTAATTTTCAGAGCTTGTTTTTAATTCGAATATAACATATTTATATGTTTTTGGAATCAGAAAATGATGAAGAATAAGATAAACGTAATGTTGGATCGTTTTATCAAAAAATAATTTTAATTACAATTTTCAGATTTTTAATGACCAAAGTCATTAATTAATTTTTAAGCCTCCAAGCTGAAATGCAATCCCAAAGTCCGGCCTTCGTCGAAGATTGCTTGGCCAAAATGTCAATCAATTTTATTGAAAAATGAGAGTGTGACAGTGCCGCCTCAACTTTTACAAAATGCCGGATATGACGTCATCAAAGACATTTATCAAAAAAATACGTCTGGGGATATCATACCCAGGAACTGTCATAAAAAAATTCATAAAGATCGGTCCAGTAGTTTAGTCTGAATCGCTCTACACACACACACAGACACACACACAGACACACACACACACACACACACACACACACACACATACACCACGACCCTCGTCTCGATTCCCCCTCTATGTTAAATCATTTAGTCAAAACTTGACTAAATGTAAAAAGGAAACGAGGATTATGTTTATATAATTCAGAAATGTGTTGAATTTGGGCTATGTAATTGTACGTTTTAATTTGCCTTCCTGTTTTGTTTTTGTTTTTACATTTAGTCAAGTTTTGACTAAATATTTTAACATCGAGGGGGAATCGAAACGAGGGTCGTGGTGTATGTGCGTGCGTGCGTGTGTGCGTGCGTGTGTGTGTGTGTGTGTGTAGAGCGATTCAGACTAAACTACTGGACCGATCTTTATGAAATTTGACATGAGAGTTCCTGGGTATGAAATCCCCGAACGTTTTTTTCATTTTTTTGATAAATGTCTTTGATGACGTCATATCCGGCTTTTCGTGAAAGTTGAGGCGGCACTGTCACGCCCTCATTTTTCAACCAAATTGGTTCAAATTTTGGTCAAGTAATCTTCGACGAAGCCCGGACTTCGGTATTGCATTTCAGCTTGGTGGCTTAAAAATTAATTAATGACTTTGGTCATTAAAAATCTGAAAATTGTAAAAAAATATAAAAATTTATAAAACGATCCACATTTACGGTTATCTTATTCTCCATCATTTGCTGATTCCAAAAACATATAAGTATGTTATATTCGGATTAAAAACAAGCTCTGAAAATTAAATATATACAAATTATTATCAAAATTAAATTGTCCAAATCAATTTAAAAACACTTTCATCTTATTCCTTGTCGGTTCCTGATTCCAAAAACATATAGATATCATATGTTTGGATTAAAAACACGCTCAGAAAGTTAAAACAAAGAGAGGTACAGAAAAGCGTGCTATCCTTCTTAGCGCAACTACTACCCCGCTCTTCTTGTCAATTTCACTGCCTTTGCCATGAGCGGTGGCCTGACGATGCTACGAGTAAAATGGCATTGCGTTCAGTTTCATTCTGTGAGTTCGACAGCTACTTGACTAAATATTGTATTTTCGCCTTACGCGACTTGTTGTTTTTACATTTAGTCAAGTTTTGACTAAATTAAAACCCTTAGGCTGGTTGTCGCGACATATGTTGCGCTACTTTACGTATACTGTCACCTGGTTGTCATGTCACCTGGTTGTCACAACATATGTCGCGCTACTGGCTCAGTCTGTTTGGTCGGTTCCGATTACCTCCCATGGCTGCGAAAACCTATATGACCGTTTTTTGTTATTTTTCTCTCTGTTATTGTTAATTCACCAGTGGCTATGTAACGTAACGTGTTACAGAATTGCACCAGTGTAAGGGTTAAATGTTTTAACGTAGAGGGGGAATCGAGACGAGGGTCGTGGTGTATGTGTCTGTCTGTCTGTCTGTGCGTGTGTGTGTGTAGAGCGATTCAGACTAAACTACTGGACCGATCTTTATGAAATTTTACATGAGAGTTCCAGGGTATGATATCCCTGGACGTTTTTTTCTTTTTTTCGATAAATGTCTTTGATGACGTCATATCCGGCTTTTTGTAAAAGTTGAGGCGGCTCTGTCACACCCTCATTTTTCAATCAAATTGATTGACATTTTGGCCAAGCAATCTTCGACGAAGGCCGGACTTCGGTATTGCATTTCTGCTTGGTGGCTTAAACATTAATTAATGACTTTGGTCATTAAAAATCTGAAAATTGTAAAAAAAAAAAAAAATTTATAAAACGATCCAAATTTACGTTCATCTTATTCTTCATCATTTCCTGATTCCAAAAACATATAAATATGTTATATTTGGATTAAAAACAAGCTCTAAAAATTAAAAATATAAAAATTATGATCAAAATTAAATTTTTGAAATCTATTTGAAAACAATTTCATCTTATTCCTTGTCGATTCCTGATTCCAAAAACATATAGATATGATATGTTTGGATTAAAAACACGCTCAGAAAGTTAAAACGAAGAGAGGTACAGTAAAGCGTGCTATGAAGCACAGCTCAACCGCTACCGCGCCAAACAGGCTCGTCACTTTCACTGCATTTTGCACTAGCGGCGGACTATGTTCAGTTTCATTCTGTGAGTTCTACAGCTTGACTAAATGTAGTAATTTCGCCTT
Source organism: Littorina saxatilis (assembly GCF_037325665.1). Classification (NCBI taxonomy): domain Eukaryota; kingdom Metazoa; phylum Mollusca; class Gastropoda; order Littorinimorpha; family Littorinidae; genus Littorina; species Littorina saxatilis. Next base: position 40,315,157 of record NC_090256.1, read on the forward strand.
ACGCGACTTGTTTTCTTTTATGTTTGAAGATGCATATAGCATTTGTTTGTTTGTTTGTTTGTTTGCTTAACGCCCAGCCGACCACGAAGGGCCATATCAGGGCGGTGCATATAGCATAGTCTTGTATGTCTGATGGTATTTGATGTTGATGTCTGATGTTGTTGTCATGTCATATATGTACCAAAAAGAAATAAAACCATGTTAAAAAAAAGTTTAAAAAGTTAAAAAAAAAAAAAAAAATCACACACGAACAGAGCGTGACACAGATCCAGCGAAGCAATTGAGGGGACAAAATCACACACACACACACACACACACACACACACACACATACACATATATCTATATATATATATATACGACTTGCGAATTGTGTGAGTGTGTGTGTGTGTGTTCGCGATGCACGGCCAAAGTTCTCGATGAATCTGCTTCAAATTTGGTGGGCATATTCATGTACACCCCGAACACAACCTGGTCGATGAGAATTCACACGTGCTCACAGCGCTGAACCGATTTTGGTTTTTCTTTTCATCTTCCCAGATCCATTCTCAGTAACTCTTCCTTATCTTCTCCAGTGTTTTGCGTTTATCTCCCTTCCTTCGTGTGGCGTCAATCCATATTCCCGTTACTATTTTTAGAAGGTCACTGTCCACAACGCTCAATCCATATTCCCGTAAGTTTTCCTTCGTGTGGCGTCAATCGCGTACGGTGCGCCACTCACCCGGCGTACGATGCGCCACTCACCCGGCGAAGTCGGGTATTCGGCTCTACTTCTTTCCGGCGAAGCCGGCTACCCGGCGAAGCGGGTATTCATCTAGTAGATACATATCTATATATATATATATACGACTTGTGTGTGTGTGTGTGTGTCCGCGATGCACGGCCAAAGTTCTCGATGGATCTCTTTCAAATTTGGTGGCCATATTCAGGTACACCCCGGACACAATCTGGTCGATGAGATATTTCAACACGTGCTCTCAGCGCGCAGCGCTGAACCGATTTTGGTTTTTCTCTGGATCCATTCCCAGTAACTCTTCCTTATCTTCTCCAGTGTTTTCAGCGTTTATCTCCCTTCCTTCGTGTGGCGTCAATCCATATTCCCGTTACTACGTTACTATTTTTAGAATGTCACTGCACTGTCCAGAACGCTTTCCTTGCACCCGTAAGTTGTCCTTACTGTAAGTGAAAAGGTCGAATCAATATATATCCACGCGAAAAATACACTGTCATCTATATCTATATTTATAGATATAGATATGTATATACGGCTTCTCTGTGTATGTGTGTGTGTTTGTGTGTGTGTGTGGGCAACACCTGTGGATTGTAGAGTTCTGTTTGTGATGTGGTCTGGCGGCTTTGGTGTGTCCGTATGTTCAGGCCTTCCTTCGAGAAGCCATAACAGTTATTCTCAATCCCGTTTGAGTGGACTTCGCCTTCAAAGGTGATCGATTGTGGTGTTTCGGCAGTCGGTTACATCTGGCGTCGTCGACAGCGATGGGACTCGACATGAAATGTTCAGGCCACTGAATCATTTTCGTGCTGTTCCCATTTCACCAAACTGTTTTTGGATGTAGTTAGGTTTTTTTAATTTAAGTTAATTTTCGCATCAACAGGCTCCAGCCTGTTATCCACGGACGACCCGGACCCATCAAGTAGATTGCCCTCATGTTTTGGACCGCCCATGAATCTCAGAAATTTCCCGTGGAACAGTTTGTAGCCGGTACGCCAGAAAAATTTGGTGTCATTACCATATCTCATTGCCCTAACTGTGCGACACGAAAAAAACCTAACTACATCCAAAAACAGTTTAAATGCGATATTATCTAGAGGAAAGTCGCCTGAAGCGACCAGTTCGTGGAAAAGAATATATGTATCCAACTGTCCACTTCTTTTTAGTTGGGTAATTACGTCTGGCAACAGTTTCTGAACCTGTTGTTGTGCATTTGCTTCTGTAGGATCTTCCTCATTTGAAGAATCGTCATTTGAAATGAGAACAATATTGTGCGAATCCTTTGCAACTATTCTTTGTCCGCCTTTCAGAACATCTGCCGGAATGACTTTATAATCGTGCCCTGCATACGATTGTTTCCCAGTGTTACTGTTGAACTGTTGACGGTCAAAATTCTAATTTTGAGCTGCTTATCGGGGTGTTCATTGACGTTATGGGCGATAATTTCATGGAAGATGGCAAAAGTTGTTCCACACTGGTAGCATTTATAATCCATACGTGCTGAAACACACAAATATTATAAAATGTGTTTATAAAAACAATACCTGAGTAAACACATAAACATGAGTGTGCAGGGTCGGTGGTCAAACACAAACGGTGGGCAAACACGGCAGCTGCGGGGGAGAAACACGGCAGCTTCGGGGGGCAAACACAGAAGTTGTAGGATAATTCTCATTCTCCGAATGCTTTTCGCTGTCTGCAAGGTTCTAGAAGCTTGAAACTCGGCCTCAGTACTGCAGAAAGGTTCAGGTTTTTGTGGAACTGATGGCAGTTCTTCACATTAAAGTTTACACCAGTAATTTGTTGCGAATGCTACGAAATTTGCTTCTGTGCAGTTACAGGCGTGATATTTGACAGAATCACGGCTATAATATATACAAAATATGCACCCAAAAAGTACATCGGCGTGTAGAAGAAACACTAACAGATCTAACAAGACATATCTTAATGTGCAAAGTTACGAAATGTTTATACAAGTCTACCTGTGGATTGTAGAGTTCTGTTTGTGATGGGGTCTGGCGGCTTTTGTCTGTCTGTATGTTCTGGCATTTGATAAGCCATAACAGATAACATAGGGCTTAGAAATAAGCTCTAAAATTCTCAATCCCGTTTGAGAGGACTTCGCCTTCAAAGGCGATTGTGGTGAACCGCCACGCTGTCTGTCTCTGTCTCGCGATTCCCCGGCGAAGCCGGGTATTCCTCTAGTATGTATATACATACACATGCGCACACACACACACACACATCTATATATATATACGACTAGTGTCTGTCTGTCTGTGTGTCTGTGCGCGATGCGCGGCCAAGGTTCTCGATGGATCTGTTTCAAATTTGGTGATCATATTCTGGTACACCCTGGACACAACCTGGTCGATGAGATATTTCAACACGTGCTCTCAGCGCGCAGCGCTGTGCGCGCTGAACCGATTTTGGTTTTTTTGGTCTGGATCCACTACCAGTAACTCTTCCTTATCTTCTCCAGTGTTTTCAGCCGCGATTATCTCCCTTCCTCCGTGTGGCGTCAATCCATATTCCCGTTACTACGTTACTATTTTTAGAAGGTCACTGCACGTTACTATTTTTAGAAGGTCTCCAGTGTTTTGCGCGTTTATCTCCTTTCCTCCCGCAGCCTGGCATTCGGCTCTACTTCTTCCCGGCGAAGCCGGTACCCGGCGAAGCGGGTAATCATCTAGTATATATATACACACACACACACACACACACACACACACACACACACACGATATCGAGATAAAAAGAACTCGAAGCCAAGTACCTCGAAAAAGTCGGTCCCTCTAAAACTCCGCTGAGGGAGTCCATGGATCCTCAAAAAAATCAAAGAGGGGGTCCCGGGACCCTCTAGCTGAGGCGTCCGTGTGGAGCCCTGGTAAGTGCTCTAAATGCATACAACTTTACAAGTGCATCATTATACGATATACACACACATGCGAAAATTGTATTTAGTTATGACGTGGGTGGTCTCCCCCACGTCCGTTTATACATAAGAAAATGTTAGCCTTTGTGTGTGTGAGAGAGAGATTTTGTGCATATGCATGTGTTTGAAAGAGACTAGAGGGTGTTTGTGTGTGTGACATTTTTAAAGACTTGTTTTTCGATTCAAAAGGATGGTGACTGGTTGCTTTGCCTACTTGGAAAGACAATGAGTTATGTGAATCTCCACACATATGTGATTGCTCCATGCAATAGGCGGCTACATGTATGACATAGTTTCTGAGAAACAAGTGGAACGTGAGACACTTCTGTCAGTTGTGTAAGTCTATGAAGATTCGCTGAATTGTGAGCCGAACAGTAGTATCCTGTCTTTAGATGATGGCATTCTTATTACACCCCCGTATATTTGTTTGTTTGTTTGTCTGTCTGTCGCTTTGTCCGGATTAAGATTTAGATTAAATCTGTGGTGAATGCAATTTGTAAAAATGATTTTATACGCATGCGTGCAAGTGTGAAGTATTTTACACTGTGTTTAATATTTATGCATCTTTGTGCAATATCGTTTTGTAATGGTTAGGCAGGCCCCTAGCCCTATAAAGGCGCATTTCTGTTTTGTAAAGACGGACAATAAAGTATTTGTTCTTGTTCTGTCAGAGTAACACTAACACTTTCAAAAATCTGGTGGATAAAGAAAAAATTATTATTGATTCACTTTATTTGTATGATGATAAATATTGAGGATCCGATTTTGAGCATGCTAAATATGATTAACCTATTATAAATCAGAAAATGAGACGCATAAAAAGCTGCGAGGAAAACCAATTTCCAGTCCCTACAACTACATGTCCATGTACTACTTAGAGTGCATATTCAGCTGCCAGCACCAAAGGGGTCTCTATGCAATGACAGGCACCAATGCGATAGCTACACACAAACATTTGGGGATTTTTTGTTTGGGGGGGGGGGGGGGGGGTTGCTTAAAAGTTCACACACATACATGAGAAACACTGTGACGCACACTCACTGTGACACACACACACAGTCACACTGTGACACACACACTGACACACACACACTCACTGTGACACTCACGCACGCGCACACACACACAGTCACACACACACACACTGTGACACACACACATACATACACACACACACAAACACTCACACCACACCCAGAATAACAGTGTAACATATAGTCGATTGTTGCTGGGTAAACAATTTATGCCATATTCACACAGAAATGATTCAAAATCAAACAAGGAATTAGACATATTGCACAGTCTAGCATAGTACAGGTATGTACCCTGTCACTCATGGGCACCTTAACCTTCACAAGCGTATTAACAGCACCCAGCTAGAGCTAGCTCAAATAACCTTGTACATGTATGAATGTGAACATACACAAGCGTATCAACAACACCCCAGATAAAGGAAACCTGTATATGTGATTGTACACTAGCAGGTATGAGATTTCATAGCTAATCTGTCAGTACAAATTACTCTACTGATTTTGCACCCTCTGTGAAGAGATGTAAATTCCTACTGAGCATGCACCTATAGTGAAAACAATATTGATGCAAAGGTTGCACAAAATAAACCTACAGAAATTTGACAAGTATCAGATTCAACCATAATCTAGATTTTCAAAACCATGAGACATTGTTTCTTTCAGTATAACTGTAAACATTGAGCAAAAAGCAATTAATAATAAATAAATAAATGCTAGCTGTGGTTAATTAAACTTAAACTCAGGCAAAAAGGAACGCAATGGCAAGACGGCTCAGGGGCGGTTTGTTTGTTTGTTTGTTTATTTGTTGCTTAACGTCCAGCCGACTACGCAGAGCCATATCAGGACGAGGAAGGGGGGGATGAAGGGGGCCACTTGTCAAGCGATTCCGGCTCAGGGGCGGTTTGTTTTCAACAATGTTCATGCACAGAGTGAATAATGCATGCTAGATACAATATATACACTAATGTACAAACTATTTAATTCATTGCACCATATAGTCTGGGCCGTTGTACGAAGACCTGTAAATGCAAAACTTGAAAAGATGAGAAGTAGTAGACAATGTTGGAAATATCTCTGTCAACTGTGTATGGGTTGTGAAAGAGTGAATACTCTTGTGTTTATTGAGTCTAACTTTTCCGCGGGACAGTATAGGCCAGTCATTAGCGAGAGGTGCATGTGTCTGAAACATGTGGACAAAAAACACATGTGAAAAGTTTTCCTCAATAAATACAAGAGAATTCACTCTTTCACAACCCATATACCAACAGAGTTATTTCCAGAGTTTGTCTATTATGTAAGAATGTATATGTCATGACTATCCTGCTCCAGCCTTCTTTCTCTCTGACTGCAGTTCTTACCAATGTTGCCCGTTTTCTATTTTGTTTGTTTGTTTGTTTGCTTAACGCCCAGCCGACCACGAAGGGCCATATCAGGGTGGTGCTGCTTTGACATATAACATGCGCCACACACAAGACAGAAGTCGCAGCACAGGCTTCATGTCTCACCCAGTCACATTATTCTGACACCGGACCAACCAGTCCTAGCACTAACCCCATAATGCCAGACGCCAGGCAGAGCAGCCACTAGATTGCCAATTTTAAAGTCTTAGGTATGACCCGGCCGGGGTTCGAACCCACGACCTCCCGATCACGGGGCGGACGCCCTACCACTAGGCCAACCGTGCCGGTGCCCATTTTCTATCCGGGCATTGATGCTCACAAAAGGTAAGGGGTATGTCAAGTTTTGCCCTGACTATAGTTCCCAGTAAAGAAGTTACATGTTTTTCAACTTGGATCAAGGCTTGGTTATTTCAATACTGAACGCTTTTGCTTATCTAGAACACTTCTATTGTTTGCATGCCACACTCAAAGCAGAATCTGGACAAATTCATTCAAATTATTAAAAAAAATATGAGTGAAACCCACATGCCAACTTTTTTATACTGTGCTTTCAATTCAACAATTCCTAGTTTAAAGAGAAAGAATGCATGCATGAACACACACACACACACATTGAACGATCTACTGGTGTATCATCCAACTTCTATTAATTACCCTTGTGCAAAAACAGTTTTTAAATGCCATTGACCTACAATGGGTTTTTTTAAATAACACAAAAGCAACATATAAAAAAAGTAAGAAATCAGTTTCCCGCTCATATGATTAATCAATGCATCATTTATGTCCTCTGTCTGCATTATGTGCACAATATTTTCATTACAAAAATGGTAGCTAGAACACATGAAAATTAAGAAAAATCTAAAATGACCTGGTTCAAAAACTAAACACTTTTGGACAAACAGTTCAATCGAGTATCCCCTTCTAAACAATACTCAAGTTAGAGCATATCCTCACCCACCTTTGTAAAAGACTGCAGACAAACACTCACACCAATTAACAGACCAGAATGATCGAGCAGCTCACAAAAAAGGTTCAACACGTAACAAACAACTCGATCCATCAGCATTAAGCTAAGTAATTGTCACCGCAAAACAAATCTCACACAGAGTCACAGCAAAACATTTATATGCTCACATTAGTACCCTGGACCTGTCTTTACAAAATTTACAATGGTGAAACTATACAACAGCACAATAGACTATAGTAGTCAAGGGATATTGTTTGACAGTCAGCAAAATGATGATTGAAACTTCTTTCAAAGTGAGAACATTTTGCTACCATTTTGGCAGACCTGACAATCTTCTTTTTTTTCCGCAGATTGGGAAGGGCCAGGAACGCAAATTAGGACTGCCTAAAACTTTGGAAAATGGCTGAAACATGGATTGCAATGTAAAAAATGTGGTGAAGAAAAATCCGAGCAAGTCTCTGGGTGATCATGTGACCCCTTTTTAGGCTAATTATGGAGTATGTACAATCATCCAGGATAATGTCACAAACCAGATTCCCCAGGAGGATTGTCATTTAACATGCTCAAATTCAAACACCAACAAGATGATTGGACAACAACTCTCGGTCTAGCACATATCTGTATCAGTTGGTCATTCAATACTGTGACGTGACAACCCGGCCAGCTCTGAACACTTGCACGCAGCAGTATTCACTACTCATCGCTAAACTCAACTACATCGTGAACTGGCCATGCCACAAGGGTAATTAATAGACGATTTTCGGAAATAACTCTGTCAGGATTTGCAAGCGTTTTGGAAGAGATGCACCCTGCTTACCTCATACAAACGGGAAACACGTGGTCAACCAGTAAAATCCACAATCGAAGTGAATAACTGACTCTGATGTGTATGTTATGCAGTGTCCAATCGATATTATTCGCTGCCATCGTTGTTTTAACTGGTCGACCATGTGTTTCCTGTTAGTACGAGGTTATCAGGGCGTCTCTCTTCCACAACGCACGTAAATCCTGAAAGTTATTTCTGTCAAACGTCTATTGCATAACATTTTTCAGACACAAGACTACAAATTATAGTCAGCAATACATACACAGAATAAAATTATTTACATATCTACAAGGTGACAATAGTTTAAGCAGGCAAATTAGGTCTGCACTCAGCGAAATGTGTCGGTGATGCTCTAATTAACACGCCAGTACAAAGATACAGTCAAATTCATGTCAGTGTTAGACATTTACAGAGAAACGTGACAGAGATGCTCTGACGAATCTGTACAAAGAACGAAACAGTGATAATTACGTCAGCAGTATTTACAGAAAAACGTTACGGAGATGCTCTACCTCGCCTGTGCAAAGATACAGTGATAATGAAGCCTGTCATATTCACAAAGAAATGCGATGGAGATGCTCTACCTCGCCTGTGCAGTGATTGCTAGTTAAAGTGGTAGGCATGCCGACAGCTTCATGTAGTGTTAGCAGAGTTGTCATGTTGAGTGAGTGACAAATAAGTCTAGCGCAATGTTCACGTCCCTCCAGAAACTCCTACCATGCATGGTGTGCATGAGAACAGGCCCGGCTGGGTGTGAACCACGTGCAGGGTCTGACTGGTTGAAACTGAGATTTCAACCGATCCAACCAAGTGCTGACTCCATTCATACAGTTCGGGCACTTCCTTGTGCACCACCCCAGCACAAGATCCGACAGTGACGGAGAGAAACAAGTGTGCCAGACCACTGAGAAGACACTCAACGGATTGTTTGCCACACAGTTAAGCAGCTGAAGAAAAGCAGAATCTCTGACCCCAAACCACACTAAAAAATGACTGCCAGTTTTCACATTCAGGCTTCTTCTTCTCGTTCGCTACACATGACGGACAAATTCAGGCTGCTCCAATTGTTTTCCAGCAATCCTGATTTCAGGATCCTCGGGCATCCACACTGGGCTGTTCTCACACCAAAAACTGTCAGAAGGTAGAGGCGGCAGCATTTACTATACAGGTCAACCAGTTGGCGTCCTTCGTTGCTCAGATCGGCAGTTCAACCGGATCACTCAGCCGGTGGCGACCACGTCGGCTGAAACACAGACAGCTGGAAAAACAGCGGTTGTAGTCCTGGCGCTGTCGCTGCTCAGGGTATTTGAGACGATCGTGCATCTGCCGCTCATACCGGTCTGCTTCCTTCAAATACCTGCACAAAAAAGTTATGGACTTTATTGAATATCAAGTGTCCCTCGAAAGCGGCGTATGGCTGCCTAAATGGCAGGGTAAAAACGGTCATACATGTAAAATCCCACTCATGCAAAAAACACGAGTTTACATGGGAGTTTCAGTCCAAGAACGACAAAGAAGAAGAAGAAGTATATCTAGTAAAATACAATGCAACCTTTTGAGCTTAAAACCTTGTTAGAAAGTGAAAAAAAAACTTCCACCAGCTGTAGTCAATAAATGTTGCAGTCTTTGGTTTTGACATGTGACGGACCCCCTCACTGTACCGTCTCTTCTACCGTCAGACTGCTGTTTGAGTGATGTTTATGTGTACCACCAATACTATGGCAGAGGTGCCTGTTTTTCTGTAACAGTCTGGAGTCTCACGTTGTTATGCCTCTAAAGAGGTACTGGTTGCACATGACCCATGTCATCCATTGTGTTGTCTTTCAAGTGAAATCTCTGATGCCGTAAGTCAAAGAAAGTTTGAAAAGATGTCATAACATGAATAACGTCGCACAAAGTTTGTCAATTTTCCTGCATTTTTCCCGAGGAAGTGACACTCACTGACAGACAATTTCGAGAACAAAATTTGTCTGGGTGAGTTCAACATTAATTGTAAGGTCACCGTCAGGCTTGTGCATGTATCGGTACAGTCGAACACACTTTTAACTCATTCGCTGCGTGTCGGAACTGGAAGACCGACACCTGTGTTTAGCGTTGGCCGCGTGCCGGTACTTGAGTTCCGACGGATATCACGAATTTTTAACGGTGTAAACGGTCCTGCTGACCAAGGGAAACAACCCCTGCAATGAACTTCTATCTGTCTACAGTGGAACCATTCACTGTAAACAGTTCCTTCCCTTCAATAGTTGGGATTAATTCGATTTTGTTGACGGTGTGCGACCCACGTGTTTTGATTTTTCCAAGATGGCGGATCGTTCTGCTGACAAGACGTAGTAACTTGAAAAGAGTGCTAGAACTAGTTATTCAGTACGGTTTTGATCTTGACCTAAGTCAGACATGAGACCAGCAAATGTTCCAAAAGTAGGAAACTAAGCCGGGGTCCAGGGGCAACGCCCCGGTAGGGTGTTCAGGGGGAAACAAAAGTGTAATTTATAACAATCACACACACACAAAACTTACTTGAAAACTTTCAGAAAAACACTCTTCATAGCCAACAGCACAACAAGGATCCACTCAAGTCTTACAAGCATTGTGAAGCAGGAGTATACAAGTTCTCAGAAGCATGAAGAGTGTCACCGTCAGGGCAAGTGTCAGCAATTCTTTTTACGTCATCACTTGCCATTGTCTTCGTTCCTCTAGAGAAAGTATTTTTTAATACGCAAATTTGGATTTTCATTTTGCTGTGTTGGAGTTGTGTTTTGTTCCTTCATATTCAGTTATTGCAATGCAAACAATACAATCGCTAGGCATCCACATACTGACACTGTGCTTTATCATCAAAACATTTATTTTTCGGGCTGTTGAAATATAGTATAGGCCTGAAATGGTACTAGGCTACCGAGTCAGTGAGAGTCAAGAAGAAGAAGAAGAGTGTGTATGGCTTCATTACGACGGAGGACCGGCGCCCAAATATTAATAAAGAAAGCTTACCTCGGTTGCAGAAACAACGGAGGTTGTTGTCTGACGTGCTTCCAAGAGCCCTCTGTGCTTCTTGCTTTCAATGTGACGAACCAACACATTTTTTTCCACCAAGTCCGTATTTCACCACGCAGTGGCCGTTGTCGCACCACGTGCACACGGCCTGACCAGGGATGGATATCTTGGAGATACTGTTGCCAATGAGCTGGCGTGCCTACCTTTCTTGTTGATAGTGACAGTCACTTCTTCTGACAGCCAGTTGGCTTTCCACTTGTTTTTCACACTTTGATGGTCGATCGTAAGAGCTTCCACAGCCGACTAAACAATACGGAATCCAGACGCCATTATGCTACCTTTTTCACCTTCGGCGTTTGGAGATCGGCAGCCAATCAAAACAACCCGCAAACCGCCATCGGTGAATAATTAAGCCTAGGCGATAATCGTCGGAGATCGACAGCCAATCAAACGCGATCCATGATACTGCTAGGGGTTCACGCGAGTGCTGGGGTGCTGGGGTGCGAATGCACTGACTTCAGACGCAGACAGCTTCAGCTGAACGGTTCATACCACCACCACCCCCCCCCCCTTTTTTTTTCTCAACGAATTTGCATCAATCTCAAGAATGGTCTGTGAGCTAAGGAAAATATCGGAATTCCGATAAAATTCGGACCAGTCCCATGTCTGCTAAGTGATGATGATAGTGGAGATGATATTTTAGATTTTGGTGACAAGTTTGTGCCAATGGACGATCATTTGGGTGATGATTCGGGCAATGAAAGTGTCGATCATGGCATTGTGTATGATGAACCCATGATGTAGAAAGTTGTTTGTCTTTTGCTTCAAAGAGGTAGTTTGACTGGATGTGAAGACAACAAAAGGTATGTTCTTTCAAATGTTTCATATATTTTGTAAAAGAGCAAGTTTCAAACTTTGCAAAAATGTAAGGTAGGTAAGGTTATTTTGTGTTGTTGATTTTTATTATTATTTTAAAAATGGGTCAAAATCGTCCGATTTGAGGGAACACAGAGAAATTTAACAATTTAGACGCGCCTCCATTATGCTTGACACTCACCAGTTCAAGTCTATTTAACAGTAATTTTTGTTTCTGATTCACCAGCAACACTCTGATTTACCAGCAACACTCTTGACATTTGAAACAGTGCATATCAGCTTGATTTTGTGAGAAAAAGTACTGCAACAGTGAGTTACTGGTGTTTCATTCAAGAACAAAAAAGTTGGGTTTTTTGCTTCAAATTGGATATTTTGCCTGGATATGAAGACAACAAAAGGTATGTACTTTCAAATGTTTCATATATTTTCTAAAAGAGTAAGTTCCAAACTTTGCAAAAACATAAAGTATGTAAATATCTTGTGTCGTTGATTTTTAATATTTTTTTCAAAATGGCTCTAAATCGCGCACTGGCAGGGAACACAGGGGAAATTTAGACGCGCCTTGAATGAGTTAAAGACCTCCCAATCAAAGACTTCCTCTCTCTTAACATTTTCTACCCCACCTATGTTGAGTAAGTTTTTTTTAGCCGAGACCAGCTGTGCTGCAGCGGGTCACTCATAATTGTGGTAACTGTGTAGAAACTGTGTATCAACACGATGGAATGCAGGCGTTAGATCGACGTTACAGGAAGCGACTGAAGTGACTGTGTGTATGGATATATCCGTACCAGGTCAGATAAAGCCATATGAGTGGGAGACAATGAGTTATAAGATCTGATTTTCTCAGATTTTTGTGGTCATAAAAGGGGGTTCCACTGTTTCTAGTATCATAAAACAGAGCTAGAATGGAGCAACTGCCAGGACTTACCACACCGGTGGCCAGCGTGTTTTTTCAATGGCCTCCTGTCGCTCTCTGGGTAGTGCTCGGAACAGCTTGCCATGCTCCTGTGTGGCTTCCTGATAGTGAGCGCTGATAAATTTCTCACACCAGTAGGCCAGTTGCATCGCATTGTGAAGCTGAAAGTCAAACAGTTATAATAAGCACTTTATTGGTCCAGGGAGTTATTCCGAGTTAGATTAATTAACCTAGCTGCCATAGAGAGGGTTTAAAGTGAAAGATGTGTTGTTTTCAGTCATCATATTAAAAAGTGCAATGTCTTTCTGAGTACTTAAAGTTTTGACTTTTCAGACAAAAATGAATACACCTCAGTTAATCTGATACACAAATACTTGTGTACAATCACACAAACACACACACACACACACACACACACAGAGTTTAATTTCCAAACTACACCTGCAAATAAACCCCTCATTGACATCAGGGCCTGCAACTCACTCCCCCCCCCCCCCCCTCACCCCCTTCCTCAAAACCAAATCCTCCCCTCACCCCACCCATCCCTCCTGCAACCCCCTCATCACATGCAGCCTAACATTCTGCTCCAGGTCAAAAAGCCTTGTTATAGCAGAATGCCACAGATTTAAATCAACAGAAGCCCAGATACGAGAAAACATAGCTACAACTGTTGCGCCCGCATACCAGCTGATGTTGGCCTTTAAAGCCTTCCTTCCATCACCCCACCCTATACCCATCCCCATTATTACCCCCACCCCACCCCCCCCCCCCCCCCACCCCCCAACTGACCTCTGCAGGCTCCAGCAACATCATAGCCTCTTCTACAGCATCGATGCCCTTGGTGTCCATGCACTGGAGATCCGACACAATGAAGGCCTCCGCCAGGCTCACCAGGTGCGGCAGACACAGGCGATTGGCCGTCTCCACCAGCGACAGCCCGTCGGCCGCGGCAAGGTGGGTTGCCTCCCCTGTGTAGAGGTACTCCACCAGTGCGCGGAACGTGTCGACGTTGATGTCGGGAAACGATACCTGTTTGATCCAAATGATCCATGTAAGTTAATATCAATTCTTACAAGTTGACACCCTAGTATTGTAATGTAAATGTAACATTTTGTTTTGTCAATAGTTAAACGTTCCAATAACCTACAATTCTTGTTCTTTTTTAAGACTGCATCCTTAAAATGGCAGGTTAAATAGGCCATACACTTTAAAGCCCACTTGTACAAAACAAAAAACACGCACACACAGTACACATGGAAGGTGAAACCTTTAACCTTAGCAGGAAATGAAAGAAGAGGGTAGATATGTTAAACCGCGCCCCAGAACTACAGATACCATGCTTTGATTCTTAATTTCTCTTTCACTCCAACAATGACTGGGATGGCAACTTTTACGGCACTGTTCCATGCAAAGCGGGCAACATCAGCTCCACAAAAACAATGACTGGGATGGCAACTTTTACGGCACTGTTCCATGCAAAGCGGGCAACATCAGCTCCACAAAAACAATGACTGGGATGGCAACTATTACGGCACTGTTCCATGCAAAGCGGGCAACATCAGCTCCACAAAAACAATGACTGGGATGGCAACTTTTACGGCACTGTTCCATGCAAAGCGGGCAACATCAGCTCCACAAAAACAATGACTGGGATGGCAACTTTTACGGCACTGTTCCATGCAAAGCGGGCAACATCAGCTCCACAAAAACAATGACTGGGATGGCAACTTATACGGCACTGTTCCATGCAAAGCGGGCAACATCAGCTCCACAACAAGTCGCGTAAGGCGAAAATACAATATTTAGTCAAGTAGCTGTCGAACTCACAGAATGAAACTGAACGCAATGCCATTTTACTCGTAGCATCGTCAGGCCACCGCTCATGGCAAAGGCAGTGAAATTGACAAGAAGAGCGGGGTAGTAGTTGCGCTAAGAAGGATAGCACGCTTTTCTGTACCTCTCTTTGTTTTAACTTTCTGAGCGTGTTTTTAATCCAAACATATCATATCTATATGTTTTTGGAATCAGGAACCGACAAGGAATAAGATGAAAGTGTTTTTAAATTGATTTGGACAATTTAATTTTGATAATAATTTTTATATATTTAATTTTCAGAGCTTGTTTTTAATCCGAATATAACATATTTATATGTTTTTGGAATCAGCAAATGATGGAGAATAAGATAAACGTAAATTTGGATCGTTTTATAAATTTTATTTTTTTTTTACAATTTTCCGATTTTTAATGACCAAAGTCATTAATTAATTTTTAAGCCACCAAGCTGAAATGCAATACCGAACCCCGGGCTTCGTCGAAGATTACTTGACCAAAATTTGAACCAATTTGGTTGAAAAATGAGGGCGTGACAGTGCCGCCTCAACTTTCACGAAAAGCCGGATATGACGTCATCAAAGACATTTATCCAAAAAATGAAAAAAACGTTCGGGGATTTCATACCCAGGAACTCTCATGTCAAATTTCATAAAGATCGGTCCAGTAGTTTAGTCTGAATCGCTCTACACACACACACAGACACACACACACACACACACACACACACACACATACACCACGACCCTCGTCTCGATTCCCCCCTCTACGTTAAAATATTTAGTCAAAACTTGACTAAATATAAAAACAATGACTGGGATGGCAACTTTTACGGCACTGTTCCATGCAAAGCGGGCAACATCAGCTCCACAAAAACAATGACTGGGATGGCAACTTTTACGGCACTGTTCCATGCAAAGCGGGCAACATCAGCTCCACAAAAACAATGACTGGGATGGCAACTTTTACGGCACTGTTCCATGCAAAGCGGGCAACATCAGCTCCACAAAAACAATGACTGGGATGGCAACTTTTACGGCACTGTTCCATGCAAAGCGGGCAACATCAGCTCCACAAAAACAATGACTGGGATGGCAACTTTTACGGCACTGTTCCATGCAAAGCGGGCAACATCAGCTCCACAAAAACAATGATACATTAGAACCCGCCTTTCAAGACCCTCCAGTTTAAGACTTCCTCCTTTTTAAGCAGATCTTGCTTGTTCACATGTTCTCTTCATAACCTGTGTAAATTTACCTCTGTTTTAACACTCCCTCCTTTTTTTAAAGACTTAATTTTCTCAGATTTTTAGATGTCTTAAAAGGGGGTTCCGCTGTACTGCAGGATTTCAGAGTGTCGAGAGTTACAACACAATTAATAAGGTTTCTGTGAAAAAAGGATCTTTCCATGCATACGTACCACATCAGCTGAAGATTCCAGAAAGCTGTTGCTGAACATGGCATTCATCATCTCACAGCCCGCCATCAACAACACTTTGTGTGCAGCCACCTGGCCATCATCCACCTCAAACACCACATCTGTACACACAGAAAAAACACAGCCATCAACAACACTTTGTGAGCAGCCACCTGGCCATCATCAACCTCAAACACCACATCTGTACACACAGAAATAACTCAGCCATCAACAACACTTTGTGAGCAGCCACCTGGCCATCATCAACCTCAAACCAGACATGGGATTCAGAAAAAGTGATAATTAAGGAAAAAGAAGGTGGGGGTCTGGGGGCCGCAGAAGGCCCCCAGTAGGGTCCAGGGGCAACGCCCCTGTTTTTAGTGTTTTAGACACACAAAAATTTCCCTGAAATGTATATTTCAGCTTAATCATAGAGCTTCTATATCAATGGCAATAACAACAATTCAAACAGCAGGGAAACATAATATGAAAGAAAATTGATTTTTTTTTTTACCTCACCTTGAATTAAAGCAGAACTGTTTTCCATGAGTAGAAAATAGTTTGTCAGAGTCCACGGCAAGTTGATTTTAGCAAAAGCATCGCCAACTTTCACGTCTTGTGTCTTCTGGCCTTTCTCGTCTTTCCAGCTCAATGATACAACTTCATCGAGCCAGTCGAATCTCCAGAGATTTTTCTTGTACTTCTGCTGGTCAATTTCCCGGGCTAGAACGGTTTCGTCTCGCTTTAGCTTCCTCATCATTTTGGCAGGTGGCTCGAAGAGATGTAAAAATGGCGCCGAATCATTCTCATACGGTATGCTTATACTGAATCCCCGATAGCTACGTTGAAACGGTGACTGTAGGAGACAAAGAGCGCGTTCCCATACGGATCGACCAGCAACAGTCTGACCGTTTTAGGAACCAACCGTTCAAGAATAGTATGGAATGGAGCGTCGCGATCAGCGGACCGGCCAAAAAACTTGGGTCTATACCTACATATACCCCCAAATTTTCTCAGCGGATTTGCACGAATCTCAAGAATGATCCCTGGAGCCTAAAAATTTACGGAATTCCGTAAATTTACAGAAGAATCCCATGTCTGCAAACACCTCATCTGTACACAAATAAAATTTTAAAAACCTAGAGTTATTCATGTGCAAATATTGTAAAAATCAAACCTCGGTGAAAATAAATTAATAAAACTGAAATTAAAATAATTTTCTCCTCTCGCAACCTCAAATAATTTCTTGAAAAACACAAATATTTCATCCACCTCCACCTGCCGCAACTCTCAGAAAAATAGTTGATCAAACCTATTTTAAACCTCAGTTGCCTCTGACACTGTGCCTGGAGGCAAAGCATGGTGATATTCTTCACAAAAAGTGACTTTCTGCTGAATCACTTTCACAGACTTGACACATATGTCATGAAAATAATTATGTCAGCAAATGTGTCTCCCTCTGCGCAAGAAGTACTCAGGATGCTGTTTTTGGTATGTGTCCAAGTGGCAGGATGTTCTTATCCCACAACTGAACAGATCTGTTTCGGCATACATGATCATTCACACAACAAGAAATGTATCTTAATTTAAACTGACCTGTGAGAAAGTTGTCTGGACTGAGGGCCAGGGTGCGGAGTCGTGCCTGTCGTTCCTCCCGAATCTTCTTCTCCACCTGGTCGCTGAGGTAGAGCTCTTCACTGGTGAAGCTCTCCAGACCCACCAGCAGGTTGCTCAACCCCAACAGCTCTGCCGCGCGTCTCACTTCCCTCGCTGACCCAGAGTCTGCCACCTGTTCACGTCACAAAGTTGGAAAAAAAAAACCCATTAAAAACAAGTAAAGATTAGGACCAGGCTACCTCCAATTCAGTAGCGGGTCACAGGTGGCGGATAGTGAATGGCCCTTACATGTAGAGGTTAGCTGCAAATAAGTAGTTCCGAACCAACTGGCAATGTTCCTGCCAGGACGAGGTGGGGTACTAGGGGGTGGCATCACTACTTCTACAAAATGCCTTTCATGTTCTATGACGGGCTCATCGTGGTGATTAGGAGCCGGCATAAAAGGTCTAGCTACGAGGAAGGCCACCCTGGAGAAACAAACCCGGGCAGACGATGCCCACCAGCCCTGGTCAGTAAATCCTCTATCAGAAGGAAACTGGGATAACGAGAAAACCAGGGGAGTTGAAGACGGAGGTACTAGGCCATTGGCGCTCTCCAGAAAACCAGGGTACCAGGCATTTACACACTAATTGTGTTGTCAGATCACACATAAAAGTAAAGAGAATACATGTACATGTACATGGGTACCTCTGAAAAAAGAATACACCTGGGACCAGGAACACACCCACATTTAAATTGGGAAGCTAGGGTCAAGATGAGACGTCTTGGTTTCTTCAGTGGGTGTCGCTTCTCGTTAATAATTTAACAAAAAGTTTATACAAATTTTACTTTAAAGTCCATGATTTTCATTCAAAAACTGAATCCATGCAGCTTTTTCTGATGATGGAACTTTATTTCACAAGGATAGAGGTTTAGGCTATGCCTTTTCATACAACCTGTCCTTACATATGAATAATACATCTGATAGGGAGAGAGGGTGCTGACTATGAAATGAACACAGATTTGCACTGATACTGTAACCAATAACGATATAAACGACACAACATACCTTACAGATCTTGCCGGCATAGAGAAACTCGAAGATGAGCTGCAAGGCAGCGCTGGTGATGTCCGAGTGCATGGTGACGAAGGTCATGAGGGTGGGCTGGCGGTGGGGGTGGTAGGGGTCAGTCCGATACTTGACCTCCACCGACTCAAATGCTGGGTGGTTGTGCACCACCCTCAGGGGGTAGACCATCAGCAGGTTGTCGTTCAGGTCATCGGGGTCCGCGGCTGTAAGGAGCGTGGCATTGGTTTTGGGGCTGGCGGCGTTTCCGTTAACGTCATTGTCCAGCAGACACTCGTCGTCACTGGTGACCGACTGGTTCCGGAATGGGTCAGGCTCCACCTCCATCAACGTAGACCTCTCCTGGCTTCTCCGGACCTGCACCGCAGCCAGCTCCGGGCAGGAAAACAAGTCTTGAAAGACTGTACAGGAAATGGCCAGGATGATGCGATGAGCCCCCACGCACACCCCCTGCGCCTCGAACGTCACATCACACTCACTCTGCTCGTACAGCAGGGAGGCCAGGCCGGAGGAGGGGGAGGGGGAGGGCGGGGCCAGCTGTATGACGGGGAGGGTTGGGGTGGGGATGTCCCTGGGGTGTTGGATGAGGGGCCTCTGCACCTTGCGTAGCTGTGTGTTCCAGAACTTGAGCTTGCGACGCTCGATGAGAGCGGCTCGCACGCTGTTGATGAAAATGTCACTGATGCCGAACTTTGTCAGGACGCTCGACTCGTAGAACGGGGCGCCGATCTCCTTGGCCATGTCATGTCCCATGGCCGGCGTCACGATGTCTTTCTCGTGAATGTTTCTGTTGAAATTGAAATAACAGGGAAAATGTCTTGAGTCACAAAGCACACTGTCACCTGAATTTCTATTTTATTTCTTGTTCAAAATCACAGTTAAAACAAATTAACACATGGGAAAAAAGGCAACTTTGGTAATATAATTGACAAAATCAGACAAAAAGAAACATTTAGATACAGGGTCCCCACTGGTTCTTAGAAACAAAATTCCATGACTTTTCCATGACTTTCCATGAGCCTCAATAACATTTTCCATGACTAGATCCACAGGTCGCCATTTCCGAACACGCAAACTTTTTACGTCTTGTCACTCCCAGTTTTGACACTGGCTTGCTTTGCACTGAATATGAGTTAGTTTCTACGCAGTGTCTCTTCGACAAGCAAGTCAAGCATTTGCTACGCAGTCAGATTATCGGTAATGTTTGCTGGTCCTGTCATTTCACTAAACTGGACCACAGGCGGTTGTATCCATCTGCACTTTCGTAAATTCCATCTCGTAACCGTCACTGTGACTTGACGAACTGTCATTTTTTTCACCGCGATACACAGTTCATTGCGAAGATCTTCCTTGGTAATTTGTTCCAATTCCGCATACTTTTTGTTGTCAAGAAACAACTCGAAAGAAAGTTTCAAACTCATCATCCTCCATCTTGCTTGTCGAAGCACTAAAGTACTTTATGGATGCAAAAACAAAAGCAGAATACTTCGACGAAACCGACTCAAATGCAGCGCAGACGACACGACGAGATAACGGAAGGAAGTGAGCCTCGCTTTGGCTCAAGTGCCGTTAAAAATACCGTTATTCTCGTATGCAAATATGAACGAGAAGTTGGTCATACGAACAAGCCTTGTGCTGGCGACGCAAATCGCTGCTGGCTGGCAAAGTGGGGGGGAGAATGGCTGGGCGACGAAAATAGCCGCTGGCGTGCTAAAGGTTAATTTTTTTTTCTTTCTTATTTTTGTTAAATTCCATGACTTTCCATGACTTGAATTGAAATTCCATGACTTTCCAGGCCTGGAAAATTAAAAACTTTCCAGGTTTTCCATGACCTGTACGAACCCTGTAGATATGCAAAACATGTTCACCTCAGTTTGACTGAACACACCTTTCTGGTTCTCTACACAAACAGGCATGCACAAATGCGCACACATTGACAGACAGACAGACAGACAGACAGACAGACAGACAGACGAACGCACGCACGCACGCACGCACGCACGCACGCACGCACGCACACACACACACACACACACACACACACACACACACACACACACACACACATGGCAGTACATGTCAGTTCCTGTTGTGAACTAGGGAGTGATCGAACTCTTAATTCTTTTGCACACCATATGCACACATTCCAAAACACTCAAACCATCAATTTCTTCAGGTCATCACAGAACTGTTCTCACCTGTACATGAGACCTTTCTCCATCTTGAGGTAAGCGTCTTCATGGTACAAGTACCTCAGATCAGCCTGGGTACCCACCAGAACGATGGGGGTGGTGGGACAGAAGCGCCGGATTTCAGGGTACCAGATGGTTCGCACATTGCGTAGAGAACTTGGTCGCACTGTACTGAAGCACAGGACAATCACATCCGCCCTGCAACATTGCATCATAATGACAATATTACTTCAATATTCGACGATAAATGTTGTTATACGCCCTCACAGTGAAACCATTAGGGGCATGTTCCCGGATGTTACCCCGACTTTAGATGAGACACACAGGTGTACGCGTGTTTAGATGTCATCTGAGCCACCTGCACTTATGGCAGAATGACCAAGGTCTTTTAAGTGCCACTGTGGTGACAGGGGTGGGGGGGGGGGGTTGGGGGGGGGGGGGGGGGTGGGGGGGGGTGGGGGTTGGGACATGGATACTGTCTCTGAGTCTGCACATAAAGTTGACCTGTGTCCATCCCAGCCTCGATTCGAACCCATGACCCTTGGATCGCAAGTCCGATGCTCTACCACCTGAGCTACCGGAACCCCTTCTCCCATATTCTACATGCCATGCATCATAACACCAGCTTCACTCAGACATTTTATACTGGTATACCAAGTGCACGAAACACTTGAGCTACTTTTGGAGGCAATTTTTAGCCAGTCAAACAGGAGTGATTTGGGCGAAATAAATAGCCCTATAAAAACTGTTATGTGGATGCAAAGGTTAGCAAGAGCATACTAGGTGACAACAGCAGTCACACCCCATCACAAACAGCTCTCCGCATCTCACGGGTATGCTGTCTTCCACCTACCAAAAATGTAGAGCTACTATAAATAGCTCAAGCTCAAGGCGGAGAGACAACTCTGTCAATGCAGAGCTACTATAAAATGTACAGCTACTATAAATAACTCGCGCTCAAGGCAGAGAGACAACTATGTCAGTGCAGAGCAGTTGCTGTGAAAGGGAGACTACTGCGACACCCTGTCACACTGGCTATAACTACAAAGACTAAGCATGTTCCCTGCCATCTCTTTTTTTGCACAATGTAGGTCCTGTTCAAATTAAAATTGCTGTGGGTTTTCTGTTTGCTCTTTTCTACGGCAAAAGTAGGAAGGCATGTGTATGTGAAGATATAGGATGATGGAACTGCAAACCAATAACAGCCACCAGGTTTAAGATTAAAATAAAACACAACAACAACAACAACAAAACACACACACCAAGAAACCAACAAGAACAAACTGGTAAAGACGATTCTACTGACCCCCTGTAAGCAAAGCGCCTGTCCTTGTCATGGTAGCCAAAAGTGTCCCACAGTCGCAGTGACACCTGTACCCCGTCCACCTCACACCATGACCTCTCTAGCACCTGTCATACAAACAAACTTGTTCAAAATCATCATCATCGCTGTCATTTAACTCATACCCACTCATATGGCTCTATCTGACCAGGTACGGATATATGTATCCGCTCAGACTGTTAGTTTCAGTCGCTTCCTGTAACGTCCATCTAACGCCTGCATTGCAGCGTGTTGATACACAGTTACTACACAGTTACTACAATTCTGAGTGACCTGCTGCAGCACAGCTGGTCTCGGCTAAAAATAACTTGGTCAACATAGGTGGGGTAGAAAGTGTTGAACAAACTTATTTTTTAAAACATCATCATCATCATCGTTGTTATGTCATCATTATTCTCATCATCACCTTGACATCATCATCATCATCATCATCATCAACATCATCATCAAAATTGTCATTCTGGAATCAGCTAGACAATCTTGGACTTCCCACTGTCTGTTGTTTTATTAATGATCAAATGATCACCATCAATTACAATGCAGTTCACCTCTTCCTCCTCCTCCTCATTAGAGAGGTAGACAAGGTGCAGTCAAGACATGTACCAGTATGTGTAGAGTGTTCATTTGATTCTTGAGCACATGCCAGAAATGAACCATTTTTCTTTTGGCATCTAACTGTAAGGGTCTTTCTTGGTATGTTCGGGGCAAGGACAGGTATGAATGGCAAGTAAGACTGTAAGTGTAAAGACCTCTTTCAAGTCCCCCTGAAATGACCAAATTCCTGAAATTCTTCGGGCTCTGTGGGAAAGGCTTGAGGATCCCGGCACATGACCATTTAGCAAATCTGTGTGAAATTCTTGAAACCTTTTTTCACTTGAACTTTAAAAAAAATGGTTTGGGGGGGTTAAATACCTTGAATTCTGCAAAGTTATGAAAACACACTTTTACAAAAATGATCACTCAAAACTTCTTTTTTGGGGGTGGGGGCTGTACAAAAACAAACACTAATAATAATGATAATAAATCCAGGGTGCTTTGCCAGGAGGGCCACTCAAAACGGAGTTTACAGACGCCAATAAATCATTAGCAGCGTTTCACGGGCTGAAGGATTAACAAAACTGCCTGTATGATCCAATGAGTAGCAACTTGAATGACACTTTGATGGATTGAGGAAGGAAGCATTACCGGATTCCCGTGCTGGATGTAAAGAATGAGCAATTGTGTGTATGTACGCACTGACTGACGCACACACACACACACACACACACACACACACACACACACACACACACACACACACATTCTCAGACAGACGGGACAGACAGACACAGATGAAAAGCGGGCCGATCACAGAATAATAGCAACAACAACAAAAAATTCCCCCGATAGGAAAAACACCCCCGTTGGTCAAAGGGAAATAACCATTCTCACTGCTCAGGATTGAGCAATTTAGAGCTTATCTCTAAGCCCTTTTGAACTGTTCTGGCTTCTCAAAGGAAGGCCAGTACATACAAATACACAAAAGCCGCCAGACCACATCACAAACAGAACTGAACAATCCACAGGTGTTGCCCACATAGAGAGAGAGACACACACACACACACACACACAAACAGAGAGAAGCCGTATATATAGAGAGATAGATGACAGTGTATTTTTCGCGTGGCTATAAATTGATTCGACCTTTGCACTTTTACAGTGAGGATAATTTACGGGTCCAATTTACGTTCTGGACACTGCGGTGACCTTCTAAAAATAGTAACAGAACGCCGGGAATATCCGAAGATGCCCCCTCATACATAGTGCACCATACGAAGGAAGGGAGGTAAACGCTGAAAACATGGAGAAGATAAGGAAGAGTTATGCCGTAGTTGATCCCCAAAAAAAACCAAAATCCACCAATAACTCCCTAACCGTGTGTTTGACTGGTCCCAATTTTTGTAAGGACCGTCTGAGGAATGTATAGAACCTGTTCACCAAGTTTGGTGATGATCGGTCCGTTCATTCTTGAGATCTACTTGCGAACACAAACAAACACACAAACATACAAACAAACAAACACACAAACAAACAAACACATCGACCGAAACCTATACACACCCCTATACCGGGGGTGTAAAAACCTATACACACCCCTATACCGGGGGTGTAACAAAATACATGTATATATACATGGTAGCACTCAGTTGGTATTGAGCACTAGACTTGCGATCCTCGGGCCGCGGAAGAGGGAGAGGGTGAGCCGGGGAGCTAGAGACAGTGAGGAAAACTGAGAGGGCGGGGGTGGGGATGATGAGTGTTCAAAAAGTGTACGTCAAATTATGTATACACACAGTAGTAAAATTGATATTACCTCACCTGTCCTTACTTCCACACCCATCCCAACTCCTCTCTCTACCGTCCCCCCGCCCAAAGCTCTCTCTCTACCGTCCCCCCACCCACAGCTCTCTCTCTACCGTCCCCCCACCCACAGCTCTCTCTCTACCGTCCCCCCACCCACAGCTCTCTCTCTACCGTCCCCCCACCCACAGCTCTCTCTCTACCGTACCCCACCTACAGCTCTCTCTCTCTCTCCCACCTCTTACTCTATCTCCTATCTCCATCCACCCTCTCTCTCTTCTCTCTCGATCTCTTACACTAGCTCTACCCCTCTCACTCCCCTCTTCTTTATCTCTCTCCTTCCTCCCTCCCCCCTCTCTCTCTTCCCCTTCTCTCTCTGTGTCTATAATGATATACATGTATAATTATATATATCTTCCTCCCTCCTACCCCCCCCCCCCCCCCCTCCACCTCCCTCCACTCTCCGGCTCTCCATCCATTTCCTGCTCCTCTCTCTTCACACCTACTTTGCTTGGTCAACTTCTGAGCGACTTCTCGTTTTGAAAGTTTCTGAAAGTCGGTTGAAAATCGGCCATGTGAACAGCAATTCATTGTGTTCACCTGTGAAGACAGAAGCTCTTGTCTGTACTATTCTCTCTACAGAGAACAGCCCGGTTCATTCACTTCCCCACAGTACTAGGTTCAATCCTTCATGAATGACAGCCTCCTATGGAAAACTGACAGTAGTGCTTGTCGACATGTCCTCATGCGATCGGTGACGTTCCGTACAGCTATTGGTCCAATCAAGTACGCGAATACTGTGGAACCCCCCTTTTAATTAAGACCCCACCTCCCCTCCATTTCAAGACCTTTCTTTCTGAGAAACAAAGTGAAGTCAGCGCTCTAAAATTAATGCATACGACATATATGCAATATAGAGTGAGGGGAACCAATCTCCTGGCACCAGTGAGAGAAAAACACGCATTGAAATAAACAAGCGACGTTCATCCACCTAAGATTCTGTCTTTCTCACATTTTCTTTTCATAACGTCTGCAAATTTACCTCCCTCGTTTAAAGACCCGATTTTCTGAGATCTTAAAATGGGATTTCACCTGTAGGCGTATAAGGCATGAAACGTTGAGTGATTCAGTCAATGGGACAAAATGTAGGACTCAATGCTTTCCTCCTTTTACGCCCATAAAGTGCACAGTTGTGTCCAGTTTACCTGGCTGGACAATCTGTCCTGCTAGGAGTGGGGTGTGGTTGGGAAGATTGAGGGAAGGGGGGGGGGGGGGCGTACATTTACTAAGAGTGTACCCTGTCGAAGACCCCCCTACCTCCTTCTCTTCAAACAAGTGTGCCGAAACGGACAAGCTTGGACCGTGTCCTGCAATGCAACTTACAATGCACTTGTGAAGTAAAAACCCATTATCGAGTGTTCGTGACCAGAGCCGGGAAACCTCGCAAAGTCACCTAAACCTATTCACCGACTAAAGGCAGACAGCGAGGACAGAGCGTGATGGAAGAGCGGGCTTGTAGCGATACGTGAAAAGGCCGGGGTCGTTAGAGGGCCACAGCAAGGCATTCACTCCCAATCACCGACCCCTCGATCGTCGCCCAGTGTAATCTGCGATCAATCACTTGATCGCGAAACCCTAAAATGCCGTGGTGTACACATGACACCATTGAAAGAATAATTGTCACTTTTGACACAGGTGTTAAATGAGTCCTAAACTGAAAATAAGTTTAAAGGCGTTATGAAAGGACAATCTAACAAAATAGGGTCTTAAAAAAGGGGGGGGGGGGTGTTCTTAAACTGGGCGGCTCTTACAAGCGGGTTCCTCGGTACCAAAGCCCGATTCACTGTGTACACAAAGATATACAAACACACAAGGAAATCGAAAGTATATAATATATATTAAAAAAAACCACAAACACTGAGATCCTTCTGGGGGCAGAAAGAACAAGTCGCGTAAGGCGAAAATACAACATTTAGTCAAGTAGCTGTCGAACTCACAGAATGAAACTGAACGCAATGCAACGCAGCAAGACCGTATACTCGTAGCATCGTCAGTCCACCGCGCACGGCAAAGGCAGTGAAATTGACAGGAAGAGCGGGGTAGTACTTGCGCTGAGAAGGATAGCACGCTTTTCTGTACCTCTCTTTGTTTTAACTTTCTGAGCGTGTTTTTAATCCAAACATATCATATCTATATGTTTTTGGAATCAGGAACCGACAAGGAATAAGATGAAAGTGTTTTTAAATTGATTTGAAAAATTTAATTTTGATAATAATTTTTATATATTTAATTTTCAGAGCTTGTTTTTAATCCGAATATAACATATTTATATGTTTTTGGAATCAGCAAATGATGGAGAATAAGATGAACGTAAATTTGGATCGTTTTAGAAAAAAATAATTTTTTTTACAATTTTCAGATTTTTAATGACCAAAGTCATTAATTAATTTTTAAGCCACCAAGCTGAAATGCAATACCGAAGTCCGGGCTTCGTCGAAGACTACTTGACCAAAATTTCAACCAATTTGGTTGAAAAATGAGAGCGTGACAGTGCCGCCTCAACTTTCACGAAAAGCCGGATATGACGTCATCAAAGACATTTATCAAAAAAAGGAAAAAAACGTTCGGGGATATCATACCCAGGAACTCTCATGTCAAATTTCATAAAGATCGGTCCAGTAGTTTGGTCTGAATCGCTCTACACGCACGCACACACGCACGCACACACGCACACACATACACCACGACCCTCGTTTCGATTCCCCCTCTATGTTAAAACATTTAGTCAAAACTTGACTAAATGTAAAAAGAAGAAGATCATAGAATTCATTTCCGCGAAAGCAACCACACCGCATTTCGACACACAAAGCAGAGATACTCTCAGTATCTCGCCACAAAAGGCACAATAACAAGATACACAAAATGTATTGCGTCTCTCTTTTACATTCTTTGAGTCCTCCTTTGTGAGGGTTTCAAGGCTGTTGATATAAATTATCTGTTGTGGGTTAAAACCTGTCCTACATTGCATTGTCACTTGGCGCAAAAAACGCGTAACTGCGTATTACTTCCTTGTTATTTCGCCAGTGTTTACAATAAGACAACTACCCCTCTCCCCCCCCCCCCCCCCCCCACACACACACACTTTCAACCCCTCCCATCCCCGTCTTGCCATTACTACCACCACCATCCCCTCCCTCGGCCTATCGGGATCTCTCGTAAATCATATACCATGACAGATTTTAGACTGCGACGAGGTAACTTCGTCTTCTATTTTCAGTACTACTGCAAGACATTTCTCGACCTCCCTGCTATTCGCGTACTCATCTCAAGTTATGCTTGTGAGATACCGGTCACGTCAACACACATACACACTGACACACACACGCACGCACGCACGCAAGCACACACACACCCACACACACACACACACTGACACACACACATACACACACACACACACACACAGAATAGCCAACTAGGTTGAAGGGAACTGAACAAACCAACAATCTTAGCCCATGTAAAAACCTGGACGTATCTCTGGTTGTTTACATAATCGCTTACACAGGAAGGAAGGTAGGTTTTACAAAGCCAGTGTAAAGAGCGTAACAGAAGCACAACTCTCTGGTTCTAGCCTCTTAAATCGTCACCTCATTCATTGGAACAACTGATCCTTCCATTTAGGACATACACCCCCCCCCCCCCCAAATGTAAGACTCCCTCCCTTTTAAGACCCTCTTATCTCAGATTTACTGGTCAAAGCCTCTAAAAGTTTACCCCATGTTTTGTAATCCCTTCCTTTTTTGAGTTAGACCTGATTTTCTCAGATTATTCGAGGTCTTAAAATGGAGGTTCCACTGTATTATGCTCGTTGTGAGCTACGGTGTAGGCCCTAAACACGTAGAACTGGATGTGAAAAGATTTCATGCTGCGTTTCACTACAACCCCGAACAAAAGCCGAGCCGAACTGCATCCCGTTTGGAGCTCAATTTAAAAGAGCACAAGTTCGTTGGTGGGATAAAGTCCTAGTGAAAGACCGTAGACACTAGAGCAGAACAGTATGTCCAACATGTGGAACAGATTTGGAACCTAACCCCCCTGCCCCCCCCCCCCCCCCTATAAACCCCCGGCCATCCCAACAAAAAAACAAAGAGAAAATCAAAACCCCACAGAAATGGACACTATCACAAGTCTTAAAACGTATTTAAATTTGTAAAAAAAAAAATCCCCCCCCCCCCCCCCCCCAAAAAAAAAAAAGAGAAACAGGTAGCGCAGTGGAATTCATACCGGAACATTGTTAAACGGGTAACAATGCAGCAAATAATACAACCCGACACCGTTCTACGTCAGAAATGAAGCCACTATGACCCGGACACAAGACTGTAAACATTGCTGAACTAAATTCTGTTCCCAAATAATAGCTTTCTTTGTTTAAAAAAGAGAAAGAAAAAAGAACAACAAAAAAATTAATAATAATTACAGCAGATTGGTCGTGACTGTAAACATTGCTGAACTAAATTCTCTTCCCAAATAATAATAGCTTTCTTTGTAAATAAACAATTTCTTTAATTAGAGCAGATTGTTCGTGAATGTAACCATTGCTCAACTAAATTCTCTTCCAAAAGAACAGCCTTCATTGTTATAAAAAAAATAAAAATAAAAACTCCAGCAATTTATTCGTTTGAAGGTGAAACGCAGTTGCACACGTTCTATTCAGTTTGTAAAGACATTTCGGTCAGGGCCAACCTTCATTCAAGTAGTGTAGTGTTACGTAATATCCATTCTCAGGGGTTTAAGCGCACTAAGCAGTGATTCTACATATATATGTATATCAATACAATACACTCGCGGCCGCAGCCACAGAAACATAGGTGCGCTCATGCTCGGACGAAGTGACATGAACACGCATTTACCCGTCCCTCATCTCATCAACATATCTCGATCCAACACTGAGAAGTACACAGAGAACCCCATCTCCCTATCCCTTTGACAGTGATTATAGCCTACGACGGTTTCCATCCCCTTCTTTAGATCGTACACATGGACCCCGCCCCTCCCCTCCTTCACACGATCAACTTACCTCCAACCCTACCCACCCATTTCCTTCACTCATCCCCTGTACACACGCGCGCACACACGCACGCACGCATGCACTCACACACACAAACACTGACACACACTCTCACACACACACACACATTTACACGCACACACACACACACACATTTACACGCACACACACACACACATTTACACGCACACACACACAAATACAGACATTTACACACACACACACACACACATACACATTTACACGCATACACAAACACAATTTACACGCACACACACACACACACACACAAACACACACTGATGCTTACCTCAAGCTCTCTGCCGCTTTTGACAATACCTTCACCCACAGTCCACACACTCCAAACCCCAACCTCCCAAACCAAAAATACCCCCCCCCCCTCCCCAACACACACACAAAAAGCAGTCACACACACACACACCACACACACACCACAGTGCCCCCCAAACACACACACACACACAGCCCCCCTCCCAAACCCTCGCACTACCCTCCTCCCTCCCCACCCCACCCCACCCCACAAACACACACGCACATCCACTGACCTCTCTGTCCCGCTGGTAGTGGTCGATGGCCCAGACGGTTGCCACGTGCGTCTTGACGAGCTTCTTGAGGTCGTAGTGCTGGTTGCAGGCCCAGGCGCACACCAGGCAGGTCTTGCCAACCCCCGAGTCCCCCACCACCACGCACTTCACCACCTCGTCGTTGGGGTTGGGCTGGCTCACCATCATGGCATCCACGTGACACCCATTTTCCCTGCAAGCACACACGTTACGATTGGT
Organism: Littorina saxatilis; assembly: GCF_037325665.1. Lineage (NCBI taxonomy): Eukaryota > Metazoa > Mollusca > Gastropoda > Littorinimorpha > Littorinidae > Littorina > Littorina saxatilis. Next base: position 40,345,506 of record NC_090256.1, read on the forward strand.
ATTCTTTATTGTATCTACTGATTTTTTTGTCTTAGAAAACAGTTCCCTGTCGTGGTAACCACGTGAAACCAATTTCCACTGCAAGCACACGCGTGACAATAGACGATAATTCGAAAATGTCTCCGTCGGGTTTGTATGAGTTGTCAAAGAGTGAATACTCATGCTTTTCCTCTGACAAATAACTTCACACGTGCTTCTGTCCACATGTTTCCGACACCCCCCTCGCTAGTGATTGGCCCCTCCAATGTTTGTCCGTGTAAAAAAACAAGGGCATTCACTCTTTCACAACCCATACAAACCCGATAGTTATTTTTGGAATTCGTATATATTCTCTGTTAAAAGCAAACCAGTCACAATTCCCTGAAATGATATCCACGTAACATCCGTTTTCCCTGAAAGCGCACTTGTACCCTGAAAGCGCACTTGTACCCTGAAAGCGCACTAGTACCCTGAAAGCGCATTAGTACCCTGAAAGCCCACTAGTACCCTGAAAGCCCACTAGCACCCTGAAAGCCCACTAGCACCCTGAAAGCGCACTGGCACCCTGAAAGCGCACTAGTACCCTGAAAGCGCACTAGTACCCTGAAAGCGCACTGGCACCCTGAAAGCCCACTAGTACCCTGAAAGCGCACTAGTACCCTGAAAGCGCACTAGTACCCTGAAAGCCCACTAGCACCCTGAAAGCCCACTAGCACCCTGAAAGCGCACTAGTACCCTGAAAGCGCACTAGTACCCTGAAAGCGCACTAGTACCCTGAAAGCGCACTAGTACCAATCGCTGGTCAATGCAGGATCCATTTCCGACCTTATTTATAAATAAAAACTTCCCCCTCTCATGGCATCCGCGTAGCACCAGTTTTCTTTGGAAGCACACAAGTCAGACTCGCTATTCGGTGCAACATGCACACAGAAAATACTTTCCCCGAGATCAGGTCATTTTCTTGACATCCAGACAAGACCCGTTTTCTCTGGAATAAGCATCTTTTTTTTATCCCCCCCCCCCCCCGCTCCTTCTCTCACACACTCTCTCTCTCTCTCTCTCTCTCTCTCTCTCTCTCTCTCTCTCTCTCTCTCTCTCTCTCTCTCTCTCTCTCTCTCTCTCTCTCTCTCTCTCTCTCTCTCTCTCTCTCTCTCTCTCTCTCTCTCTCTTAATTATTTTTTCGGAACAAGACTACCGATCGTCCGGAACAAGCAGCCCTACAGCTGATTCCAAAAATCAGCCCGAGATGCGAGCATCGAAACCTTAGGGAAACGATGTCAGGACAAAAATCCTAGGAAAACCTCATTCGTGCAGCAGATCGCTCACGAGTGTGTGGTTTCAGGGGAAAGCGTTCAATCACTTTACTCCGCCCTTCTTTCCTAAAATAACTGACAGGGACAGCACAGCCGTTTTGTTTGTGATATATTGACCACATGCACAGCCTCTACTTGGACGCTCCAGTCGATGGCTCAACATCATCTGAGAATGACCAGACACACAAAATGCTCCCTCGGATTTCATTAGGGAGGTTTCTAGCGGAACCGACACAACCAGACACATATATAGGAAGCGGTATGCAATCGCCAAAGTTCAGACTGCTCACAACCGGAGCCACAGTTACCCCATTTTAAGCCTCCTTCCACTTTAAGGCCGGCTTTACTCAGAATTCTGGTGGTCTCAAAAGGAGAGGGGGGGGGGAGGGGGGCATTGTACGAGAGGCTGCAACAGTCCAGATCGATGTAGGGCACTGATCTGGTTTTATTGTTGCCAGAAGAACGGGGCTAAACCTGTCTGCTGTCGATGCATTGTACCAGAGCCGGGAGACATGGCAGTGCACTTTGTTTTCCAAGGGACAGACTCTGGATTATAAAGTTCTCCATTCCGACGCAATCCATCCCCCTCTACCCCCACCCCCCTCTGTGTGTGTGTACGTGTGTGTGTGTGCGTGTGTGTGTGTGTGTGTACGTGTGTGTGTGTGTTTGTGTGTGTGTGTGTGTGTGACAACCACACACACACACACACACACACACACACACTCACACATTCACTCTTTCTCTCTCATCGATGAAAGGGCACTTCCCAATTAAGGACATGTTTGTTGTTCCCTCGTCTATTAACTTGACCAATGCAACATATCACGGAAGAATATTTGCAAATTAGGGACGTTTAATATGGGCTTATATACATGTGATAGAGAAAGAGTTTGTACCTGTAGACACAATACACATACCCGAGCAGGTAATCATTCCACTCCTGGGACTGACTCATGACGCCGGTACACGGTCAGTGTCACACAGCCTTATAACTTGCAATGTCCGAGTGTCCAGTAGGATGAAAATCACAAATATATGTTGTCCCTATAGAGGGACAAACACCTTTGTTCAATAGTCCAGTATTACATAACAGGAAATAATACATGGTAAAAACTACAGCTAGAGTCCCAATAGAGAGACAAACACCTTAATTCAACGGTTCCGGAAGCATTACATTACAGGACGAGTTTAGTATTACACTCGCACAAAGTCTCCAGTTAAGGAACGAACACCGCTGTTCCAGGCTCAGTACTTCATGACCAGCCACAGAATGACAATCACAAAAAGTCTACAGTAAGGAATGGCCACCGTTGTTCCAGAGTTCAGTCAGTGTCATATTCTGGGATCGAAACAGTCCTGTATAAATGTCACAAAAGGTCTCAGGGTCGAACACCGCTGTTCCAGGGTCCAGTACTTCAGGACCAGAACAGTATAAAGATCACACAAGTCTACAGTGGGGAACTAACACCGCTGTATCAGAGACCAGTATTACATTAAAGGCCCAGTGCAGAATGCAAATCACAATAAGCCTTCAGTAAGGAACGAACACATCTGTTCCACAGACCAAAGTTAAATCATATGACCAGTTGTAAAAAAACACCCACCACAAACAGTTCCCAACGAGGAACCAAAACTGAAGCCTAGTGTTATTTATTTCAACAGCTCACAACCCATATGACTTGCATGTTTTGCAATGTAAACATAACGTAACCCCCTATCTCAAGCACATGCATGGTGACCTACTGAATTCCCACGACAGCGGAGCCACCGTTCATCGTATGTGACGTTTCAACGCCACATGCATGGCAACGTTTATTCCCACATGTCACATTGTGTGAAAGCTAACCCAAAACACCGGTCATCACTTTACATAACATGACAAAGTTCGTTCCAAACTTAACCAACGCTGTTATTGGTAACTGAACACTGTTAAACCTAACATGACAACAACGTTCCGACACTCCGCTCTGTGCGATAATCAACATCGTCATGACAGCATCAAGCCAAAAGATTACGAAAGTAATTCTATCAACATGAAGTTTGAACAATGCCAAAATGATTCTATAATTAAGTCACAATATTACCAACTTCATTCTGGACGCAAATGCTCTGATGTGGGAAAATATTTCGAATAACGCTAGAATATTACCGAACAGATTCTACGACGAAGTCACAGTATTACCAAACTGATCCTGCAATCCAAATCGCCAAAAGTGTGAAAAAAGGAGTAAAAACAAGCAATTCTCACCAACACACGCCAAGGTAAACTTTGCACGAGTGACGAGAGAGCTTGTCCTCTTAAGAACGCCAGAAAGACCAAACCAAATTAAGTCTTAAAATGTACGCTTTAGACTGACAATTTACGCTATAAACTTTACTGCACTATAACACAGGGACACAGCTGATGTTTTAATACACCGACGCCATTATTAAGTTGCCAACTTTCTAAAGGACTCAATGTATCTGAAGCGAAATACCACTGGTTCAAAGATCAGGAATGCAAATGTTCTCTACCACTGAAGGTCTCTGAATCCCTGAAAGTGGGGTATATAAGGAAGGCTAAATACACAGCACTTAAGATGCCACATTCACCAGTATGACATGACATTCCCCCCCCCCCCCCTCCACAACCTTGGCACCTTTACACAACCGTCCCTATCAGGCATGGTCAAAGGTGGCTGACCTCTCAAGCAACCCCCCACCCAAACACAATGGCCTTGCTCTAGAATTTTCAAAAAAACGGATTTTCCGTCTGCAGCCTCCTGAGAAAAACGGAAATTCCGTCCTAGACGGAAGAGTTGCACCCATGATTAACATCAGAATGTAATTTAGCGAAGCGCAAAATTGCGCTTTTTAAGTCGTAAGCTTTATTATTCAACGACTGACACAGATGCATCTGGTACGTAACACACACACGCCGATAACAACTGCACATTACTCAACATCTCTCGGGTATCCAAGCTATATAGGTCTGACAATACAAAAAGCTAAGATGAACTTTGCAGTGTGTTTGTGACAAACTGCCCTCATACGGTCAAATACACTGATAACCACGTCGGATGCAGTGAACTGTTGAAAAACGCGCTTTTGAGTCGCAAGAATTGCTCAGTCTGAAATCGTTATCTAAAATATCAAGGATAACTGAGTGTACAATGCAAAGAATTGCTGAGTATCAACTTATTCATTGTGAAATTTAAGCATCAAATTAACTGGGCGAAGTTGACAATGCGAAGAATACTTCAGGTGAACACAACTGCACCTCCGCAAACAAAACCATGCTACACACGTCGTCAATAATCATGTACTACGAACCTCTGTTAAAAGCAAGTTAATTAAAAGGCTGCTCTCTGGTTGATCTGTACCTGATATCTTTGAACTATCTACATCAGACGACTCTATTGTTTTCGGTTATCCACTGACGCAAGTTCATAACAGCTGCTGAACGCAACTTCAAACAGTACATTTAAAAGGCGTTTTGTGAACTCAACCAGATCATATCAGATCAATACTTGGTTATTTTTATATTAATCGTGTATAACCCAACAAGAGAAAGACCGAAATTCCTGCAGATGTTGACAGGTGTCAGTTGGCAAGCAACACTGACCAAAATGGTCAGCAAGGGGTCGCTACCGAGGACTCGACGACATCGGATCCATGCACTGCTGGACGTGGCGAAAAAGCATACACACGCTGCTAAACATGGGTTAGAATAACCCGGCCTAAACTTCTTTCTGAGTGATCAATACAAGGCACATTTTAACATTGCAGTTGAAACATTAGTACCTGGAAGGCTCACGAACAACATTCACATTGCCTGAACTGAGGCTTCAACAATACCTAGGCAATAACATGGTGATGTTATTTTCCAACACAAGAGTTGAGGAATACAATTCCGTATTTTCTTGGAGCAAATTGAACAGAAGAGAAATAATTGCATCACTTCGCAGAAGGTCTTCCCTGCCAATTTAACTCGTCCCGTTGGCCAATGAGCAGAACAGACCGTTCTTTCGTCCTTTCAGAACAAGGAACAGCACAAAATGCACACTCAAATAAAAAAAATAAAAATTCAACGACACCATAATCACTAACTACATCACCCTCCGGAACAGATTCGCATTTAGACATTCTTGTGACCCAATTTAAGGCAATCTCTCTTACGCCTTGGAAATGACAGTAACTAAACATATTTAAGATATATTAATTCTACGGATACCCATGCGTACGTCCAATGACTTACTCCAACGTACCAAAAAGTCGACGAATTCAGAAAATCAACCCCAACTCCAGAATGTGAAAACATCGTGTTTTCCAGCTAGCTAGCGTTCAAGTATTCAATGAATCGTGGGTGTTGCAAAACACGCCAAAAACCAAGAAGCGTAGATATGATAATCAACTTATCAACATCACAACCAGGGTGTCAGCGTGTAGCTTTTGACGAACAACTGATTGCAAGTGATTCTCTTGCATGGTTGTGGCTGGTGGTTGGATAGAAAACGTGTTTATTGTTCGTCGACAGAAATTATTATCTCTGAAAAATACATATTTGCTTCTGCTTCATCACGTATGGAACGAATCCGTTTAGTGACGGTTGACAGTGCTGATAGATGAAGTGTACAAACTCTTAGGTACATATACTTTACTTTATGAGAGAGAGAGAGAGAGAGAGAGAGAGAGAGAGAGAGAGAGAGAGAGAGAGAGAGAGAGAGAGAGAGAGAGTGAGAGAGTGAGAGAGAGAGAGGGGGTGGGGGAGAGAGGGAGAGAGAGATGAATGAGAGAGTGGGGACAGAGAGAGCGAGAGAGAAAGGGGGACAGAGAGAGGGGTAAGAGAAAGCAAGAGAGAGAGAATTAGAAAGAGAGAGAGAGAGAGAGAGAGCGAGCGAGAGATTCGAGAGAGAGAGAGAGAGAGCGAGAGAGAGGGAGAGAGAGAGAGGGGAGAGAGAGGGGAGAGAGGAGAGAGAGAGAGAGGGGGGGGGGGGAGTCGAAGGGAGTTGACAAGGGAGTTGACATAAAGATAAGAGGACGAGAGCTGACTGGCAGTCTTTGTTCGTAGCATCAGTACTTGCCACGAAGACTTCACAACGAGATCATATGAACACGTCGGTGTTCGACTGTTTAGTCTTATACCGAGCTATTTTAAGCTATATTTACCAAGGCAGAAGTCATTCTTTTTTATTTGCAAGTGAATTGAGCCATCAGTGAAGATAATGCACAGATCATAAACACACACCCAAATACGCACACACTAGTTTATTCATTTATTAAGGAGATTTCTATATACGCGCACACACATATCCACACACGCACACATACTCAGATGTTTACCTAAGCATAACTGACGAACAATGATTCATTCTTATGTATGAAAGAGAGAGAGAGAGAGAAAGAGAGAGAGAGAGAGAAAAAAAAGAGAGAGACGGAGTGGGGGGGGGGGGGGCAGGGGGAAGACCCACAGGAAGTCATACTTGACAATAATGCGTAAGACATTTAGTTAATTCAACGCTTTGCTGTAGCCGAACAAAGACAACAAAAAGTTATAATTTTCATAACGATGAAATTCGAACAGACAATCAAAAAAGCAACAAACAAAATTACATTAATTTTTTTTAAACAATCACCAAATCAGTTATACCACTCACCAAATTAAGTCCCAGCCAGAAGAAAAAAACCAGTTCAGTACACAGCACTGATCTCAGGTACACGCAAGAAAGCCAGCTGCATCAGACAAAAACTAAGAATGGTAGTTCCCTCCAAACACAGGTCTTTGTTTAGTCCTGTCTTCCTGGCCACGCGACTGAGCTATGCAAGGTTTACAGTCATACATGCCGGATAGGAGTGTGCCAGTTTTAGCACAGACGACTTGGGAGGGAGTTGGGGGGGGGGGGGGGGGGGGGGGGGGGCGACGGGGACAGATTTTGTTGTGCTCCGGGTCAAGGCGTGTGCGTTACATCACTCGTCGAGAAGAGGAGGACACGGTTGGCTCGTTCAGGCGTGAAAGCACAGGCGCCGGACAAAAGACCTTTCTTTTAGTTGGGGACGGACTCTCTGTCTCGATCTTTCTCTAACGCACGCACTCACGCACACACACACATACTGGCATAAGCAAACAAGCACGCACGCACGCGCGCGCACGCACGCACGCACACACGTACTGGTATAAACAAACAAACACGCACGCGCGCGCACACACACCCTCTGGCACACACATACACACACACATACTCGGAGAGAGAGAGAGAGAGAGAGAGAGAGAGAGAGAGAGAGAGAGAGAGAGAGAGAGAGAGAGAGAGAAAATCAAATCAAATTTTATTTTCGAGGGTTGTGGCACAAGCAATACAACGAGCTTTTTTTCAACCAGCCCTCGCCCAGAGAGGGGGCTAATCTATATTAACGTAGAAAAAGAGAGAGAGAGAGAGACAGAGACAGAGAGAGACCGTGGAGAGAGAGACCGTGGAGAGAGAGAGAGACAAAGACAGAGATCGAGAGACACAGAGAACAAACAGACACACGAGCACGGACGTAAACAATCCCCCCACCCCCCAAGCAGTACCCCAAACACACAATCAATCAGTGTCGACGCCAGATTGTTTTAATACCTTGTCCCAACAGAGCATGGACAGGCAACAATGCCCATTAGAGCCCAGCATGACGTATATATATGGGCATGTCTCTTTGGAATGTTATTATTTTCCCAACACAAAGGAATAAAGGTCACGCTCGCACACGTCTTGGGCTCGGTTATGAGATTCGGTATAAATCATTGTAGCTAAGAAAAACTAAAAGGTTATTTTCGTGAGACAACCCCAACCCCCACCTTCCTCTCTCTCACGTTTTGCTTTGGGCTGTGTTGTTTAATTCTTCTGTGTTTACTCCATCTTATTGCAATGAGCGTTTCGTACAACATCAACACTCTCTCTTTCTACCTGTATCCCCCCCCCCCCCCAAACCCCCTCCAGCTCATAAACTCTGTTACCGTGCAGACCCTGACCACTGAGTTGCGGTTAGTTATTGTACCCCGAGATGTTTGTAAATACAGTGGAACTTCTTTTAAAGACCCCCAATGTAGGACTCGCTCTTATTCAAGACCTTGTATTCTCAGACTTTCTGGTCTTAATTAAGACTCCCTTCTCCGATTTGTGGAGGTCTTACAGGGGAGGTTCCTCTGTAAGAGTACTGGACCACATTCAGGCCACGGCCCTTTCTCCCACCAAACCTCACGGCCTCTGATTCGTACTCAATAATCCTGAATGGGGATTCGGCGGGAGTTAGCCGGGTGGACTGATGCCATAATTATGGTCATGTCATCACTGAATGAACATTATCCGCAAAGAGTGGCCGACTATAGCATTAATTACTGAACTGACCGCGTCTCAACAGCAAACTGACCGGAGTGTTCTCCTCTCCCCCACATGACGTGGAACATGAAAGTCACAGTGTTCTCCTCTCCCCCACATGACGTGGAACCTGAAAGTCACAGCCAGCAGTGTTCTCCTCTCCCCTACATCACGTGGAACTTGAAAGTCACAGCCAGCAGTGTTCTCCTCTCCCCCACATGACGTGGAACATGAAAGTCACAGGCAGCAATGTTCTCCTCTCCCCCACATGACGTGGAACATGAAAGTCACAGGCAGCAGTGTTCTCCTCTCCCCCAATATGACGTGGAACATGAAAGTCACGGGCAGCAGTGTTCTCCTCTCCCCCACGTCACGTGGAACATGAAAGTCACAGCCGGCAGTGTTCTCCTCTCCCCCACATGACGTGGAACATGAAAGTCACAGCCAGCAGTGTTCTCCTCTCCCCCACATGACGTGGAACATGAAAGTCACAGCCAGCAGTGTTCTCCTCTCCCCTACATCACGTGGAACATGAAAGTCACAGGCAGCAGTGTTCTCCTCTCCCCCACATGACGTGGAACATGAAAGTCACAGCCAGCAGTGTTCTCCTCTCCCCCACATGACGTGGAACATGAAAGTCACAGCCAGCAGTGTTCTTCTCTCCCCCACATGACGTGGAACATGAAAGTCACAGCCAGCAGTCTTCTCCTCTCCCCCACATGACGTGGAACATGAAAGTCACAGCCAACAGTGTTCTCCTCTCCCACACATGACGTGGAACATGAAAGTCACAGGCAGCAGTGTTCTTCTCTCCCCCACATGACGTGGAACATGAAAGTCACAGGCAGCAGTGTTCTCCTCTCCCGCACATGACGTGGAACATGAAAGTCACAGCCAGCAGTGTTCTCCTCTCCCCCACATGACGTGGAACATGAAAGTCACAGGCAGCAGTGTTCTCCTCTCCCCCACATGACGTGGAACATGAAAGTCACAGCAAGCAGTGTTCTTCTCTCCCCCACATGACGTGGAACATGAAAGTCACAGCTAGCAGTGTTCTCCTCTCCTTCACATGACGTGGAACATGAAAGTCACAGGCAGCAGTGTTCTCCTCTCCCCTACATCACGTGAAACATGAAAGTCACAGCCAGCAGTGTTCTCCTCTCCCCCACATGACGACAGACGTGGAACATGAAAGTCACAGCCAGCAGTGTTCTCCTCTCCCCCACATGACGTGGAACATGAAAGTCACAGGCAGCAGTGTTCTCCTCTCCCCCACATGACGTGGAACATGAAAGTCACAGCCAGCAGTGTTCTCCTCTCCCCCACATGACGTGGAACATGAAAGTCACAGGCAGCAGTGTTCTCCTCTCCCCCACATGACGTGGAACATGAAAGTCACAGGCAGCAGTGTTCTCCTCTCCCCTACATCACGTGGAACATGAAAGTCACAGCCAGCAGTGTTTTCCTCTCCCCCACATGACGTGGAACATGAAAGTCACAGCAAGCAGTGTTCTTCTCTCCCCCACATGACGTGGAACATGAAAGTCACAGCCAGCAGTCTTCTCCTCTCCCCCACATGACGTGGAACATGAAAGTCACAGCCAGCAGTGTTTTCCTCTCCCCCACATGACGTGGAACATGAAAGTCACAGCCAGCAGTGTTCTCCTCTCCCCCACATGACGTGGAACATGAAAGTCACAGCCAGCAGTGTTCTCCTCTCCCCAACATGATGTGGAACATGAAAGTCACAGCCAGCAGTGTTGTCCTCTCCCCCAATATGACGTGGAACATGAAAGTCACAGCCAGCAGTGTTCTCCTCTCCCCCACATGACGTGGAACATGAAAGTCACAGCCAGCAGTGTTCTCCTCTCCCCCACATGACGTGGAACATGAAAGTCACAGCCGGCAGTGTTCTCCTCTCCCCCCTAGCCCCACCACCCCATTGTTTTCTGTGGTCTCAGAAGGTATACATATATATCATTAGCATACAGACCAACCTGCACTGGCGACCACCTCTCAAAAACGACCACCTCTCAATTACAACCACCTGCCCATCATCACCACCTCAAAGGACCCCCGACAATTTGTTCGCTACAATTCACCTTTCCATGGCGACCACCTGTCTATTACAACCAGTTTTAGTCTGTCCCTTGCGTGGCCCTGGGGGTTATAAATAGGTTCGACTGTACATATTCCTTACAACAAAGCATTTTGTTTTTCCCGCCTCAACAGAGCAGATCCCATCCCGTTCTTGACCTGTTTTCCCTGGCCCCATTGTCACCCATCCCCATTGTCACCTGCCTGTCTCAGTCACCATCAACAAAGGAACAGCTGTCAGGGTTACGAAACATGAGAGAAGTGGGGTAGAATGTGGAGGGTAAAATGAGAGCTGACTTTTCCTTCATGAGTACAAGAACACTGCAAAGCATCTGTTACATTTTGCAGTGTTGTACCTGATAGGACATTGAAACTACTTCTTGTTATGTCATGAAATAAAGAAAATAAACATATAATTATGTTTGATGATAGACTAATGGGCTGATCAACATGCTTGATGAATATTCAACTACATGTGTGAGTGCTTGCCTGCGTATATATCTGTGTGTGTGTTTGTCGGGGTGTGTGTGTGTGAGAGAGAGAGAGAGAGAGAGAGAGAGAGAGAAAGAGACAGACAGACAGACAGAGACAGAGAGACAAAGATAGAGAGACGGAGAGAGGGAGAGAGACAGAGACAGAGACAGAGACAGAGAGAGACAGAGAGAGACAGAGAGAGAGACAGAGAGAGAGAGAGAGAGATCAAATCAAATCAAATTTTATTTTTCGGGGGTTGTGGCATAAGCAATACAACGAGCTTTTTTTCAACCAGCCCTCGCCCAGAGAGGGGACTAGAGAGAGCTAGAGAGAGAGAGAGAGAGAGAGAGAGAGAGAGAGAGAGAGAGAGAGAGAGAGAGAGAGAGAGAGAGAGAGAGAGAGAGAGAGAGAGAGAGAGAGAGAGAGAGTGAGAGAGGGGGGAGGGGGGTGAGCGGGCATTTTTTCATGGGATTGCTAATTATAGAACATAACAAAATAAACTCGGGAGGGGGGGGGGGGGGGTTAACCAAAGAAATAATAATAAACAACAGAATTCAGAATTTTAACAATGCTTTTAAAAACATCAATAGTTGACACTTGTCTTGGTCCAAGTTCAAATTTCAATTCACGCATTCACGTAGTCAGTCAACTGTATAATTACGTATGTAACAGCCAAGTACGGCAGGTAGACAGGTGATCTTTCTACAGCGAAAACTTCAATTACGATCGATTCAGCAAGGCTTACTTGGTACACGAACACAACTGGAATACCAAAAACAATATTAGAGTGATATGGTTGCACATATGAATTTGCGATTTGGATTACGTGCTCGCACACACCGTCACACGGTCCACCACAAAAGCAACATAGTGGCTGTCAGTGTCTGCTCGAATAGCAGACCAAAACAAAGCAGACATGGTAAGCTTCGCGAAAGAAAAACTAAACTTAAACAAACGAGACATGGCAGCGGACAATCAACGTGAACAGGTAAAAGCACTGAAGACTGACCTTCGAAAATGTGCATGCAAAAACGACTGTCAAGCAGGGGAGAAACGAAAATCGTTTGGTGTTTTGTTGACAATCAGCTGATAATGTTGTCCTCACGAAGTGTGCGCACTTCCTGCATAAATAAACCGATGACATCATCAGAATTGCGGTACACACCATTTCTCGTGACGTATTACGCAGGCGGTAGTCATTCGAGCAGTCAGGATGGCGATCGACTTGAAGAAAAACAAAGATTCCTTGCAGAAAGCGTACAATGAAATTGTCAGTGACACTTGCAAGACAGATTGGTAAGTATCTTTTTTCCATTGATGAATCATCATACCGATTTTTAATCGCAGATTACCTGCTTTCACGGTAAAAATAAAATCGCAAGAGGCACACCTCCCCGTCGGCCAAACTTCCGGCTTGGTGTATGAGGCATAGAGTGGACAATTAATCATTTCCCTGGACAGACAGGGTTTATGATTGTGCTCATTAATACCTCGAGAACTGATGACAACAAGTGTAATGGGGGAGTGTGAAGATTGTAAAACAGAGAAAGAGAGAGAACTTGAACAATAGTCAAACTACATGCAATAAGTAAGACTTTTGACTGCCTTCCCCTTGAGATTCTACTTGAGTTGTTACAATCTTAAGATTCTATCTTGACGTAGTGTGTACTACCTACGGAGGCTAGGTACTGCATGGTTGAAGTTTGAAATTGTATTGAACCTATGACATGCGCTCTTTTTAAAGCATGACGTTTTATTCTCATTTGTTTTCCAGGGTGGTGTTTGGATATGAAGGACCAACAACATCATTTCTGAAAGTTGTGGAATCAGGAGGTATTTTAAATACGCATGCAAATATTCAATTACAATTAATGTGTGCGCATGAGCATGCATGTTTGTGCGTGTGACAGTCAGGTGAAAAGAAATAAGTCGCGTGAAGCGATATAAACATTTAGTCAAGCTGTTACTGTTAGCATCAAAGTTACATATTAATTACACATTAACATGCTTCCATTTGAAACTTTGAGGTCTTCATCGGGGATTGACGCCCGACCAAAGGTAATTGAAGCCAGACGGAGCGAAGCGATGGAGGGCTTCAATTAGACCTTAGGAGGGCGTCAATCCACGATGAAGACCGAGAAGTTTCAAATGGAAGCATGTTAATGTTATTGTAATTCAATCTGACGACGATCTCTTTCCTGCTTTCATGTGGTTGTAAACAGACAGAATTGGTTCTGTTCTGTTCACACACTACTTTCAGTCCACCTACCTGCAAGGGTCAAGTCCCAAGAAATATGTCTCTGTATTCCTATCGTATCACTCTGCTCCTGTTTTGTTTTCTTTCACACACATTTTCCCTTCTTTTTTGACGGGTTTCTGGACACCAAACTCTAAAACAAATTCTTTCATCACAAAAGCGATCTTTGGAATTGACTGACGTAGTCCGGAAGAATTCATGCATCAACTTACGTCACGTATTCGACGTCATCACTTCGCATACCTTATGGTCTCGGTATTTCGTTGGCCTTCATATTTCCCACTTGTAAAATGACCCTCAAAGCTAACCGAGACTAGTCAGGCGGTATCAATGCGCCTCGCCAGCAGGTTGTTAATGGAGTTTTTAGCGAGTGGCTATCGACAATTAGTCACCGGTAATTTTTAATGAGTTGGGGCATTCTGACCAATCACAGGATCTGTTTCATTAAAACGCAAACTTGATTGAATTACAATCTTTCAGTTCCACCTTTCTTTTTCTTACGGTATTTTTTCATCACTTTCCCTTGCTCTGTCCTTGCACTGTATCCTTCCTGATCTGTTGTCATGTTGTTGCTTTAGATGGGGGCATTGAGGAGATGAACGAGGAGCTGAACAGCGGCAAGATTCAGTATGCCTACTGTCGGGTGACAGACCCTAACACCGGTCTGCCCAAATATGTCCTCATTAACTGGGTAAGTCTCTCTGTCCTTTCTATTTTCGGTGTCAGTTGGTCTACCACTACAGTTTATGAATCCTGCACGGCTAATTGTTAGTGTTACACTGTATCTTACCGTTACAGTAACAAAATAAGAATAAGATTGTCTTCGGTAAAAGGAGGTTCCAATTACATTTTTGATTTATTGTGTTGTCAGCAAGGGGAGGGAGCTCAGGACTCCATCAAGCTGAAATGTACCGCACATCTTCGTGACATCCAGTCCTTCTTGAAGGTGAGGTGATTTTATTTTATTTTATAGTAAATACTTCATCGTCCCATTGCTGTGATAGAAATTCAGCTTGCATCCCCCCAGTGGTAAGCAAGCAGCAACCCGTGTCCTGTTACCCTGGGATGTATTGAAGAAAGAGGATCCTCTTACAGGGGCTCACATCCACGTCGGATATCGGACATACTCGGATATTTTTTCCAAATGTCCTATACATTTTTCATGCAAGAGAACATATGTCCTATTGTTTTTGTCACAAAGTGGTCATTGTCCGATCATGCCTTTATTTGATCCGGACATTGTCAGTACTTTCCAATTTACAGTAGTTTGATTTGCTATTTTATTGATGTTTTGCAAAGCGATGTGTCTCTCTAAGGAGACGAAACTTTGGGAGACTTTATGTGCTTTTTATAGAGAAGAGCTTCCAAGGGTCGCAACTCTGAATGCTCCGATCCGGTTGACAGTTGCCTCCCTTTGCGGGGTTTTTTCTCTCAAAAAAGCAACATGCCGCCAAAACAAAAATTGGTGCCAGAAAAAAATGTCCTATTGATTTATTTTTGTTCAGAACAAATGACCTATCACTTTTGCATTGTCCAGGACATTTGTCCTATGCCACCTTTCATGGATGTGAGCCCCTGCTCTTATTCCATGCAAAATCTGTGATGGATAACATAAGATACTTTGCTTATGAATACAGTGGAGTACGAGTCCGGGTACAACGAATCTCAAGGGAGATACATTTTAGTTTGTTATATCAGCAATTCGCTGTAGAGTTTTCAACCCTAAATGGCTTTAAGACAAGTTTTCCCACTCACCTTCAAATGATCGTCCCATCGATCTTTCCTTGGAGAGTACAATCTCTGCATGTTTTCAACAGCTTCATAATATAAACCATAGAGAGAGGCATAGTTCAAATGTTCACTTTACTGTCACAATTTTAGAAGTAAAATTTAAAAAGTCGTGTAAAAGCATGTTCATGTACATTCTGATCAATCTCTGTGTCCGTAAAAAAAGACACTGCACACACTGACACTGCCGCGACACACGTACTAAGCTGTTTTAAGAAAGTCCAGAATGTTTGTCTGACGCTGCTCAGAACTGGCACACTTCTCCACTGTACACTCCAATTCGGAGATCATATCCAAGTCACAGACATCGCTGCACTTTGCCTGCAAGTAGCGACGTAGGGTATTGGCAGCAACACATGCTTCTGTGGCAGTTGGTGTTGGGAGCGGTTCTGGGTCAACACAGCGGCGGTGGCTGTTCCGTGCACCTCCCGCTGTTTGTTCAGAGTTCGCTCATCACGCGATGTGCACTTGTGTTTGTGTATTTTTGTCTTTGGAGACAATTATTGACATCAGTTCGTTGTAGCCTTGTGACTTTTAGAGACAAAACGGCTCTGGGGCGATGAAAACGTGTTTGTTAAAAGAGGGGTTCGTTATGCAAATGAGTTCAAAAGGTTCGATGTAGCCGGAAAGTAACAAGTAAGAAATAGAAGGCTGTCTGCCGGGAAATCAATGGCAGTTTGTTAAAAGAGGGATTTCTTTATACCCAGGTTCATTATAGCTGGATTCCACTGTAATAACTATAACAACACTCTATTGTTCATTAGAATATAACATTAAAATGGAAATTTTTCTTTGGCACACCAAACGATTATAACAAACATTTCATAAAACTTATTAGGACATTCACTGATATGACAACAACACATAAAACACATAGGTTCACATATAATAACAAGCACACCTATTATATACAACTAACAGAGTGTTATCATCTTATAATATAATACAAAATTTCAACTAAAATCTGAATAAGGCCATAAGTCTTTATATCTATCACAATCAAATATAAGGACAGTATCTTTGATGTAATGTTGTTTTTTGTTGCAGACTATCCATATCGTAGTGAATGCTCGCACAGAAGACGACATCGACGAAGAGGACATCATCAAGAAGGTGTCCAAGGCGTCGGGTGCCAACTACAGCTTCCACAAGGAGAAAGCCAAAGCTGTGGATGCTCCCGCTCCTGTGGTCAGTGGATTAGGCCAAGAAAAAAATTCAATGGGACAATGACAATGTTTCAGATTCCCTAACCGACGCTATTTTTTCCTCCTGACCCTAGAATTTTTTTACCCTTCAACATTTTTTTTTGGATGTAACAATAACAAAAATTGATTTTGCAGACTTTACTTTAAGTTACTCTTCTCCAACACCCAAGGGACTCAGGTCTCACAATTTCGTGCCTGTGTAATTAATAAACAAAGTTCAATCACATACAAAAAAAACCAAATCGCGGAAAGCGATATCGAAACATTTAGTCAATCTGTTGGCCTGAAACTAAAAGAAAGGCAACACTGAAAATCTGGGATTGGTCATCATCGAGACTAGCAAGTCTTGGCTAGCTGAAACGTGAAGACCTAGATGAGTCGAGCCAGTTTAGGACCTAATTTTCTTTGATTTTGCGCACATTTTTAGAGTAAACGTTACAACATTTTCTGAGCAAACAAGAAGAAGAAGAGGAAGAAACAATTATTTAGATATATTTTATCTAGATATATTTTATCTAGATATATTTTGGTTTCAAGGAATGATAAAGAAAACAATGCTATCATTTTTGATCCCTTAATTTCCAATTTCAAAAAATAGTAATGAACAAACTGATGAATACATTATTAATCTTCCGGGTTGAAATGCTATCCAATTATCTGGACCTAGTCAAAAAATACTTAACCAAAAGGTGAATCAATTTCATGGAAAAATGAGTGCGCCCTCAACTTTTGGGAAAAAATGGGACATCATCAAAAACTGTGTAACATGTAAGTAATGGGGTTCGTTTTGATTATAACACCTAACTGTAGTAGTTGTTTTCAAGGGGAATTAATTTTGTTGTTTTTGAAATACTTGAAAACAAGTTGAAAGCATATTGTTCGTGTGTTGTAGGGCTCCAACTATCAACGCGTCATCCCTACGCGTGAACTAAACAGCAAGTCACGTGACCAGTTCTGGGCGCAGACGGAAAAAGAAGAGACCAGTCGACGCGATGAAGACACCAAAAGACAGCAGGAGGAAGCAAAGAAGGCCGACCAAGAGCGCAAAGAGAGAGAGGTAGGTTAACAATAAAGTGCATGATTTTTATAAAGCTCGTAAATCAAGGGAGACCCTGTTCAAAGCACTGTAGAGTCATTTACAGTCATGGTAAAAAGAAAAATATAGCAACAACAATATTAACAGTGTGCACATGCACGTTCACACACGCTCTCTCTCTCTCTCTCTCTCTCTCTCTCTCTCTCTCTCTCTCTCTCTCTCTCTCTCTCTCTCTCTCTCTCTCTCTCTCTCTCTCTCTCTCTGACTTCTTTATAAATGACACATATTGACAGCAGAACAAGTACATACATGTACTAGCCTTTCCTGTATTTCTGAAAGTGTACATACTGTGTCACAGTGTGACTCCGAATGTGCATTATCCCATTTGACATAATATCACCCCAAGATTAGCCTGTAGGGTTGACTAGATTCCTGTTAAGTCAGCAGCACCTTCAGTGGACCCCCTCGTTTAAGACCCCCCAGTTTAAGACTCACTCCCTTTTACCAACCTGCTATTTTTTTATTTTTTAGACTTTCTGTTCATAACCTCTGTAAATGTACACCCATTTTAAGAGTCCCTCCTTGTTAAGACCTGATCTTCTCAAATTTTGGGAGATCTTAAAAGGGGGTTCCACTGTACAATAAACCCTTGGTACATGTAGCTTGGCACCCACCGTCACTTTGATTCCAACCCTTAGTTCCATTTTCAATGACGTCACTGTGAATTTCACAAATGCAGCTTGGTTGTATACTGCTGTAACCATTCACGTTACCTTCTTCCTTTATCTTTCCTTGTTGATTAGACTTGTTTCACATGCCGCTTCACATTTGCAGAAAGAAGCCCCCCCCGCCCGATCCTCCCCTTCTAGATGCAAATATTCTACCCCATATTGTATACTTTAATAAATGACGATAGATAGATAAAAATTGGTACATCACTACAAGTGCATGATGATGATGATGATGATGATGATGATGATGATGATGATGATGATGATGATGATGATGATGATGATGATGATTGCTGTGAGGAGGAGAAGGCTAGGGAAGAAGGTGTTATTGAAGGCATGCTGATAGGTGTCTTTCTTTTCTTTTTTTTCTCTCTGTTGCCATGGATTTGGACTTCTATCACAGATTTTTGCTTGTCTGTATGTACATTACTGTGTCTTCTGTCTACAACTATGAAATTATGAAGTGTATAAATTTCAATTTGTCTTCCTCCTGTATATAAATTGCATCCTCTTTATATTTTCTTGTGTTTTCTTTAAAAAAAAAGTGAGGTTGTTACCACAATGTTGTAGAAAAAGAGGAAACGAAGAAAGAAAAAGAAAAAAACAATCATCTGGTTGTTCATTTGTAAATGATTTGCATTATTTTCATTCTGTTTTGATTTATTGGTATATATCTATATATATAAATGAGGAGTTTTTCCAGTTTCACATTTTGCTCATAATACGAAGTGGTTTTTTTTTACTCAAATCTTTTCTTAGGGCTTTGTACAGCAATTTAGTTTTCTCAACCTCATACATGCAAGCATGGAAATGTGGACTGTTGGTGCGATGCAATTGTGTCTTGCACCTACATGATTGTCCATTGATTTCATGTTCGTACCTGTGTCTGAATTCACTGTTCTTCTGTACACTCTCTCGGCCAGCTGCGTGAGGCTAAACAGCGCGATAGGCAAATGGAAGAGCACATCAAAACCGTCAGACAACAAAAAGAGGCTGAGATTAAAGCTAACTCTCAGAACAAGGAGGCAGAGAAGGAGCATTGGGTAACAAGGAAACGCTACTCCGCATCACTTTTCTTCTTCTCTTCAGAAATGCCAGAATGCTCGTTATTGTTCTATTTTCAGTAATATGGTGTGCGGCTGAACCTAGACTCCTGTATTTGTCATGACTTTCGCATGCTAATTTAGTATACTCTTGTGTTTGTTACCTCTTCTGCATGCTGACTGTTGTGCAGTTATCCGGAATGTACGCTAACACTGACTTGTTCTTTGTCAGTTACTTTCTTGTTTTCTGCTTCTTGAGCAGTTTATTGAACTACAGGCTGGTGTCTCTGGCTGGATGTTGCTATTCACAAATCTGCTTTTGCTCTCTTTGTCTTATTTTGTACTTCTAACACATTTTGTCCACACAGCAGCTAGCCTGGAATAGAAAACTCTAGATTTTGGTGTCACTTTGTTGTTGAACATTTTTAACCATTTCTGTAACACTCTAATTCAGGTTTTGGAGGAAGATCTTCTCACATGTTGTTTTACTTTTCTTTTTATAAGTACTGGAAAAAATGCTCTATTTTATCCATACACTTTCTGGTAATTTCCTGTAGTTTATACTAACCCTTCAGTGACAGTGGACCCATTTTCATTTTACTTTTTGAAAAAAAGTGCACTTAAAAAGTGCACTTTCCTGTAGTATGAGTTCACATTTGTCTTGTACTTCCGTGTAAAATGGGCTTGGTTAATTATAGTTAACATTTGTAAATCAATATTCCCCCACTACTGTTCTGTACTGGTTTATGACCGGTTCTTTTGACTGCGCTTTTATTGTGTGATGTCTGAGAAACTGCGTTATAGATTTGCATCGTTGCTGGCAAATGTTAATATGCTTCTGGCTAGTCATTAGTAGATGCGCTTTTGGAACAGTCATGTCAGGTTGTAATGAAGTTCTTTGTAAAAGAGATCATAGCCAGTTTTCCACACAAAAATTGTCAGTAACAAAATTGTAGAAAATGGTCAGAATAAGTACTGGTTAAATCAGTGATTTTGATTTCAAATGGAGGAGGGATAAATACATAAGTGATGTGCAGTTTAACTTTGAATTTAAGGTTACATCTTTGCAAAAGAAAATACATTGGTTCATTAACTCATTCGCTGCGCGTCTAAATTTCCCCTGTGTTCCCTGCCAACGCGCGATTTAGAGCCATTTTGAAAAAATTATTAAAAATCAACAACACAAGATAACCTTACATACCTTATGTTTTTGCAAAGTTTGGAACTTACTCTTTTAGAAAATATATGAAACATTTGAAAGTACATACCTTTTGTTGTCTTCATATCCAGGCAAAATATCCAATTTGAAGCAAAACAAAAAAACTTTCTACGTCATGGGTTCATCATACACAATGTCATGATCGACACTTGCATTGCCCGAATCATCACCCAAATGATCGTCCATTGGCACAAAATCGTCACCAGAATCTAAAATATCATCTCCACTATCATCATCACTGAGGTCAAGATCAGAACCGTACTGAATAACACGTTCTAGCACTCTTTTCAAGTTACACGATCCGCCATCTTGGAAAAGTCAAAACACGTGGGTCGCACACCGTCAACAAAATTTTTATTAATCCCAACAATTTAAGGGAAGGAACTGTTTACAGTGAATGGTACCACTGTTGACAGATAGAAGTTCATTGCAGGGGTTGTTTCCCTTGGTCAGCAGGACCGTTTACACCGTTAAAAATTCGTGATATCCGTCGGAACTCAAGTACCGGCACGCAGCCAACGCTAAACACAGGTGTCGGAATTCCAGTTCCGACACGCAGCGAATGAGTTAAACTAAAATGCAGAAAATGTGTAATTAAAATACTTGATACGTTTACAATGAGGAGTGTGATCAAAAAGAATTGGATTGGCCGTCCTGTCCGTGAGATTTTGTTCACATGCTTAAAATAGATAGTGGAGGTTTGCAAAAAATGCTAAGAAAGGTTTACAGTGGAACCCACCTTTTAAGACCTCCAAAATTGGAGAAAATCAGGTCTTAAAAAGGAGGGAGTCTTAAAATGGGGGTAAACTTACAGAGATTATGAACCGAAAGTCTGAGAAAACAAGGTCTTAAAAAGGAGGGAGTCTTAAATTAGGGGGTCTAAAAAGGGGGGTTCCACTGTACTTAATAGTCAATGTTTGGAAGCTTGACAAATTTGCATGGGTTGTGGAAGAGTTGCTTTCCTGTTTTGCATAGAAACACTGAGGCAAGCCTTCAATGTCACACGTAGCTTGCCTCAGTGTTTCTAGGAAGAAAAACAAGGGAAAGCAACTTTTCCACAACCCATACAAACCCGACAGAGTTATTTCTAGAATTTGTCTGTTCCTGGAAACTGGTTGCCTATAGTGAGCCGAAAGTGTTGTCAATGTGTGTTGCCATGTTTTTCCCCTTGTCTTTTATGCACAGGGTAGCATCATGTACTTGACTTTGCGCTTTTCTTATTAGCTTTTAGAGCATGGCCTTTGTCAATGGGCAAACTGTTGCTTTTCATTTATGTTTGTGAATGTGTGATTAGCTTGTGCTAATATTACCGCCACCTGTGTATGAATCCATTGCCTTGCTATGGACTTGTGATAAATAATAGTATTCAGCCATCATTGACAATCATTGTACAATATTCATAATTGCTGAAAGGAATCGTGCTTCTGCAAGGTTGTGTGTGCGTGCATGCGTGTGTGCTTGCGTGTGTGTGTGTGTGTGTGTGTGTGTGTGTGTGTGTGTGTGCGTGCATGCGTGTGTGCTTGCGTGTGTGTGTGTGCGTGTGTGTGCGTCCATCCACTTGAACACTTGGGCAATAGCCTGAAATAGGCTCACGGCAAGTTGAAACGGATTCCTTGCGTCTTTTTTTTTGCATTATTCTCAGGACCAATAATTATGCTTTAGCTGTTAGATCACAGGTCAATAAATGTTATGTTATAGCAATCCAGATTTTATTGGCTGTGGGGGCTTTTGTGTTTCCCAATTTTAAAGCTGAATCGGCTTTGTACATAACACAGATTCTAAATCCAATGATTCTAGTACGAGGCTTTGTTTGCTTTGTATAACAGGCAGATTCCAATAATTCTGGTAAAAGACAGTGTTTGCTTTGTATAAGACAAATTCACATGATTCGAGTACAAGGTGTATTTGCTTTGTTTATAAGACAATTTCACATGATTCTAGTACAAGGTCGTGTAATTTGCTTTGTACATAAGACGAAATTCACATGATTCGAGTAAAAGCCACTGTTTGCTTTGTACTTGTATAAGTCAGGTTCCAATGATTATAGTACAAGGCTGTAAGGCTGTGCGCATGCTCATGGTGATAATGCAAAGTACTGTGGTGGGTTGATCAGGAGAAGCAGCAAAAGGAAATGGCGAGAGACGAGAACGAAAGGGGTCACAGAAGCGACCATGTTAGGAAGGAACGGGCGGCTGTAAGTTTGCTTTCTGCTTCTTTTCCATTTAGTCTAGTCTGTGCTAGACAGTAGTTTAATTGAATTTGAAGACTGTACTGATCGCTCAGTGATTAGGCCCACAAAAAAGTGTTTGTTTCTGATGACAAGGCCAAACAAATTAGGGTCGGTAGGTTGGTTCCTCAGTTAAAATTTGTTTTCATTTACACAGGTGTATGTGGCTTTTTATTGGCTTGAAATTGTGCAAACTGTGTCCTGGATTTCAGAGATGAGCAACTTTCCTTGAAAAGTCTGCAAACTAAAATTTTGTCCAGGAGGAAAACATAACAAACGTCAACAAGTCACAGAATTATTTTTTTGTTTTGTTTAAGCAGAGATAAAAATATGTTGGTTTCTTTTTCATAGGAAGCAGCAAATTTGACAGGTGCCGGCACTGCGTCCAGTGCTAGAGAATTCTTCAAGCAGAAGTCTGTAGAGAGACCAGACGCTGATGCAAGACGGGCTCCCCCTCCTCCCAGGTAATGCTACTATATCAAGCATGCAAGGCTGTACAGTGGAACCCCCCTTTAGAGGACCTCCAAAAATCAGAGAAAATCAGGTCCTAAAAGGGAGGGAGTCTTAAAGTGGGTGTAAATTTACAGAATTTATTAACAGAAAATCAGAAAAACAGGGTCTTAAGGTTCCACTGTATGACATTGATGGGAATACTTTGTCCAAAAGTGTGACAGGCTACACCTCCTCTGATTTAATGACGCTCGGGAATGCTGCCATCTTCAACAAATTTGCAGAAACTGTCAGAAACGTTTCTGCAATTTCCAGAAGTTCACAACATTCCTTTGTGTCTGGTTACCTAACCACCCCCTGTGAAAAAGTGTTTTGGCCTTTTCAAATAAGTTTTGCCCCCTGCCAGCACCAGACGACATCCTGGATAATTTATAATTGCATGCATCTTTATTTATGTATTTTGATGCTGTGTTATATGTTATTCCTAGTTTAACTAAAAAACAAAACAAAACAAAAAACAACTGAGTCTAATACATAGCACAAAATACATCAATTCAAGCCTCATGTTTCCTTCCACCACAGGAAGCTGAAATCAGCATTCTCGGCGGAGCAGCAAGAACCCAAAGAGCCCCCACGTCGGGAACCCATTCAGCTGCCCAAGTCGGACCCAGTACCGGAACCAGAACCCACGCCAGCATCCCCAACATATCAGCCCGAGTCCCCGACGTATCAGCCAGAGTCTCCGTCATACGAGCCCCAGTCCCCACCATCCTATGAACCGGCTTCACCCCCTCCCAGCGCTGGGGTGCCACCCACACGCAACTTGTTGCAAGAGACTCTGCCTCCCAGGCAGGATTCCGATGAAGAGGAGGAGTATCAGAATTGGGATGGTGAGTTACAGTGGTACCAGCCGTTTGAGGCCCCTCCAATGAGAGGACTCTCCCATGAAAGGACACATTCTGTTGTCCCTTTGTTATCTTGTCTAAAGTATACCTGTCATGACAAGCCACCTGCACTGTAGGTACACTTTTGGCTGGTCCCAAGGGTGCCCTTTCATCGCAGTTAGCCCCGCACTGAGAATTTTACTCTGGGCAAAGATCCGCACCTCAAAAATGTGTCACTTATCACATGTTGCTGTGTCCTCAGAAGCCCCTCCCCCATATGAAATGTGTCACTAATCGATATCGTCTCATGTTGCTGTGTCCTCAGAAGCCCCTCCCTCATAAGAAATGTATCACTTATCCGTTGATGATGCTGTGTCTTCCGAAGCCCCAATGACAAATGTGTCACTTATTGTTTCATGTTGCTGTGTCCTCAGAAGCCCCATCCTCACCCCACCCCTATATAAGAAATGTGACACTTATTGTTTCATGTTGCTGTGTCCTCAGAAGCCCCATCCTCACCCCACCCCTATATAAGAAATGTGTCACTTATTGTTTCATGTTGCTGTGTCCTCAGAAGCCCCATCCTCACCCCACCCCTATATAAGAAATGTGACACTTATTGTTTCATGTTGCCGTGTCCTCAGAAGCCCCATCCTCACCCCACCCCTATATAAGAAATGTGACACTTATTGTTTCATGTTGCTGTTTCCTCACCCCACCCCTTATATAAGGCCAACAACAAAAAAATAGTCCGTTTACGGTATCCCGACCGACCCTATTTTTTCGTGCGACCCAAGACTTTTTTGGCATTTGGGAAAAAAAAAAAAAATCTTTGTTTTTTGGCAAAATAACTTAAAAATATGGTTTTTTGGAAGAAGAAAAAAAAAAGAACCAAAAAAAATCCCGACCTATGGACCCTCTTTTTTTTGCCTATGTTACCGTAAACAGACATTTTTTTTTTTTTGCCTAAGAAATGTGTCACTTATTGTTTCATGTTGCTGTGTCCTCATAACCCCCATCCTCACCCCACCCCTATATAAGAAACTAGAGAAATACCCGGCTTTGCCGGGTGAATCGCGAGACAGAGACAGACAGCGTAGCGGTTTGCCGTCTTAGAGTACGTGGGAACATTTTTATCCACCAGTTTGTGCCCACTCAAAGGAAGGCAAGAAAATACAGACAGACAAAAGCCGCCAGACCCCATCACAAACAGAACTCTACAATCCACAGGTGTTGCCTCCACACACACACACACACACACACACACACACAGAGACACAGAAGCCGTATATAGCTATCTATATATATACATATATAGAGATAGATGACAGTGGATTTTTCGATAAATAGATTCGACCTTTGCACTTTTACAGTGAGGACAACTTACGGGTACATGCAAGGAAAGCCCACAACTTCTAAGGCGAACAACTCTGCAGAGTCTGCTGTAAAGGGCGACGGTAGTCTCCCTGTCACACTCGACCCCTTTTGAATGAACTTTGTCCCCAAAGTTCCGAACCATGGACCCGCCAAGCTTTGGTCCCTCCCAGGTTGGTGGAATGGGAACAGCACGAAAATGATTCAGTGGCCATAATGCCATTCCTGAACATATCATGTCGAGTCCCATCCCTGTCGACGACGTCAAGTGTAATCGAGTGCCGAAACACCACAATCACCTTTGAAGGCGAAGTCCTCTCATATGGGATTGATCCCGCAGTGGGGCACTGCGGTTATGAAATTAAAGGCCCCTCCTGTTTTTGGAACCGCAGGAGCTTTCTAGTTTGCTGTTAGGTAGATTTTTGGTTCCTCTTTCCTGTCATGCTCTCTTTTTCTTCATGAATTCTTTTCTTTTTTCTGCCTTCTTGCTCATTCACCTGTATTTTTTCCAAAAATCTCTTCTCTTGCCGCTTGTCTCGCGATTCATGTATAGTTTAATCTGTTAGTGTTCTGATGTAAGTCCAGCAGTAGATAGGTTAAGCCTATTTTAACATACTGGAAACTGGTAATCTTCCAGTAGGTATTAATTTAGTTTTACTAAAGCCTGCTGGGACACAAGTAATGGGTTAGTGCATTTGTAAACAGGAATCGCTTGACAAGTGGCCCCCTTCATACCCCCCTTCCTCGTCCTGATATGGCTCTGCGTAGTCGGCTGGACGTTAAGCAACAAATAAACAAACAAACAATATGGGATTGAGAATTTTAGAGCTTACTTGTAAGCCCTATATTAACTGTTATGGCTTCTCAAAGGCCAGAACATACAGACAGACAAAAGCCGCCAGTCCTGAACATATCATGTCGAGTCCCATCCCTGTCGACGACGTCAAATGTAATCGAGTGCCAAAACACCACAATCACCTTTGAAGGCGAAGTCCTCTCATACGGGATTGAGAATTTTAGAGCTTATTTGTAAGCCCTATATTAACTGTTATGGCTTCTCAAAGGCCAGAACAGACAGACAGACAAAAGCCGCCAGACCCCATCACAAACAGAACTCTACAATCCACAGGTGTTGCCTCCACACACACACACACACACACACACAGAGAAGCCGTATATATATATGTATATCTATATCTATAAACATATAGAGATAGATGACAGTGTATTTTTTGCGTGGTTATAAATTGATTCTACCTTTGCACTTTTACAGTGAGGACAACTTACGGGTGCAAGGAAAGCGTTATGGACAGTGCAGTGACATTCTAAAAATAGTAACGTAGTAACGGGAATATGGATTGACGCCACACGAAGGAAGGGAGATAAACGCAAAACACTGGAGAAGATAAGGAAGAGTTACTGGGAATGGATCAGGGAAGATGAACAGAAACACCAAAATCGGTTCAGCGCTGCGCGTTGACAGCACGTGTTGAAAATTCTCATCGACCAGGTTGTGTCCGGGGTGTACCTGGATATGCCCAACAAATTTGAAGCAGATCCATTGAGAACTTTGGCCATGCATCGCGAACACACACACACACACACACACACACACACTCACACACACTCACACACACACACACAGACACACAGACAGACACAAGTCGTATATATACACAAAGAAAAACCCAAGCACCCCCCTTCAATTTCGCAATGACTGATTTTTAAAGTTCTGGTATGGAAACAGTAAGTTCAGGAGCTCGGTTTGACAAATGTTATCGACAAGAGCAACTCTTTGGAAATAACATCACACAAGAAAACTCCAGTTTTGATTGGTTTTAATCGTGATTTGGTACCTTGCCAAAAAGTGACGTTTTAACCCCAAAACAGTACCCCTGATAAGTATGGAGCTGCAAGCTGAAAAAGACAGGTTTAGGTAAATGTGTCATGAAAAAAATGTAATTGAGAGTGCTCAGATGGCATACGCGATTCAAAAGTTCAATATCGAGTGAAACCCCCGCAAGCCCGGCGTCAACCCTGCGTCTCATCCCTCCAGTCAAACGTCGGATCTGTTCACGGGTCACTTGCAACCACTCACGATGCAAAGCTGCCTCCAATTCACGTAATGTCTGCACAGGAGGCTGCAGAGCTTGTATACAACGCCCCAGGATGTCCCAAACATGCTCCAGCGGATTAAGATCTGGACTCATTGCCGGCCATGGGAGTGTTGTTACAGCGTTGTTCTGGAGGTAGTCCACTACTGCCCTGGATCGATGAGGCCTGGCGTTATCATCCATGTACACGGGTCTTGTGGCAAGTGGGCGGTTGTCAAAATGAGTAACGACAACAGGTTCCAGGACATGTCGCATATACTGATCACCCGTGAGGTTGCCACGTATGGTGACAAGGTCTAGCTTGCAGTCATGGGAAATGCAACCCCAAACCATGACTGACCCGCCACCGAATGGAACAGTTTGTCTGATGTTCCTGGGTGTATAGGCCGTGTTCCTGTGCCTCCATACCCTCAGTCGGCCGTCAGTGACATGGAGAAGGAATCTGCTTTCGTCCGACCAGTGGATCCTCCTCCACGTTCTCAGGTTCCATCTTTGCCGTGCCAGACACCATGCCAAGCGTCTTCTCTTGTGGTCATCTGTCAGTCGGGGACGCTTAATGACTCTTCGGGCTGCCATTCCTGCAGCTTTCAAGCGGTTTCGTACGGTCCTGGTTGACAGATGTCGATTTGGAAGCCATGCTCGTTTCAGGACGGTACTCGTTGAAAATGGCTCACGCCGAATTATTCGGAGAAGTGCTCGGTCTTCACGTTCTGACGTCACACGGGGTCGCCCTGACTGTGGACGGTCCTTCACAGCACCAGTCTGACGATGTTTACGTACCAAACGGCTGATGACGGTGTAATGGTAGCCAAGTTGACGACCAATCGCTTTGAAGGATGCTCCTGTAGCATGCATTCCTATAATCTGCCATCGGATCGCCTCTGATAATCGTCTTCTCGCCATGTTCACAGAGAATGTTTGCAAATTGTCGTCGCCCAGTGTTAAATACAGAAATTTGCAGCGTGAGCATACTGCCTTTTTTAACATTCATGGGTTGCATGCTGCACATGCTTCTCACAGGCAGTGGCGACACAATCTTGACGCGTGAACTTCCCAACCTTATTATGGAAACCCATGTATGTCATTACGAAGAAAAAAAATGGTAAAACAAATTTGACTCAATTATTATCACAAATTCATTCGGGGGGTGCTTGGCTTTTTGACTCACATGCGAAGCAAAAGTGAGTCTATGTACTCACCCGAGTCGTCCGTCCGTCCGTCCCCCCAGTCCGTCCGGCCGGCCGGCCGTCCGGCCGTCCGGAAAACTTTAACGTTGGATATTTCTTGGACACTATTCAGTCTATCAGTACCAAATTTGGCAAGATGGTGTATGATGACAAAGCCCCAAAAAACATACATAGCATCTTGACCTTGCTTCAAGGTCAAGGTCGCAGGGGCCATAAATGTTGTCTAAAAAACAGCTATTTTTCACATTTTTTCACATTTTCTCTGAAGTTTTTGAGATTTAATACCTCACCTAAATATGATATATAGGGCAAAGTAAGCCCCATCTTTTGATACCAGTTTGGTTTACCTTGCTTCAAGGTCAAGGTCACAGGAGCTCTTCAAAGTTGGATTGTATACATATTTTGAAGTGACCTTGACCCTGAACTATGGAAGATAACTGTTTCAAACTTAAAAATTATGTGGGGCACATGTTATGCTTTCATCATGAGACACATTTGGTCACATATGATCAAGGTCAAGGTCACTTTGACCCTTATGAAATGTGACCAAAATAAGGTAGTGAACCACTAAAAGTGACCATATCTCATGGTAGAAAGAGCCAATAAGCACCATTGTACTTCCTATGTCTTGAATTAACAGCTTTGTGTTGCATGACCTTGGATGACCAAGGTCACATGTATTTTGGTAGGAAAAATGTGTAAAGCAGTTCTTAGTGTATGATGTCATTGCTAGGTTTAGCTGAAGGTCATGTCAAGGTCAAGCATGTGAGTCGTATGGGCTTTGCCCTTCTTGTTTGTTTGTGTATATATATATATAGATGTGTCACTTATTGTTTCATGTTGCTGTGTCCTCAGAAGCCCCCCAGGAGGACTTGAGCCCCCCAGCCCAACATCATCAGGAGCAGCAGCAGCAGGAGGAGGCCTACACAGACGACCAGCATGTCAACTCAAACACAGGAGGTGGGGGAGGAGGTGGGGACCTGGGGCAGTGTGCCC
This sequence comes from Littorina saxatilis, assembly GCF_037325665.1. Lineage (NCBI taxonomy): Eukaryota > Metazoa > Mollusca > Gastropoda > Littorinimorpha > Littorinidae > Littorina > Littorina saxatilis. Next base: position 40,375,211 of record NC_090256.1, read on the forward strand.
GCGCTCTGTACGACTACCAGGCCAGTGAGTAACTCAGATCATTGATACCAAGCATGCCCCCCCCCCCCCCAGAAATCGGCACGTTGCTGTGTAAAATTGGTCATACAGATAAAAACCTACTTATGCAAAACTCAAGTGTACGTGGGAGTTTCAACCCATGAACACAGGAGAAGAAGACTCGTAGGGATGAAAGTAGGGAAAATAAACAGTAAGGAAATGGAAGCCGGGGGTCTAGGGTTCTGCCAAACCAATTGCAAGTATTTTAATGATTTTATTTATTGATTTTTTTTAACGTAATTTGGAACCATTACACGCAAGGAAATGCAAGAAATCTACATATTTAACAAGTTTTCACAGGATTTTTGTTTTGTTTTGTATAAATTTGAAAACTCATCATTCAGAAATCATGTTCAAAATATGGAATTTCGGATTTTCGGATAAGTACTTCCATCCTCTGACGCCATTATTAATGGAAGGGATGTTGTCCCAAAGTCATGAAGATGTTGTAATGCGTGTTGTTTATTTGTTTTGGCTGCCTTTATATCCTTTCCCCTAAGTTATGCAGTGAGTGGTGTTCGAAATTACAGTGGAACCCACCTTATAAGACCCCCAATATAAAACTCCCCTTTTTAAGACTTTTATTTTTTTGTGCATAGACCCTGTAAAATTGACCTCCATTCTAAGAAATCCCCCTGGCCCTTTTTTGAGACCTGACTTTCTCAGATTTGTATAGGTCTTAAAAGGTGGGTTCCACTGTACTTATCAGATCAGGTCTCCTCTCTTCACTAGTCACTCGGGCTCTGTTTGGGGCATTTGTCTTTTAAAAGTTTCAAGATACCCTAAAATGTGTACGTCTGTCACTTTCAGCCGATGACACAGAGATTTCCTTTGACCCGGACGACGTGATCACGAACATCGACCAGATTGACTCAGGCTGGTGGCAAGGGTTTGCGCCCGACGGCTCATACGGAATGTTCCCTGCAAACTACGTGGAACTGGATTAGTGAACGCAGCCCCTCGGGTAGTGAACAGTGACGCTTCAGTGTGTGAGAGGACGTGAACACAACAGAGGACTGCATTTGGGTTTGTTTCGGGATGGTTATCGCATCATGATGACTTTTATCTGACAAGTGATTGAAGTTATTTTAAGTATTTGATCATGTTATGATGTTTGAGGTGTGGTAGTAGGTTTCAATGCATGACCAAGATTAGATGTGTGTTAGGGGAGAAAGAGAGAAAGTGAAAAAATGAATCAAAAGGTCTAATAAATGATATGCATGAGAGTCTTATTTTGCGCAAAACACCCATGGTTATTAAGGAAAATAATTGACAATTGCAAATATATGAGTGTTAAATCTAATAAAAGGAGTGGTCATACTTTTTCCATTGAGTAATGATGTTTGATCATGAATTATAACACAAGTGTTCCAATGATGTTCATGAAGGTGTCTGTTGTGTGTACCGAGCTGTGCCTGGTAGGTTTTCTTACTGTTATTTTTTTTCATTTAGGGGTTATGTAAGCTGTGGTTTTGTACTTCAGATGCCTGGTATATATACAGCAAGTCTTCATTTGCTTGAAGTTGTCTGGTTTTATTGTTGATATTAGCATGGGTATAAATTGTTTTTTTCAAGGTGCCAAAGAGAGGCAGAAAATGTCACAACTGCTGCACTTCAGACTACATGTACTTAAAAATATTTTTTAACGAAATGAAGCATCATTAATTGAAAATGTGTGTTTTGATGCATTGTAGATTATGAGTTTTGATTTTCTTTTTGGTATTTTTTTAAAAAATATTCATATTGATTGAATATCCTATTACAGTACAATGTGCAAGACTTAGTCATTTCAAGAGGTGTTTAGCATCAGTTGTTATTTTAGTTATGTTCGGGAAAGTGCATGAAAATCAGAGATAACAACACTGGTTTTTTTCTTTGTTTATGAAAGATGAATTTTACTTGCCCCATACTCATCTCATCAGAACAGCTTATTGATCAGACACACACCATCAGAGACTGATACTAATTAATTAGTCCGACCGACCCAAAGTGGTTGTTTTAAACAGGTGGTGGCAATGGAAAGGTGTATCATAGAGAAGAAAACCTCATCTTGGATCCTTTGGAGTGGTCGTTGTGGGCAGGTGGTCAATTTTGAGAGTTGGTCGCGAAGGCTGTTTCAACTGTACAGGTACTTGTCAGCTCAATTGCATCTCTGTCCTGCCTTCCCTTGCCAAAGAGAATGTATTATTTACTGGCGCATTTGCGGCTTACTGAATCAGAATTGGATTTTGGTGGTAGCAGTTACTGACATCAGCATGCCGGCAAATTTTGGCTCTTTGGGAGGTTGACAACAATCCACCCAAGACGCTTTTTTTTTTATACTTTAGTTTTTCATTTGTTCCCGCTTCATTCTTGCTGAATATGTCCGTTTTTTATGACCCTCTTCCTGCATCACCTGTTTATCACTTATTGTGCAGTACTTGCATATCTTTAACTTATGACCCGATACACTGTTTTTATATGTGGTAGTGGTAATGTGCTTTGTAGTGACAGCAGCTTCTTTTTGATTGATTACTTTTGTGTCACAAATTGAGTTTTTACCCTTGCTTTGTACTTCATGTAGATTCTGCCTTGGACACGTAGAATTTAGGTGCTACTTCAACCTCTTGTGCTTTTTTTCTGCACTTGCGTTTTTGATACTGCAGTCTGCACTTTTTTAAACTTTTTTAAACTTTTTTCTTTTTCTTTTTTCTTCATTCTCATATATAATTCCAGTATTATTTGTAAATTTTGATTTTTAATTTGGTGTCGTGGGCAATTGGAACATAGTTCAGAATATTATGCATGAAAATAACACCAACTTCTGGCTCCAACCAAATAGTGCACACAGTGTGTATGCATGTCTGTCAGTGTCACTGTTCCGATGCAAATACATGTAGTTTTAATGTGTGTCTTCAATAGGAACAAAAAGCCTGTTTACAGTGGTATTGTATTCTATCAGTGACTGCACTATTCAATTGGGTCATAGACCATTTATTCTGGACCGCCAACTAGCTCTCTCTCCGCTCTTTCTCTCTATTACGAGGTAGCGGCCTCTCGCATTTAGGAACCTACGCTTACAAGCCTTTCAGAAATCAGGGGGACGTGATATCCGGTGTCGATTGTGAACATGGACGAAGTTGCCGAGGTAAGTTCTGAAAATGCTAAAATAAACTCAGCAAAAGTGCATATGGAACATGTTTTTCGAAGTTTAGTTTGGAGTTTTGGAAAATCCAGTTCATTGTCACCTCCCATTGTCACAAATATCTGGAGCGTGCTTTCTTTTCACCGTCTTCGAATCGCTGGCCTTTCAAACCGGACGCGACGCGCCCCTGAAAGTCGAGAGTCGTAACCTCGAAGGGTCACGTGACGAGTTGGCGGCCCAGGCTATTTGGTCTATGATTGGGTACAGTGTAACTGTAACCCCCCTTTTAAGACAACAACAAATCTGAAAACATGATGTCTTAAAATAGAGGTAAATGTTCACATGTTATGAACAGAAAATCTGAATAAGCCAGGTTTTAAAAGGGGGATCTGAAATTGGGGGTTCTTAAAAGGGGAGGGGGCTTTGATATCAGCAGGCGCGGCGCAGTATTGGCGTTAACCGGCAATTACCGGTATTTTACCGGTTGAGTTTTAGAACTACCGGGCCCGGGGTTTTTTTGCCAGTAAAACAAACAAAAAAACAGTACTTTGAGTTGGATTCTTACTGTTTCCAATGACCAGCCTATCGTTCTTTTCTGGACTGTTTGCATTATAAAAGTTTGCGTACCGGTTTGAAAAAATACCAGCGCCATCGCTGGCAGCGGTTGAACTGTTTGTTCTGTTGTTACAAAGCAAACCTGAGTTTTAAATTGATAGTTTCCTCACTAATCTAATCACTTTTGTGTCATCACATGTGACTGGCGGTGTTGGTATAAGATTGTTTAGTTTGTTTTTGAAAATCATGATCACGCTGCAAGCCGGATCATTTATAGCACAGCTGCTATGAGTTACTTTGCACGTTGATCGAAACATTGATTGTTCTCATATGTGTGCAATTTCACATGCTGAGTTTTTCTTCATATTGGTTTACAGTGTAGAGGAAAAATTGATTTACTGTACAGTAAAAATTGATTTACTGTAGAGTAAAATTGATCCACTATAGAGTAAACATTGTTTTACTGTAGAGTAAAATTAATTTACTGTAGAGTAAACATTTATTTACCGTAGAGTGAAAAATGCATGGAGGTATGGAGAACTGTGAACTGATTCATAATTTAATATAACATTCTGCTTTTGTGTCTGCATTTATGATGATGGGGGAATTGTTGTTGTTGTTGTTGTTGCTATATTGCTTCCACGAGGTTTGGGCATTTCTTAAACTGTATTCCTCTTTTTGAGTCCAATGAACAAGCATGCATACATTGTAAGCTATTTAATTTCATATAATTGCAGAATGCATTGACTGGAATGATGTGTACTCTTTTCAGAAACAAATGTGATACTCTACTCTGATTTTTTAACAAATAAATCCAAACAAAACTAAATGATGACTGAATTATTGATTTATTTGAGACATGTATTACAAATATATTAAAACACATCTGGATACTATAAAAGGCAACACCACGACTACATGTAATGATGATATCAAGAAAACGCACAAAACACAAATACGAACGGGAAAAACGACGAGTCAACAAATGCTCGATTCGAAAACTCGGGCACGTGGCAGTTATGTTGGCAGTTCAAGTCTTAGTTTTCACGCCTCGATTGTGTAAGCCTTGTGGCGCGATGGTAAGACGTTTGCCCCCAAAGCCGGTGGTCTCGAGTTCGAGTCCCCAAAGACTTTTTGTAAATCATGATTTTTACACTTTTTTTCTTTAAAAAAATAAGGCCTTATTTCTGTTAAGGCCTAGGCCTTATTCTGAAATAATGCCGTAAAGAAATAAGGCCTTAAAAAAATAAGCCCTTCTTGAAAATAAGCCCTTATTTAAGGAAAAAAGGCCTTATTCATTTAAGGCCTTATTTTGGGGATTTTTGACCCTTTGTGCCAAGGATACGTTTCCGTGTCAGAACTGGAAAAGTGTGGTAGAGTACGCAGATTGTATCGAGGCCGGTAGACGTAATGTAACACACACACACACACTCTCTCTCTCTCTCTCTCTCTCTCTCTCTCTCTCTCTCTCTCTCTCTCTCTCTCTCTCCTGATTTTGAACTTGTCCATTTTGTCACCACAGGGCACAAAGTCAGAAACTGAAGGACTGTTGACATCATGGTGCTATGATATACGTAGTTGATACGCAATGTGAGTCAAGGTATCACAAGAAAATTGGTTGATTAAAATCAACATGGCCGAAGCAATGTTTTCATAAAAGAATCGGTATTGTACGGGCACATGTTGAATTTGGGTTACATGTGTTGCAGAGTATTTGAAAATCCGTAGGCATAAAAACATGCAAAGAAGAGTGATAGGTCCCTGTTGTGAATATAGTCAAGTGCATAAATTGATTACTTATGTTTCACAATAGTTTTGCTGTTACAGCAGTCCCTCTCATGAACGGACACCCTTGGGCCAGTGCAAACCTGTCCGTACATTGCAGGTGGCCGGTCACGGGAGATCCCCCCCCCCCCCCCATCACAGGACTGAGTGAGTCTTTGCTACTGGTGAACGAGCTCTACTTGTCCTAAAACAATAAGGTCAAACTACTACAACTTATAACTGAAAGGAAAAAAACTGTCCTGTAAAAATGACGTTAAATCAACGGTGTCAGAAAAAGAGAGATAAAAGAAATCCTCAAATTCCTGAAGATACAGGCACCCCATGAAAGCAGCCACGAACATACTCACAGAGGCACACATGCTTGTGCAGATACTTTGCAAAAATATGATTTGAAAACCTGCATATGTGGAATTTCTTTTTTGTGTGTGTGGCTTTATTGAATACTTCAGGCAGTGACTTTTCCCTGTCCAGTTTTCTCTTTCGTCTCTCTTACCCCTCGCTTACCCACGTGACCCCCCACCCCCTTACCCTCCACTCCCTTTACCCAGCCCCGACAGCACAAATTTGTAATCTGCAAGGCAGAGTACACATTTTCTAAAAGGAAGGCTACTCCTCTTCAATTATATCCAGAGATCTTCCAGCTGTCTCCACCATAAGCCAAGTGGTCGGGTCTTTTACCCCCTTTCCACACAACCGTTCTAGGTCCCGTTCCCGTACCGACCAAGGAACAGTGCGGGCACGGGAGGGATCAGGACAGAACCGCAATGAACGTAACTGATCGTTAACGGAACTGCTTTGAACGGTAGGGTTGGTAGGGACGGCTGAGTTTGGGCTGCATGTTCAAATTTTTACATAATATTAAAGTATCTGAAATCGCTTGGGTTTTGTTTGTTAGCGCTGAAAAATAAAGTTGATGAAAAGAATCGAGGCTGTGACGTAAAACTGTTTGCCTAATGAAAACTTATTTAAGGAGCATTTTCGAGTTAATCAAAGCAGGTATGCCTAACGCACACCCAGGTTATTTCCATTGGGCTTCTAAAAGTTATATATAGTCCGCAGAAAACTGTTCCAAAAACGCCTTTATTGAGCGAGCCAGTCTGAAGAGTACTCAGGTCCAGCGCGAGCGTTTTTTATATCACAGATCGCCTCCATGGCTGGAAGCCCCACATAATTTTTACTATCTCCATACATATTACATGTATAAGCATAGTTAATATTCCAAGCAAATACCGAGGTAAGTGCACATGTATGCAATATATGTTTTACTCCAAATTCTCCAGACTTTCTGGTTACATGTATAACGAGACAGAATACTTTTAACAATAGCCTGGTTTGATCCACAAAAACAAAGTGTCAAATGCTTGCAATGAACAACAACAACAACAACAGACTTGCACAAAATTTATTTACAACATCCCTTTTATCACATACATCAAGGCATGTCTTTGAAAGAGCAAGTTGCCAGATGATTCATCAGACTACAGTGGAACCCCTTTTTAAGACCCCCCCCCTCCCCCCAATTAATTACTACCTCCCTTTTAAGAACCCGTTTTCTCTGACTTACAGTGAGTTTACCCCTATGTTAAGACTCCTCCCTTTTAAGAACCTGTTTTCTCTGACTTACACTGTAAGGGAGGAGTCTTAAAATAGGGGTAAACTCACAGTAAGTCAGAGAAAACAGGTTCTTAAAAGGGAGGAGTCTTAACATAGGGGTAAACTCACTGTAAGTCAGAGAAAACAGGTTCTTAAAAGGGAGGAGTCTTAACATAGGGGTAAACTCACAGTAAGTCAGAGAAAACAGGTTCTTAAAAGGGAGGAGTCCCGATTGTCCAGACAACTGAACAAGGTTTCCACAGCTGAAGACTCGCTGTCATAGTTATCTCCCTTCGACCGAAACCGGTATCAGTTGTACCATCCCGTAATCAGCACACCAACACCGGAAAACGTATTTTAGACTTTTTCTTATGCGTATTTTGTGCGTGTGTCGCGTATTTGCGTACTGATAATAATTTAACGTACAAAATACGCCCAAATCGTACTGGTAAACAGGTCTGTCTCTGACAAACAGTGAATTTACCCTATGTTAAGACTCCTCCCTTTTAAGAACCTGGGGTTTTTTTTGGGTTTTTTTTTTTAAATTTGCCAAGCACATCATTGTGGGGCTTTTAATCCAAAAAAATTCAAGCATCCGGCTACAACGTATCCTCATTCATCCTTCAGCATTTACACAATACTGAAATATCTCAATGCTAATTCATATCCTAACATCACATTCAAATCAATAGGTCTACCATATCTATACTTACTGATACACATTTTTGAAATGAGCAAAATATGATTAATAATTTTGTTTATGGGGGTTTGCACTTCTGGAGAGTATCCAAACAATACATCTTTTTCTGTTAATATAATATTTTCTCCCGTATTAACAAATATACATCTTCTAACATTTTCCCAAAACAATTTCATTTTACTACATTTCCAAAAGAAGTGTTCAATATAATCAATTTCATTACAAAGACTACATAAACTATTTTCTTTTAACTTCATTTTATGCAATAAAATATTTGTGGGCTAAATATTATGTAACCTGTTTTCTCTGACAAACAGTGAATTTACCCTATGTTAAGACTCCTCCCTTTTAAGAACCTGTTTTCTCTGACTTACTGTGAGTTTACCCTTATGTTAAGACTCCTCCCTTTTAAGAACCTGTTTTCTCTGACTTATAGTGAATTTACCCCTATTTTAAGACTCCTCCCTTTTAAGAACCTGTTTTCTCTGACTTACTGTGAATTTACCCCTATTTTAAGACTCCTCCCTTTTCCAAGACCTTATTTTCTTCTATTTTTTTTAGGTCTTTAAAGGGGGGTAACCCTGTATCCAGTCTCTGACAAGTTCATTGGTATTCAGCTTTCAAGCTGATCACTGCTCGCACAAATCCATCACTGTATGCAAATGTGAAACCCTCTCAGAACACTTTGACAAAGATCCGTTCCATTGTCTGATTTTCAGGCCGGCATCACAGTCTTGCATGAGGATAACTTGCTTACGTTCGTCACGATGCTTCTTCTTCTTCTTCTTCTTCTTTATTCATGGGCTGAAACTCCCATGATCTTGTATGTGTATGACCGTTTTTACCCGGCCATTTAAGCAGCCAAACGCCGCTTTTTTGGGGAAGCATGCTGGGTATCAATGTGTTTCTATAACCCACCGAACTCTGACATGGATTACAGGATCTTTTCCGTGCGCACTTGGTCTTGTGCTTGCGTGTACACACAAAGGTGGATAAGGCACTAGCAGGTCTGCACATAAGTTGACCTGGGAGATCGGAAAAATCTCCACCCTTAACCAACCAGGCGTGACCGGGATTCGAACACGCGACCTTCCGCATGTGAGGCCAGAGTTTAATCCACTAGGCCACTGCGCCTTTCACTCTCAAAGTCACCTCATGGTGAAAGTATTGCATGCCACACCCGATTTTACCCTGCCATGTCGGCAGCACGACACTGACTTCCAGGGTGACATTTTGTTTCATTTGAAGACTTCCTCACACAAGGAATAAATTACTCCAGTACACACGAAGATGATTGGTTGGTTATCGCTTGTTATCATCTCTTCATCACATATTGTGAATGCTATCCGAAACCGATGAAATTTGTTTCCTCTCTCCATGAACGAAGATCTCACAAGAGATTGACCGGGGTAAAGGCTTCACCGGACATCTCCCACAGTTTATGAGCAAGTTTCTGGCAGTGAGCAGCGATGTACTGGGGCGTGACCAAACCGACGTGCATGAGAAACATCTCATAGCAGTGAATGGCTCCCTCCACTTTGTGCGGAAAACACTGACGTCTCAGTCGTCTGGGGAAAGAAAAAGACAAATCATGAAGTAAAAGTAAAGACATTTCACAAATAATTGTCAATGGAATGAAGTAGAAATGAAAACATTTTCACCATTTCACTGCCATGAACCAGAAGTGAGAACATTGCACAAATACTTTCAATGGCATGAAGGAAAACCATTTCACAAATAATGTAAAAGGCTACCTTCTGCTTTTCAAACAGTTTTTTTACATTTACAAATGTGAAGTGCAAAATGGTACACAGCACGTAGTACCCCCACTTGGGATCATTCAATCACACCTTCAACCTCAATAAATCACACACTTGTTCCCACACATGTACACACACACACACACACACACACACACACACACACACACTGGAAACCACAATATGATCACCCTAAATATGAAATATCACACACACACACACACACACACACTCTCACAATCTCTCTGTAAATCAAAATTTGATGACCCTAAATAGAAAACATAACACTCTGGAAACCACCATATGATCACCCTAAATATGAAATATATCACACACACATGCACACAAACACACACACACACACACACACACACACACACACACACACAAAGAGATACTGACTTGTAAAATGAGCCAGTCAGTGTTCCAGGCAGGGGTGTCTCCACGTTAGGTTTGTATGGTTCCTGAACCGGCACTGGGTTTCCCTGCACATCAACATTTGCATAAGGAAGAAAAATGGAGTAAGAAAACATACACAGCCACAGCACTAGACAAACACACAGTGATCAAACTAGGGTTTTATACACTGATGTCAACCAAACGTAAAGCGGAATAGGTTGAACAACCAGTCAAATTTAAGTTGGTATGAAAATACACACACACACACACACACACACACACACACACACACACACACACAGAGAAACACACACACACAAACTCACCATGCTGTCTTCAAACCAGAGGAAGAAGGAATAGTAGAAGTCACCCTCTCGTAGCAACACAGAAGTGTAACCCTGCTGAAGCTTTTTCACCATGTAGCTATGCATTTTCCAGATCTGAAAATAAAATCTTTGAGTCAAAAATGTATAACGCAACTGCGTTTATATCCACTGAAAAATGTTCTAGCAGGCACGAGATCATGAAGTTGGAAACAAACTTGGAAACATGCAACCCTCCCCTCCACCCCCCAACAAAAATGTTTGAAAAAGTGATGCTAAATCAAACAATCTGGTGTGGTCTGGCAGAAGGGTCTCATACCTGTCTGGTGACGAAGTGATCTGTGCTTAGTGGCATGAAAACTCAATGCAATACATATATTTTACTTTCGACTGAATCTTATACTGACCACTGTGTACAAAGATATGACTACTGGAGTATAAACAACAGTTGAACCTCCCTTTAAAAAAAACAATGGGGCGGGGATGTAGCTCAGTCGGTAGCGCTGGATTTGTATCCTGTTGGCAGCTGTCAGCGTGAGTTCGTCCCCACGTTTGGCGAGAGATTTATTTCTCAGAGTCAACTTTGTGTGCAGACTCTCCTCGGTGTCCGAACACCCCCCGTGTGTACACGCAAGCACAAGACCAAGTGCGCACGAAAAAGATCCTGTAATCCATGTCAGAGTTCGGTGGGTTATAGAAACACGAAAATACCCAGCATGCTTCCTCCGAAAACGGCGTATGGCTGCCTAAATGGCGGGGTAAAAAACGGTCATACACGTAAAATTCCACTCGTGCAAAAAACACGAGTGTACGTGGGAGTTTCAGCCCACGAACGCAGAAGAAGAAGAAAAAAAACCAATATTTAAGACTTCCTCCTTACAAGACCTTGCTTTTTCATAATTTGTTGTTTATAACCTCTGTAAATTTAGCTCTATTTTAAGACTCCCCCCTTTTTTAGCCCTGATTTTCTCAGATTTGTGGAGGTCTTAAAAGGGGGGCTCTTAGACACTGCCAGAGACAAAGAACTGAATGACCTGTCATCCGCCTTGACCTCCCTGTGCAGAGCCCACACAGTCGTGCTGCAATGGGTCCCCTCTCACTGCAACATACTAGGCAACGAAGCCGCAGATACTCTGGCAAAGGAGGGCACTACGAAGGACCAGAATGACAGATCAACCACCTTCAAAGAAGCCAAGACCATCAGGCCGTGAAAAGTAGGATATGCGCCGAAATGGCTGCGATCTGGTGGCTGATGTGATTGCGTGATGTATTGTGTAAAAATAAAATTCCATCTCACACGGCATAAACAAATCCCTGCGCCTTGAATATGTGCGCGATATAAATTGCATAAAAAAAATAAAAAAATATAAAAAATCCCTGCGCTTAGAACTGTACCCACGGAATACGCGCGATATAAGCCTCATATTGATTGATTGATTGAAGACCATCATCAAGGCCAAGCAACACAAAAAAAGGTTGCAGCAGCACCCACACTACAACAAAAACGACGCCTTTCACCTGCTCACAAGGTCTGAGCAGGTCTTCATATTCAGACTGCAGACAGGCCACAACCGAATGAACCACCACCTTTTCACCAAGTTCAGAATTGGCCAGTCAGACCAGTGCCCTTGTCAAACAGGCAGCATGACAACGGAACACCTGCTGCAGACTTGCCCACTACACGATGGCCTCAGGAGCCAGATCTGGGCGGAGGCGACCACGGTGCAAGGGAAGCTCTATGGCAGTCTGGACGACCTACAGCGCACGGCAACATTTGCGCGGAGAACCGGCGTTTCCATCTGAGTGATCGACAAAAATTAAGAAGAAGAAAAGGGGGGCTCCACTGTATAAAGGTTAGGAACTAACGCCTAAAATGTGGGAGCACTTTATGCTGGTCCTCAGAGCACAGGTACCACTGAACTTAACAAATATAATTTTTCCACTCTACCTTTTCTTTCAGAAAGCGAGTTGCATCTGCCTTGCCATGGTCAATCATCATGTTCAAAGAGGGAGCAGTCATGTGCTGGAACTGGCGGTCCACGTATATAAAGTGGATGAGTCCAGGAAAATCATCCAGATATCTGACAGAGGTTAAGGTTTCTCAGGAAGACGACGCAACAGAAATTATATGTACTACATTCCAAAGCAACCCCTTTCACACACAGCCCTGACAATTCTCTCTCCAGCTGCTGGCATGTTCACATTTACAAGAAGTACAGTCGAACTCGCTTAAGACGAATCACTGGGGATCGGGAAATAAGTTCGTCTTAACCGAAATTCGCATTAAGAGAATTGATTGATTTTTTTACTGTCACAATTTTAGAAGTAAAATTTAAAAAGTCGTGTAAAAGCATGTACATGCACATTCTGATCAATCTCCGATTTCATGGTGTCCACCAGTTCTGGTGCATATGTACTACCCTGGCCAAGTTTCCTCTCAAGACATCAAAGAGACCGCCCCATAGATTAAACTCCCCATAGGTTAAACTCGGTCACTGACCCGGGTGCAGGAAGTGTTTCCTCTCTCATATGAAAGGGGAACCACCTCTCATAGCTAAAACTGGGTCAATGACCCCTGGGAAGAAGGTCAGTGTCTATAAAGAAGGCCACCCAGCCATCACAATGGACCTGCCTTTGACCTCGCCTCACACGCAGATCCTTGTAGCCTTGTGACTTTTAGAGACAAAGCGGCTCTGGGGCGATGAAAACGTGTTTGTTAAAAGAGGGGTTCGTTATGCAAATGATATGATATGTCGATCTCGGGACGAGTTTAAAGATTTCGCCATAAGCGTGAGTAAATTACAGACATTATGCATGCTTGGGAATCCAAAAAGTGCTCGTTATAAGCATAAATTTGTTACAAAGAATTCGTTTCAAGCATTTTTTTTAAGCATGAAGAAAGAGGTATTCAGTTGGGAACTTAAAACTAATACGTTATAAGTCAAAATTCGTAACTAGCGTGTTCGTTTTAAGTGGGTTCAACTGTACTCTATCAAGTCTTAAAGCAATTCACTGAAAGATAGATGGCCATTTTCTTACATAAAACATTTTTTATCTGCAGCAGGCTGAGAACTTCAAAAATGTTTCGACAGCTAGAATTACGCACTTTACAAATTAACGTCATTTCTCAATTCCAATGAATCTTTTCTACCAAACTCCTAACAGTATTTCCTGTTCAAAGTTTTTGCTTATCATCAGACGAGATGTCAACAAAATCCTTTCAAAATATGTAAACTAATTATCATAAAGTCTGTACATTTTTAAATTTCAAGTATCAAGACTCCAAAACCAACAAAAATCGTTGTAATGGTCCTCACCCCTTCATAAAGTCTGTCAAAATAACTCCTTTCTTTTTTTGTTACTTCTCCGAAACAGTTTTCCAACCTGATTTTCTTTGGTTTTTGGCAGTACAGTGGAAGCCCCTTTTAAACTCCTCCTATTTAAGACCTTGCTTTTTACATTTAGTCAAGTTTTGACTAAATGTTTTAACGTAGAGGGGGGAATCGAGACGAGGGTGTGGTGTATGTGTGTGTGTGTGTGTGTGTGTGTGTGTGTGTGTGTGTGTGTGTGTGTGTGTGTGTGTGTGTGTGTAGAGCGATTCAGACCAAACTACTGGACCGATCTTTATGAAATTTGACATGAGAGTTCCTGGGTATGATATCCCCGAACGTTTTTTTCATTTTTTTGATAAATGTCTTTGATGACGTCATATCCGGCTTTTCGTGAAAGTTGAGGCGGCACTGTCACGCTCTCATTTTTCAACCAAATTGGTTGAAATTTTGGTCAAGTAATCTTCGACGAAGCCCGGACTTCGGTATTGCATTTCAGCTTGGTGGCTTAAAAATTAATTAATGACTTTGGTCATTAAAAATCGGAAAATTGTAAAAAAAACAAAAAATGTATAAAACGATTCAAATTTACGTTCATCTTATTCTCCATCATTTTCTGATTCCAAAAACATATAAATATGTTATATTTGGATTAAAAACAAGCTCTGAAAATTAAATATATAAAAATTATTATCAAAATTAAATTGTCGAAATCAATTTAAAAACACTTTCATCTTATTCCTTGTCGGTTCCTGATTCCAAAAACATATAGATATGATATGTTTGGATTAAAAACACGCTCAGAAAGTTAAAACGAAGAGAGGTACAGAAAAGCGTGCTATCCTTCTAAGCGCAACTACTACCCCGCTCTTCTTGTCAATTTCACTGCCTTTGCCGTGAGCGGTGGACTGACGATGCTACGAGTACGAGTATACGGTCTTGCTGCGTTGCATTGCGTTCAGTTTCATTCTGTGAGTTCGACAGCTACTTGACTAAATGTTGTATTTTCGCCTTACGCGACTTGTTCAGATTCTTCTGTTCATAACCTCAGACTCCCTCCTCTTTAAGACCTGATCTTCTCAGATTTTTTGATGTCTTAAAAGGAAGGTTCCACTGTATAAATTGGGCACCACTGTACGAAAAGTGTAATCAGAAATGTGTCAAGGATACGAGGTCATGGTGATGTTGCGCTGTGCTTTGACGCTGAGGTAGTCGCGATAGTCCATCAGCTCCTGTTGCAGTTTGACTTTCATCCTGGATATCACCTCCCTCCCAGCCTCCCCCATCCCCTCCCCACCCCCCAGTCGTCCTGGCAACACGAAGAGCTGCTGGAAGAGGTCCTTCATGCGTCGCTGTAGCTCCATCAGCGGAGACTCCAGCCTGGGGACACACAAAGCAAAGGAGCATCGTTATAATGTTGACCTCTATACGGTCAACTTTTTTTTTAAACATGTTTTTAATATTTTTTTACATACATGTATAACAATACAACAACAGCACCACTAAGTGTGAAGGAAATCACGAATAACATTGACAGGCAAAGTTTATAGTGATAGCCTCCACGCTTTTAGAGCGCTAACCAGAGATAGTAGAGTGACGTAGAGAAGTGTATGGCACGTTCTGTGAATTCAACTCACTGGCCGAGAGAGTTGACTTTGTACATCGCAACGAAAGTATAGTTACACTTAACCACTGTCCAGCGACAGGGAGGGGTTGTCACGGGAATCGACCGGGAGAAAGGAAGCCCGAGTAGAGCACTTAACAGGTAAATGGAATAAGCATTTGAGTATCGTTAATGTTTATCGCATAAGTTGAATCGACTAACACTGTAACTTTAAACATAGCAGACAGGTATCTAAGACAAGATGTCCGCTATTTATGTTGTGCAGTGCGTCGTATAACCGGTCAGACAGGAAGGTAGCGACCAGATGACGGCACCAAGGATCTGAGAAGTCGCCGTAATTATCTTACCTATTGGCTAACCTAGCGGAGATTCGACGGGATTTATAGACGCTAGAGCACGGTTATTTTGTGTCCGTATAGTTGGACCCTAGAGGTCACTGGGCGACAGTTACTGCGTAGACCGAGGTCGCCAGTAAAAAGATTTAGTAGTAAATACATTTCCTAGTGTACGGCTATAGAAGCTGTGTGATTCTGTGTAGGACCAGAATTAAAATATGTCTACAAGAACTTGATTACTTAAGAGATACAGAATATTTAGTAGACAGAGTAGACGGTGATTTTTGACTATACAAGAGCCGTGAGTCGTTACACTTAAAATAGATATCGTGCGCCTATGAGGTCACGGACTGGTTGTATTTCTTTACCTGATTGAAGAGTAGAGAGTTTTGATAGCGCAATTGTACGAGATTGTCATCTCTAGTTGTTTTTGCTACAAAACTGTGAGTACCGGATTTTTTGAGTATCTAACCTTTATGTTCATGATTGTGTGTATTTGTGTGCATGCTGTCATAACTGATTAATACAGTGGAAAGAACTTACATTTGGAGTTGTGTTTGATTCCTGTATGACAGCGTACTAGCGCATTTGCATTCATTCACACTAAGAAATAAATAAAAAATACACTCATAAAACAACAAAAGGTGGACATCTTAAAATGATGACCTCTATACAGTCCAAACTCGCCCTGGCGACCACCTCTCGACAAAGACCTCCTGCCCACAATGACCTCCCCAAAGGATCCCCGACAAGTTTGTTAACATCCTGTAATAAATATGCCTGCTCTCACTTGTGTAATCATGAGGTTTTGTGCAGAAAATCTGTGTAGCAATCGTTACGAATACAAAATATTTGCCATCCAAACACTTCCATTTCAAAGGACAGAAAAAGAAATAATCCTTGTTATAAAGATGGCGAGAATCGTCATGTTTTTGATTTTACAGTTATGCTACTTACAGTCTGTTATCCCATCTTTCCTCCTTTCCATTTTATTGTTTGGCCTTTTTCTCTTCCCTCAAACAAGAAATCAACACTTACTCAGGATGCATTGGCTCGCGCTCCTCCTGTGACAGATAACTTATCAGTTTTTCTCGCATCTCTACGTTCTCCCACCGCTGCAGCACATCGCCGCTGCTGTTCTCTAAGCCACGTCTCTGCAACGTACACAAATACTTGAAGTGCAAAGTACACAAATACTTGAAGTGCAAAGTACACAAATACTTGAAGTGCAAAGTACACAAATACTTGAAGTGCAAAGTACACAAATACTTGAACTAAGTCTGAAATTCAAAAACAGATTGACTGCTATCGTTCCAAAATTCAGAATAAAAAAAAAAGTATGGTAAGTTTTTGGAACGTTTAATTTAAGACAAAATAAAACATTCACAAGTACGTCAACCCAATGGTCTTTTAATGGACAGAAAAACACTTATGGTACATATGTACTATTAGTACTCAAACCTATTCTGTTCCTAATGTCAGCATTGTACATATCTTTTCACTAATAATTAGTGTTTCGCGTGCGGTAGTGTGTGTGTGTGTGTGTGTGTGTGTGTGTGTGTGTGTGTGTGTGTGTGTGATCCTTTATTATCATGCAAGCTGATATGTATCATTGTACATATGTGCATTGTAACAATGTTATGGTTTGTGTTGGTGTTTTTCCAAAATGAGTGAACAGCGCTTTGAGCAGGGATTATCCCTGGATACATGCACTCTAAAAATAGTATGTATCATTATCATTTATGTACCATTTAGGTACATGCTGAAAAAGACAAAATGATGCTGTTCAGCCTTTTACACTGACCTTGATTTTCTTGACATACACTGACCTTGACTTTTTTGCATACACTGACCTTGACTTTTTTGGCATACACTGACCTTGATTTTCTTGGCCAGGTTGTGCACTTTCCGCAGCAGGTCTGAGATGACGTCATGCACGTGCAGCCCCTGCGTGCGGCCCAGTTTGTTGCGACGTCCCTGCAGCAAGTCCTGTACAATGCTGAGCACCTGACACAACGGGTCGGCTGCATTGTAACCCCCCATCTGTAATGACATGTGTTGGATCACTTCAGTTATTCAACAACAATCCAGCAAGGCTTGTGCAACGCTAAGCAAATGACAAAGTTGATCAGAAGTATTGTAGCACACAATCTGCAAAGACACAGTATATTCCTGTATCATTAATTATAATACACAGTATATTCTAGTGTATAATCAAGAATGCAGCAAGGCTTGTACAATGTTCAACAGATGACATAGAGGGTCAGCAGTATTGTAGCACATCATCTGTAAAGACACAGACAACTAACTGGGGCAAAACCCCTCTCAATCCAGATAATTTTCTTGGTTGCTGAAGCCCCCCCCCCCCCCCCTTTTTACCTGGCAAATGTACCTTTTTTCTCAAGGAGAGACACAAAACAAGTCGCGTAAGGCGAAAATACAATATTTAGTCAAGTAGCTGTCGAACTCACAGAATGAAACTGAACGCAATGCAACGCAGCAAGACCGTATACTCGTGGTCCACCGCTCACGGCATAGGCAGTGAAATTGACAAGAAGAGCGGGGTAGTGGTTACGCTATGCTGCATAGCACGCTTTTCTGTACCTCTCTTCGTTTTAACTTTCTGAGCGTGTTTTTAATCCAAACATATCATATCTATATATTTTTGGAATCAGGAACCGACAAGGAATAAGATGAAAGTGTTTTTAAATTGATTTCGAAAAAAAAAATTTGATAATAATTTTTATATATTTAATTTTCAGAGCTTGTTTTTAATCCGAATATAACATATTTATATGTTTTTGGAATCAGCAAATGATGGAGAATAAGATAAACGTAAATTTGGATCGTTTTATAAATTTTTATTTTTTTTTACAATTTTCAGATTTTTAATGACCAAAGTCATTAATTAATTTTTAAGCCACCAAGCTGAAATGCAATACCGAACCCCGGGCTTCGTCGAAGAGTACTTGACCAAAATTTCAACCAATTTGGTTGAAAAATGAGGGCGTGACAGTGCCGCCTCAACTTTCACGAAAAGCCGGATATGACGTCATCAAAGACATTTATCAAAAAAATGAAAAAAACGTTCGGGGATTTCATACCCAGGAACTCTCATGTCAAATTTCATAAAGATCGGTCCAGTAGTTTAGTCTGAATCGCTCTACACACACACACACACAGACACACATACACCATACCCTCGTTTCGATTCCCCCTCGATGTTAAAATATTTAGTCAAAACTTGACTAAATATAAAAACACCTTTCAAATGTTAAATTTCAATAGCCAGCTCCACCTCACCTGAGACACCACGACAACATAGTTATTTCCAGAAAACATCTACATGTATTGCCAATAACTTGCATCTTAACCATGGAGCCACATCCCCCCCCCCCCCCCTCACCTGAGACACGACGACAACAGATCTACATGTTTTGCCATTAACTAGCATCTTAACCATGGAGCCACATCCCCCCCCCCCCCTCACCTGAGACACGACGACAACAGATCTACATGTATTGCCATTGACTAGCATCTTAACCATGGAGCCACATCCCCCCCCCCCCCCCCCCCTCACCTGAGACACGACGACAACAGATCTACATGCATTGCCATTAACTAGCATCTTAACCATGGAGCCACATCCCCCCCCCCCCCCCCCCCCCTCACCTGAGACACGACGACAACAGATCTACATGTATTGCCATTAACTAGCATCTTAACCATGGAGCCACATCCCCCCCCCCCCCCCCCCACCTGAGACACGACGACAACAGATCTACATGTATTGCCATTAACTAGCATCTTAACCATGGAGCCACATCCCCCCCTCACCTGCGACACGACGATGAGCGTGATGCCGGGCAGGATCTGAGCGCAGTGCAGGGAGTGGGGGGCGTGCTGACAGGACCGTGTCTGCAGGAAGACAGCGTGCGGCCAGTAGTCCGAGGTGATGCTGGCCTGCGTCACGCTCGACTGCATCGACTGCTCCGTGCCGCTGCGAGACCGACCCTCCAAGTTGCTGCCCACCTCTGGCACCATGGAGCTGTGATCGCTGGGGGTCTGCGGGCATTAATAATAAATAAAACAATTTCATTTTTATATCAAACCAACCTATACAAATGTTTTCTAGAAATAACTCAGGATTTCCAAGCGTTGTGGAAGAGATGCGCCCCACTTTAGTGAGTAAACCAATAACACGTGGTCGACCAGTTCAAAACCAGTAACTGACTCGGATGTGTAGGTTATGCAGTGTCCTCTGACAAGAGTTATTTCCGAACATCGTCCATTAACAAAATAACCATTGACATTTTCACTGCAAGTATTTCTCCCTTTTGAAATATATCATTGGAAAACAAAACATAAAATAGGCAAAAAGGTTTTTAAAAACTTCCAACTGCTACTGCTCGTTGTGCTCACTGTACGACACAAATAACAGTACAGTGAAACAAAAAAGAACTTCCATAACAACAAACATCGCTGTTATGCATGCTCTCAATGAACACATAACAATCATGTCTAATTGTTGCTTCTCTCAGCATTTAGGAAAAATAGAAACTCTCCCTAAAATGCACTCAAGTTTGTCTACAACGACCATCCAAGGAACTGACAAAAAGTGGTCATTATAGACAAGTGGTCGCTATAGTAAAGTGAATTATATCGGTACAAAACTTTAACAAAAACTCTTGGGTCTCCTTCGGGGTGGTCAGTGTGGGTGGGTGGTGGTTTTTAGAGGCGACACCAGAGCAGGTTCCGATGTATTCGAGTAAAACAAGCAGACCATACACATTCACAAAACAGATGTCGCACATCTTATAAAAATTACCCCTCGACTGCCTTCACTGCGCTTGCCATCAAAAGGACTATCATTGCGTCGAAGGCCCAATTCCACCTGAGACTGTCGTGCTGAAAACAGCACTGCCGTCTGAGCGCTCATGTCCCCTGTTGTGTGCGATGAGAGGGGCGGGTAATCCGTTTCCACTGAAAATTCACAGAAAAGAAATCACACTGATAGTACACACTCATTGAGAGCAATGTAAACTAAGTAAGAGAGGACCGACATGGACGATCATTTTACTCTAAAAATAAACACATCTGAAATGGTATCAACCAAAATCCATCTTACACTTTTGAAAATAATTGACTCCCCTTTGCACTTAAAAAAAAAAAAAACTGGGTTTTTGATCAATAGCAAGCTGGCTTAACGTTATCGTATCAACGCAGTCAGTAGTTTTCTTAACCTTACCACCTTAATTTTGCTGACAACTGACACATGGCCAGAGTTCTCAACTTTTAGGATGTCATGATAAATCCAGACCTGTTTACCCAATTGGAACAGTTGATGGGTTTTCCACAGAGACTTCATGTATTTTCAAAATATTGAGTGTATTTTCTTACCAGGTAGAGGTGCTTGTTAATCCCGTGACTGACGTAAAACTGTTAGCAGTGAAATTCGTCGGATCACGTATAATCCTGTGAAAATGTAGACCAATCGTAAGCGCTAACTGAAGCAAACCGGATTTTATCCATGGCCAATTGCGTACACAACCCACATTCAGTTTATAGACGTAATAAAAAAAATTTTAAATGTAGTTTTATTTTTTTAATTGTTGTACTTTCTTATCAACCAGCGTATTTATCGTATTCTTGGAAACTTGGCGTACAAAATACTCCAGAATCGTATGAGTAAACAGGTCTGTAAATCTTACAGTGACACCATCACAAGAAGGTTTGTAAAACACAGTGACTGCACATTATGCCCAGGGATAGCGGTTGTCGTTCCTACAGCAAAATTCCTCAAAAACAGTAAATGCATACCGTATTTGACGGACTACAAGCCGCGACTTTAAAAAAAAAAAATTCGCATTGCGGCTTATAAAAAGATGCGGCTAAAACGTTACCTAAACTTGAATAGCATTCACCTAATGGAAGTCGCCGCGGATTTTCATTTCGCTCGATTAGCGATTACCGGTACTTTATTAGCTCTCTACTCAAGACTCGGCGCTTTTCTCTTTCTTTCGCGAATCTTCGTTTGTCAACAAGTCGTCATGACAAGATAGCGTACAGAGAAACACCGGATGTATCAGGATCTCGCACGCGCGAGATTTCGTTTTTTTGTGTCTCGCGATAGTTGGAGGAGCCGAGAGCCGCCATGTTGTGTTTTCGTCTGGTCGAAATGTGCGCAAAAGTCGTAAATCATCCAAAAAAAGCTTATTCCGGGCGGGACTACATGTGTGTGTTGGTTACAAATTGTGTGTGTGTGATATTTTTCTTCAAACTTTTTCACTTTTCTTCTTTGTTTCACTTGTTTATTCTCGGAGCCGATTTCGCCAAATACCGTACTTTCGTTTGCCTGGTTGTTTTGATTGATTGACACGATCTGATTATATTTTTTTCGACGGCGGCTAATATAGTGACGCGGCCAATACGTGGCTCGTCCCAATTTTGTTGTTAAAAGTCGGGGGTGCGGCTTATAAAACGGTGCGTCTTGTAATCCGTCAAATACGGTACTTCAAGTATACTTCACGTAGTCAACATGGCCCAGATAAGGACAGGCTTAACAAACCTGCAGAACTGCTGGTGGTGGAACCTTTATGCTCACTGGACGCTGACTCAGGACGGCCGTGAGAATCCTTTGATGGTCGAGACGGAGTCATCAACCGCTCCAACCCACCGTCATCCCCCTCACCACCGCCCTCTCTCCCTCCCTCCGTCTTTTCCATCACAGTTTCTTCCCTGGTGGTGTTTGTGGCTGTGGCAAGAAGCAGGTGGCTGACGGGACCGGCCACGTCACTTTCCACATCTGTGGCGGGAGCTGGTGACCTCTGGGACGGAGTTGTTGGAGCACTGTGAAACTGAACAAACAAGAAGATATGTTGTTTGTTTTTTGCAGTGGAAACCCCTCCCCCCTCTCCCCGTTGATAACATCTGTAAATTTACCTCCATTTTAAGACTCCATTTTTTCTGATTTTCTCACAGCTTTGGAGGTTAGAATAAAGCATTGAGATCAATACAAGTCTCTACTTTTTCAAGCTGCAAAGATGAAGTAAAGGACTTCTTAAAACTACTGAAAAATTGCTGAAAGTTTCAAGGCCATTTCCGCAAAAGCTAAATCCTAGCAAAATCCCTGTGTCAGCACTGTTCCCAGAATCAAAGGATAATACGTCAGTTGGATCTGGATCAAAAATATATATCAGTCCAAACGTTCTGGCAAAAGTAAGACCTCCTACGCCGTTAAAACTATAGCACGGTCGACCGGACATGGGTTGGAAAACTGTGTCAAATCAAGAAAGTATGTGCCAGTGACCGAAGGCTGAGGCCTGAGAAATAACACTGCTGTGTTATTTCTTTCTTTCTTTATTTGGTGTTTAACGTCGTTTTCAACCGTTCAAGGTTATACTGCTGTGTTATAATTATCGTCAAAAAGGAGAAAATAACATTTACCAAATCTTCTATTACACACAATTTAGACAATGTTATCAGTTTTCTTTAACCCTGATGTAAGAGAAGAAGGGCAAATGATTAACACAAGAAGAGTGTTGCCTACAGATTCAAAATCAAACTAATGTGCTGATTTTTTATATCAGATATGAACACCTAGTGAGGTTCTTCTTCTTCTTCTTCTGCGTTCGATAACCTAGTGAGGTTCAAAAGGAGGCAGATTCTCATGCATTGTTATGTTACACCCATGCATTGTGCCGTTCACCAAGATATCATACCTCTTCATTTTTGGCTCACGTAAGTGTAGCCTATGCGATGCTAACTTGTGTCTGTCTGTGCGTGCGTGCGTGCGTATGTATGTATGTCTGTGGTAGAAACTTTAACATTTGACTGAACACCGAAATACTAATTTTACCTGGTTATTATCCAAGCAACAGCTTCAAAATATTTAAGCAATGATCAACATTTCGTCGGCACGTATGTAGTTAAAAGTGTGTCCAAAGAAAACGGGTGGTGGGGGTTTTTGGGGGGGTAAAAACAAGTGACTGGTTTGTGTCGTGTGTGGTATGTAGACCAGGTCAGGGGTCAAGGTTAGGTCAGATCGCGTGAAGGATTGTGGTATAGATACAGTTATCACCGAGCTGCAGTTCGCCGATTCGGAGAAGACGATTTCACATTGTTCGGTTTCGTAGCTCCAGAAAAATAGATAAAGAAGATACCAAAGGAGATTTTCTACAGGTTAATCTGCACAGCGTGTTTCCCAGTGTCTGCGCGAGGAAGCGCTGTCAAAAGCGCAGTGTCGATCTGGCCATCTGGCAGTCGTGTCCCCGTAAGTAAAGTAGGCTACAGACAGACAGATCTAGATCTAGTGTCTCACACTCTTGCACCGTGTCACCTATGCTTACTGTGTGTGTGTATGTGTGACGGAGTGATTGAGTTTGTGTTACTGTTTGTCGATTTCTTACGTGAGCCTTGAAGGCTTCGCCTCTTGTCATAACTTCTTTCTTCTTTGTCCGAGAAATAACACTGCTGGATTATTTCACACCCAAGCTATTACAGTGGAACCTGCCCTGGAGACCGCCTGTCCATAAAGACCACCAGCCCATTAAGACCCCCCCCCCAAAGGATCCCGGACGTTTTTTACGACTATATCAATCACCTGTCTGAAGAGACCACTGTTGCTCAGTCCCTTGAGTGGTCTCTTTAGACAGGTTTGACTGTATACCTCTTCATTTTCATCACTTCTTTCTTCTTTGTCGTTACTAATGTCTGGCTGAGCGGCGTCAGGGGGCCGAGTGTCAGTGTGGCGCTGGTGGACAGGGTAGGTGGGGATGGAGATCATTAGGTCCTCCAAGGTGTTCCTGAACGGAAACATGTCCTGCGCCAGCAGCGTCATCAGCAAAATGTCCGCTGACTGCAGCTCAAAGGAGCTCCGTCTGTTTCCGACACAAAACACAGAGTTTATCACAGCGTCATCAGCAAAATGTCCGCTGACTGCAGCTCAAAGGAGCTCCGTCTTTTTCAAACAGAAATTACAGATATTATCCTCACCTGGCTGCGACCCATGAAGACGACACCATCACGTTGATTCGTTGATGACACAACCATTTGTCGAGAGTAGCGTAGGCACCCGGTCTTCTCCCCGCCTAAAAAAGGC
Source organism: Littorina saxatilis (assembly GCF_037325665.1). Lineage (NCBI taxonomy): Eukaryota > Metazoa > Mollusca > Gastropoda > Littorinimorpha > Littorinidae > Littorina > Littorina saxatilis. Next base: position 40,399,895 of record NC_090256.1, read on the forward strand.
CAGTGCCGTTCCGTCTTCGAGGGACTGCGTGGGTTTTATTTTGGAGTTTTCCTTCTCCTAGACGAGTTTCCTTCCATGGATGATGAGCATCCTCTACCCTCGTTTTGAATTCAGAGTGGTCTTCTCTTAGGACAGCTACCTGCCAGGGTTGACGAGCCTATCCTGCCCGGCTATTTGACCCATAGCTGGAGGTTGGTTCGTGGGCACCTGGGCGTTTCCACACACCGGTGGGCCCGCATGCCGCACGTCTAGGGGCCAACCTCCTCCGAGTCCTTGTAGTCTAGCCTGGGGCCTTGCGGTACCCAGTTTACGCCTGTCGCCGCGATGGAGGCCCTACATAGGGCTTGTTGTGGAGAGGTTATTGTACTGGCAGGAGAGACTGACGCATTCTGCTCTCTTTTCGCATTGTCCTAAAAAGGACAGACGGTGCTAGCCAGCGGTGAGGGCTGAAAGCGAGAAGTGACAAGCACAAGACACTTCGCCAACACACTAGACACGTCACACAACCGTTTGGCAGGCACAGATATTATCAAAATGTAATTGTTGGCAGCCGGGCTTCTGTTAACCCTCGGTCTAGATACATCATTACATGTCAAAATGATGCATTTCATCACAGGCCACCTGCAATGTAGGATCTCTTTTGCCTTGTTCCAAGGGTGTCCCTTCACAGTTCATGACAGGGAACACTTTATAAACAGCCAACAAATATGTTCCCTGAACAACCAACCGACCAACCAACACAAACATACAATTGTCAGCTTTTTCTTGTTTCTTTCTTCCTTTTCCCCCGAACTTCTTCCCCAGCTGGATCTGGATACCCACTGGATGTTGGTCGTGGGGTTTACATAGCAGGATATATGTGACGGGTGGAGTGCCCATACCATTTTAAAAGACCTCATCATACATGGTCATGAATTTTTCTAGCTAAAATGTCTTACTTGGAGTAGAGGGCGAGCAGCTTGCTGTTGACGAGGAGAAAGGCGTGCTGGGTGGGATGGTCGTGGACAGAGGCCTGCATCTTGTGCACTGTCTTCTCCAGCAACCCCACACACTTCTCGCTCACCAGCTGGTTCACGTGCAGACGCTCCACTGCCTGGACACACACACCAACTTTACAGTCTTAACAAATGTGCATACAAAATAATTATGGCATTCCTGTCTGCAAACACATATCCATGCATGATCAAAAAACAAGCAAGGTATGTTACAGGCACGTTTAATTACATATGTATATGAGTTGTTCTTTGCTACTGGTCACAAGTGGGGGTCAGCTCACACGGACGCATTTTTCAATACAGTCTAGGGGAGAAACTGGTCACAAAGCACCCAGTACATGCCAGAGAGATAGGAGAATCGGCACAATCAAAGAAAATACCAAAATCATTCAACAGATATGGAAATATTAAGATTTACTGTGAAAATGCTAGCAAAAATGGCGTCCAAAAACGGGAACGCACACTTGGTGCGTCTTTGAAGACTTACCTCCCGTTCTGTGTTGTTGATAATAGTCGTGTTTGTGCTGTTTTTGTTGAAATAGTATCTAATAAAACTGATGCAGTTCTTGAAATGTTGCGAATTATTGTTGTCTTTGTGAAATGCGAGAGTGTTCTGAGGCGTAATCTGCATACGGCTGATGTCCCACTTAGGGTACCCCACTTCGATCAGCGTTTCACTCCAAATGAGCTTCATAGTAGAAAAGCAGATACACTACCAAAACACTGCATAACAGATCTACAAGACTGAGCCAGAATCATTAAAATTTACTTCCTGTATAAAATATTGCAATCAAATTTGCTCACGCCGTCCCACATGCAACGCAGGTTACCTTCGCCTTCGATTCAAAGTAAATCCACGCTAACTGAATTACCATCGAAACGCAGATAACGAACTGATTCGGAGATTACACGCCACACATTTATGCTATTTTACACACAAATTTCAACTGTGTTGTTTCGCGATAAACAGCCATAAACAAACAAATGTGGCGCCGTCACTTCGCTTCGGAAGGAGAAACGCAGGTTACCAAGAGATTGTTTCCGATACCTGTCGGATTAAAATCATCGTTTTTCACGAATGAAGGCTCTTTGGCAGATCTGGTGAGTTGGAAACTGTCTATGAATGTTTCATTTAATGTCAAATGCGTACATTCTTGTCGATATTGTTACCTTTGGGCTCATAAATGAAGTCAATGGTCGTGTTTTCCTAAAGTGACTTTTGTCAGCATAGAACTTACTGTGCTTTGATCATTGACTGAGAAGAATCTTCCGATGACACTAGTTCATTTCACTACGCGACTGCAGATCTGCAAGGAAACTTATGGCAGGGGAAATAAGCTTAACTGAAGACGAATAAGCGGAGTAACTGTTCTTCAACGGATTGCTCTCACTGATCTAAATATTTAGATCTTGTCGTCTGCTAGTCTGCTAGTAAGTAGTCTTCGGTCGTGTGAAAGTCACATCTATTTCGACTGTGTGCATCGATCCGTGTAGTGAAATGTTGATCTTTGATGATTTGGCAACATAACTTCGCTACATGTGCTTTGAGTGTATCTCCCCGTTAACCATTTGAAAACGTCTTTTAACAAGACCATGTTTCGACAGCCCAGACGGGGAGGATCCTCGATAGCTCACAGGGTATATAATGTTTTCCGCCGTTTTTTAAAGAATCCTTTCAAATTTACTATTCCAAAAGTACCCTATGACACGACTCGAGTGGCAAAGAACATTCTCTGCAATTCCTGTCTCAGTCCGTGCAGCCGTTTCGGGTCCTATCGTCATCATACAAACATACACACAGACACACAAGAACCAGCTTTAAAAGTTAGATTATGTAAGAACCATGTGAACCAGTGATTTTTTCTTATGTACATCAGATACTACAGTATTTCTGCTTTATGAAAAGCTATATTTCAAAAACAAAACTAGAGATTTGAATTTTGACCACTTTTCCCCCTTTCTGTCACCAGTACTGAAGAACAACTCATATGTAAAGAGACGAAGGGGTTATTGAAATTAATTACCGTTTAATTTCATATTTTTGTTGACACATTCATACATGATTTTAATGCATACAGGGGCGGGGATGTAGCTCAGTCGGCAGCGCGTTGGATTTGTATCCAGTTGGCCACTGTCAGCATGAGTTCGTCCCCACGTTCGGCGAGAGATTTATTTCTCAGAGTCAACTTTGTGTGCAGACTCTCCTCGGTGTCCGAACACCCCCGTGTGTACACGCAAGCACAAGACCAAGTGCGCACGAAAAAGATCCTGTAATCCATGTCAGAGTTCGGTGGGTTATAGAAACACGAAAATACCCAGCATGCTTCCTCCGAAAACGGCGTATGGCTGCCTAAATGGCGGGGTAAAAAAACGGTCATACACGTAAAATTCCACCCGTGCAAAAAACACGAGTGTACGTGGGAGTTTCAGCCCACGAACGCAGAAGAAGAAGAAGAAGATGGATACATACTCAAAATGCACACAGGTACTAATACACCAACGTACGCACATGTACGCACCCACACACACACTCGCGCATAAACAGACACACAACAACAACAAAACAACAACAACAACAACAACAACAACAACAACAACAAAACAACAACAACACTATGCACAGAATGAATAGATCATGCAAGCAGTATATCATTTTAAAAGAAATTCCTCTCTTTTCCCTAACCCTCTTCTCGTTACACTCAATCCTCACTTTCACATCATATACAGTGGAACCCCTTTTTAAGACCCCTCAATTTAAGACTTCCTCCCTTTTAAGACCCGGTTTTCGTAGACTTCCTATTCATAACCTCTGTAAATTTACCCCCATTTTAGGACTCCCTTCTTTTTAAGACCTGATTTTGTCAGATGTTTTAGGTCTTAAAAGGGGGGTTCCACTGTATATGTACAGCTCACCTCTACGAGAAAAGACTGGTCTGACTTTGCCATGCGACTCCACGTGTTCATGAGACTCCTCAGGAAGGTCCATCGTGCTGCCCTTTCTGATGGGATGCAGTTCGCAATTCTGTAAACACACATACACTGTTAGAAAAGAAAAACAAACACAGGCGCAGACAGACAGACAGACAGACGGAAGTATTCATTAACATGAACACATATAACAACACATACATAAACAAGAAGAGCAAACGCTCGATCGAGTCACTTTCGCAGTTCTGAATATTATATGAGGCATCAGATGGACAGGAAGAAATTGCTATTCACAACACAATGAGTCACGTTCACATAAAATTTGAGCCCGGTCACTTTTATAGTTTCCGAGAAAAGCCCAACGTTAAGTTGTGTGTTGCCGAACAGAAAAGGCTAGTTATCTCCCTTGTTTTTCTGATAACGTTCGTAAAAGGCTACAGATGTAAATACTTTGATGTAAAGAATAATCCTACAAAGTTTCAATCACATCCGATGAACTTTGTCAAAGATATAAAATGTCTAATTTTTCCTTTGACGCTGACCTGTGACCTTGAAAAAGGTCAAAGGTCAACGAAACCATCGTTAAAGTGTAGAGGTCATTGGAGGTCACGACTAAACAAAATATGAGCCCGATCGCTTTGATAGTTTCCGAGAAAAGTCCAACGTTAAGGTGGTGTCTACGGACGGCCGGCCGGACAGACTAACACTGACCGATTACATAGAGTCACATTTTCTCAAGTGACTCAAAAAACCATTAAATTATTTTTTACAAAAACACAAGCACACATGCACACACACAAGCAAGCACACACACACACACACACACACAGATCAAGCTTTATAATATGCAGTGTCATCACTGAAGACTAAACTTCATCTTGTACAACCAAAAGCTCTCATTTTAAATTGTTCTGAAGCAGATCAACACATTAACACAAACAGCTAGTGGTCATACTTTGTTTCAGAGCAAGCAACTTACTCAGAGTACACAGGGCCAAACAGAAACTTGGTCAGTCGGATGAACACCAGAATTTTTCTTTGCAGAAAATCTTCAGTCTCCTCCCCATCCCCACTGATGGTAATGTACTGCACGTCGTCCAGCTGGAAAAAGAAGTTATCATAAAGCACAGCGCAACAGCAAGACATTTGCAGAATAACTTTCTTTTTGAAATGAAGACGAGGGGAGAATAAAGTAGTGGGGAGGATATGATAAGGTCAATTCGTCTCCAGAATATTGAAACCCTCTGAAATTTCAAATTTATGTTTAAAATGCAAAGTGAAAAAAACAATTTCACACACAAACACATACAGATTCTTCTTCTCGTACCAATAGACAAATTCCGAAAATAACTCTGTTGGACTTGTATGGGTTGTGGAAGAGTGAATACCCTTGCGTTTCCTCTGACAAACATTGTAGGGGTGAATCGCTAGCAAGGGGTGTGACGGAAACACATGAACAGGAACACATGTTTCCGACACACTCCTTGCATGGCCCCTCCAATGTTTGTCAAACTCAAGGGTATTCACTTTTTCACAATAAACCCATACAAACCTGACAGAACTATTTCCGGAAATCGTCTATTGGGGCACCGTGATCATCTTAGCTGAAAAAGTGAATGACATCATATTGCTCACCTTTTTAAACACCAGCAGAAAGCCGTTTGGGCAGAGGATGGATGTGCAGGGGTTTTGCACCTGGTCATCAAGGGGGACTTGCGACAGCACCAGTGGGGAAAATAGCTGGGTCACAACAGCTGTGTCTACCTCTGCACTTTCTGATTGCTGGTTTGGCTAAATACACACACAAGAATAATAGGTCAAACTCAGCTTTTAAAACTCATGTGATACTAACCATTTTGTAAACAAATAAACTTTTATTTTTATTTTAAATAGCATTGTACCTGCATTGCACTTCATATTACTTCTACTTTATGTTGATGATGTGCTTTCTCATGAATCAAATAAATGATTTGCATCAAATAAGAGAGATCGAGACAGATATCAAAGCTTACGGAAGGATAAGGTTATAGACAAAGAGAGGGAGAGGGAGGGGAGGGGAGAGGGGACAGAGCGAGGGAGAGAGAGAGGGAGGGAGAGGGAGAGAGAGGGAGGGAGAGGGAGGGAGAGCGAGAGAGAGCAAGAGAGGGAGAGACAGAGAGAGACAGAGATCGAGAGAGACAGAGATCGAGAGAGACAGAGATCGAGAGACAGACAGACAGAGATCGAGAGAGACAGACAGAGAGAGAGAGAGAGAGAGAGAGACAGAGAGAGAGAGACAGAGAGAGGGTTCGAGTGAGGGAGGGAAAGAGACAGTTACACACACCCACACCACACAGTGACACACGCACACACAGTGACACACACACACAGGCAGAGTAAAAGAACAAGGAGACAGACAGACAAGGAGACAGACAGAAAGAGACAAGACAACTAGCAGCACATTTTGCAATAACTTACATCTTGTAGTCCAAACTCCACAGCTCTCTTACGAATGAACCTTGTAAATTCTGCATCGAAGTCTAAAAAAATCGGATTGTTCAGCTGGTTTACAGCAATAAAGCACTTCATGGTGACGATTATATCTTCAGTCTGGGGCAAGGGGATGCCAAGCGGTATAGTCTCCCCAAAGCGTTACAAATAAAAGGCACACACAAACGCATGCGACATGAAGAGGCCCTGCCTGTTGTTGATATAATTTGTCTGTGCCGCCATGTCGTCTGCTGCACGTGACATCACTACTAAGCGAGCCGCATTTGCGTAATTTAGTACGATCGTGTGACATTATTAAAATCTTTTCCTACGAGAAAATATGTATTTATTTATAAATTAGTGTAATGCTATGCATAAAAGCATGAAGATAGTTGAATTCATGCAATAATCCAGCACAGATATCGAAACTAAAAGCTATATTTTACTGGCTAGTTCTCTCCCTTGTCGCGATTTTGCGCGAGACCCACACGGATCCTGACTAGAAATGCCGAAGTAAAAACAAAAACGCACAGTATTTACTGTTCATCGGGGAATATTCTGTTAAAGTCTGACTTTCAGTGACCCACAATGAATCCAACCTGTGCTGAGGAGGTAGTGTTAAGTTGTAAAATGTTCTGTTTTTGTACTCAAAGAGCATTTTTCGTGAGGGAAGTAAAATGTTCTTACCGTCTCAAGTTCTCAATCTGACTGACTTAGTAACTCAATTTTTTGAATTTCCTTTAAATTTAGTTTTCGATTACGATGCAATAATTCAGACCCCGATTAGATCTGCACACTAGCTAAAGATCAAACACCAATAGCAAAAACAAAAACAAATAGCCCTGTGCGAAATGACATTATTCTTTTGTCACTGTCACTGTCAGCAGTTAATAAGTTAAATACCCTACTAATTTTGTTGTACTTATATTTATAATTCACACAATTGCTGAACAACAGACCTTTTTTTCCAATTCATACACTTGGTGTTTGTTTCTGTCACACTTCATTCTTCATTTCACTGTTTTTCAGGCTTTGAAGATTCGCATTCGAGATATCAACCCCCACATTGTGTGCTCCCTGTGTGCGGGTTACTTCATTGATGCCACCACAATCACAGAATGCCTGCATACATGTGAGAGTGTAGATCTGTATTGTCTGTTACTGTTAGCACAGTGATTGTCATACCCACAGAACTATATAGTTTTGTATGCGTGTGTAATAATGGACACTTATTATAATCGCCCCTTCTCACCAGAGCTCACGGCGAGTGTGAGTTCAAATCCCGGCCGCGGCTGCCTGGTGGGTTGAGGGTGGAGATTTTTCCGATCTCCCAGGTCAACGAATGTGCAGACCTGCGAGTGCCTTATCCCCCTTCGTGTGTACAACAAGCAAGCACAAGACCAAGTGCGCACGGAAAAGATCATGTAATCCATGTCAGAGGTCGGTGGGTTATAGAAACACGAAAATACTCAGCATGCTTCCCCCGAAAGCGGCGCATGGCTGCCTAAATGGCAGGGTAAAAACAGTCATACACGTAAAAGCCGTGGGAGTTTCAGCCCATGAACGAAACAAACAATAATTGTGTTTCCCTGTATGTTTTAGTCTGCAAGACATGCATCGTCAAGTACCTCCAGACCAGCAAGCATTGTCCGCAGTGCAACCTGAAGGTGCACGAGACACACCCCCTCTTTCACCTCCGCGCTGACAGGACGCTGCAGGACATTGTCTACAAGTTGGTGCCTCACCTGCTAGAAAGTGAGTTATCACCCTTGTTCAGTGGAGCTGAAATGTTTAGTACAGTGGAACCCCCCTTTTAGGACCTCCAAAAAATCAAAACAAAACAAAATCAGGTCTTAAAAACGAAGGTTCTAAAATGGAGGTAAGTTTACAGAGTTTATGAACAGAAAATCTGATTAATCAATGTCTGAAAAAGGGGAGAGTCTGAAAGTGTTGTGTCTTAAAAGGAGGGTCCCACTGTACCAGGAAGAATATGTTGCTGGTGTCCATAAAGCTTTAATTTTACAGAATAAAATATAAAATATTTGCTTTGTGGTGGTTTTTTTTGCGTGATATGCAAGTTAAAGTTTCACTTACAGAAAAAGTATGGGGGATATTTTTTTAAACCTTCCTTATTTTGTTGACGGGGGTCTTGTTGAAGAATTCTAGATGCAACGCTTAAACTGATGTAGGATGTGATTTGAGGTCCTTCAGCATCTTCAGTGTGTGAAACACTCTCTTTACCTGTATGTGTAAAATGTGTAAGACTTGAAAAGTCCCTTTTTGAGGTGGATTTTAAGGTAGCGTACAGTGTTTGTGGGCATGTATTATTGTATAGGAAATCGGGAATTCCGAATTCCTGATGAAATAGTTCCAGGACTTGATTTGCTCCAATATGGAATTCTTATATTGTTCTGAGTGAAGGCTTTCTTTGCCCTTGTATTTGCTTTGTGAGAAATTTGTATAGAAGCATTCATGAGCATATTATTATCAATGAATTATTATGTTTTGCAAACAACTGTGTAGCACTAGCAAGTAGTTGTTTTGAGGTGTGAACAACTTCTCAAATAACCATTTTGACTAAATGTATCTCTCTCTTTCTCCGAACACCTGTATGCCTTTTGTTATTCTCTTAATCTCTATCTTTAGTTTGTAATGCTTTCCCCTAGTGTATATGAAGTTTGTTTTGCGTTCACCTAGTGTATATGAAGTTTGTTTTGCGTTCACCTAGTGTATATGAAATGTGTGGTCTGTGCAGATGAAGAGAAGCGACGAGAAGACTTCAACAAATCAAGAGGAGTCGTAACACCTAAGAAGCCTGGCAAAAAAACAGGTATGGAAGCTTTCTCCTGTTTAGTTGTGTGAAGTGGTGGCATTATTTACATTGAAAGCCAATTTCCTGTTATTGTATTTTTGAGACTTTACGGTGGCTGTTTTCCTCAGGTTTGCCCCCGGCGCCCTTTACTCCGGAAATGCCTTGTTTATAGACGATCTATAGATAGACGATCCACTATGTACTTTGTGCCAGCACCTTTTTTTTTAATTGATTTTTCTACATTTTGTTTAAAAAGTGGGGGTTGCCGAGCACCTTGCACACCCCAATATATGATGACTTATTTTTCAGTACAGAAAATACTAACAACATCTTCAGTGCTGATGCTTTTTTTTTAACGTATTTAATTTTTCTTCCTTTGTTTTTTGTGTGGTGTTTTTTGGTTACTTATTTTGTTTTGAGAGATCAGTTATTGTGATTTGTTGTTGTTTATTTTGATCCATTTGGTATTGTAAGCTCTGATATATCTTGAAGTGTAAAGATATATTGTTCTTCTAATTTTTCAGAGATTCACACGCCACCCAAGTTATCCACTATCATCAACACGCCTGATGGACACAAGTTTGCTCAAGATGAACACATCTGCCTCTGCTTGGAGCGTCTTGGGTCAGTCTGTGTTAGGATGTGTTTGTGTCTGAGCAATCATCAGGGATGGCCAAATCGTCCGCCCGATCGCCAGGGGCGAGTAAAAAATCCGCCGGGCTAATTGAAACCGCCTGGCAACTCACCCGGCTGGCCAATGAAAATTCTGGCCAAATGCAACACTTTTGGTTTTAAAATCAAGTTTTCAAGCCATATAAACACTGCAGATCAACTGTGGTATGTACCGGGCCAGTGACATTTCTGCCGGGCTAGTGACTTTCTTGAAGTTACTCGCCCGGCTGGCGAGTAAAAATGTTGAGATTTGGCCATCCGTGAATCATGAAGGTAATTTTCTACATATTTTGGGGGGGATTAGTTCGTTAAACTAAAGCAGAGTGAGCAGTACCAGTAAAGCATGTTTTAACAATCACTTGCCCATTATGAATTCCCCTAATGCGCTTTTGTCTGTATAAATCACTTTTCTATAGCAACCACCTGTCTGTAACAACCACTTTCTGTCAGTGCCTTGGGTGGCTCAACTGTACTGTGGAACCCCCCTTTTAAGGCCTAAAAACATCAGTGAAAATCAGGTCTTAAAATGGGGATAAATTTACAGATATTATGGGGCGGGGATGTAGCTCAGTCGGTAGCGCGCTGGATTCAGTATCCAGTTGGCCGCTGTCAGCGCGAGTTCATCCCCACGTTCGGCGAGAGATTTATTTCTCAGAGTCAACTTTGTGTGCAGACTCTCCTCGGTGTCCGAACACCCCCCGTGTGTACACGCAAGCACAAGACCAAGTGCGCACGAAAAAGATCCTGTAATCCATGTCAGAGTTTGGTGGGTTATAGAAACACGAAAATACCCAGCATGCTTTCTCCGAAAGCTGCGTATGGCTGCCTAAATGGCGGGGTAAAAACGGTCATACACGTAAAAGCCGTGGGAGTTTCATCCCATGAACGAACAAACAAACAAACAGATATTATGAAAAGAAAATCTGAAAAATCACTATTCAATACCAACCACCTGTCTGTAACAACAACTTGTTCCCGGTGCCTTGAGCGGTACATGTACAACTGTACTGTGGAACCCCCCTTTGAACTTAATTTAAGACCTGAAAACATCTGAGAAACACAGGTCATAATACAAAGGAGGAAGTCTTGAACTGATGGTAAATTTACAGAGGTTATGAACGAAAAATCTAAAAAGACAGGGCCTGTAATTGTAGAGGGAGCTGCCTTAAAGTGGGTGGGTCTTAAACAGGGATTTCACTGTCTCGTCCTTTGCTGCAGCCCCCAGGAGCGCAGCCACTGCGGTCAGCGGGTACCACTGCGCCAGCTGGAGAAGAAGTTTGTGCGCTGTTCCATCCGTGTGCTCATTTCTCACCTGAAGGCCATGCTGCACAAAAAGCTGTCTGTACCCCCAGACCTCAAGGTGGGAAGCTTTCATCGCTTGTCTCCCTTGCTGAGAGCGGAGTAGACGAATTGTGGAAACAACTCTGTCTGGTCTTGATGGGTTGTGGAAGAGTTGCTTTTTCACAGAGCTGAATAGATGAATTTCAGAAATAACTCTGTCTGGCTTTTATGGGTTATGGAAGAGTTGCTTTCCCTTGCTATAGCATCACTTAGGCAAGCTATTTGTGACATTGTAGGCTTGCCTTGGTGTTTGTGTGGGTTGTGGAAGAGTTGCTTTCCCTTGTTTTTCCTTGCTATAGCATCACTTAGGCAAGCTATTTGTGACATTGTATGCTTGCCTTGGTGTTTGTGTGGGTTATGGAAGAGTTGCTTTCCCTTGTTTTTCCTTGCTATAGCATCACTTAGGCAAGCTATTTGTGACATTGTAGGCTTGCCTTGGTGTTTGTGTGGGTTATGGAAGAGTTGCTTTCCCTTGTTTTTCCTTGCTATGGCATCACTTAGGCAAGCTATTTGTGACATTGTATGCTTGCCTTGGTGTTTGTGTGGGTTATGGAAGAGTTGCTTTCCCTTGTTTTTCCTTGCTATAGCATCACTTAGGCAAGCTATTTGTGACATTGTATGCTTGCCTTGGTGTTTGTGTGGGTTATGGAAGAGTTGCTTTCCCTTGTTTTTCCTTGCTATAGCATCACTTAGGCAAGCTATTTGTGACATTGTAGGCTTGCCTTGGTGTTTGTGTGGGTTATGGAAGAGTTGCTTTCCCTTGTTTTTCCTTGCTATAGCATCACTTAGGCAAGCTATTTGTGACATTGTAGGCTTGCCTTGGTGTTTGTGTGGGTTATGGAAGAGTTGCTTTCCCTTGCTATAGCATCACTTAGGCAAGCTATTTGTGACATTGTAGGCTTGCCTTGGTGTTTGTGTGGGTTATGGAAGAGTTGCTTTCCCTTGTTTTTCCTTGCTATAGCATCACTTAGGCAAGCTATTTGTGACATTGTAGGCTTGCCTTGGTGTTTGTGTGGGTTATGGAAGAGTTGCTTTCCCTTGTTTTTCCTTGCTATAGCATCACTTAGGCAAGCTATTTGTGACATTGTAGGCTTGCCTTGGTGTTTGTGTGGGTTATGGAAGAGTTGCTTTCCCTTGTTTTTCCTTGCTATAGCATCACTTAGGCAAGCTATTTGTGACATTGTAGGCTTGCCTTGGTGTTTGTGTGGGTTATGGAAGAGTTGCTTTCCCTTGCTATAGCATCACTTAGGCAAGCTATTTGTGACATTGTAGGCTTGCCTTGGTGTTTGTGTGGGTTATGGAAGAGTTGCTTTCCCTTGCTATAGCATCACTTAGGCAAGCTATTTGTGACATTGTAGGCTTGCCTTGGTGTTTGTGTGGGTTGTGGAAGAGTTGCTTTTCCATAGAAACACTGAGGCAAGTTACATGACATTGTATTCATAGGCTTGTGTCAGTGTTTCTATGGAAACGAGGGAAAGCAATTCTTCCACAATTCATAAAAACTTGACAAATTATATCCGAATAGTATCTATTTTTGTGACCTCATGGAAGTAATTTTGATTAATTTTTGTGATTGCATGAAAGTAGAAGGGGGTTTTATGAACGTATTGTCTTCTCCTACACTGCCACTTACATGCTAAGTGGTTTGGGTGTTTCAGTTCTTAAAGGGAGGAAATTCATGCTCTGAAAATGTAATAGAATGAAAAATAAATCTTTGTAATTTGTTTGCATGGAGAGTGATCCTGCTTGTCAGTGGCACAGTGCTGTCCCCTTCTGTGTGTGTTTTTTTTTTTTTAGAAACTTTTATACTTTACATTGTCAAACTTACAGGTTAGCTGCATATTATGTATTCCCTGGTTTTCCACTGACATTTTCCTTCTTTTTTCTCATCCTTCCAGTTTGACATTTTGTGTGATGACGAGGTTCAGGCTGAAGAAACATCACTCAAACAGATTTACCTTATGACCTGGTATGGAAAGGTAAGTGCATAAATCTACGAAGTTCACACTCATAAACTGTGGCATCTTGAGCTTTTGGTTTAATAACAGGCTGTTTGCTTCAAGCAAAGGTCTAAAAATATCTCCTGGAAATGACAGAACTGATTTCAGGAAACAGATTTCTTGAGATTTGACTGTCCTTATAAAAACAAAGAACATTGCAACACAATGTCAGGCAGTTTAAAACACAAAATATGTCACATTGAATTGAGAACTGCACTAAAAAGCATCCAAATATACATACAGTCACTCACATAACACACACATAACCTGTTTTGCTTTCTTGGATTTGGTTTGTAGACTGTGAAGGCACAATCCTTCCTGTGAAAACAGTTCTGCTTATTTTATTAGATTTGGTTCTCTTGTGTTTTTTTACCAGGAGATCCCCATGGTGCTGTTCTACCGGTTCGCCACAGACGATGACAAGGTTTCCTGACATCCCTGAGCGGAAGAAGCTACACAGGAAACAGATCAAACTTTAAACATTGTTGTGAAATGCAGCGGTCATCAGTGTTGATGCTGCACGTGATTGACAGTTGTGAGTGTGAGCATAGCTTTGTTGTTGCACATCGCTTGCACTGCAAATGATTGACAGTTGTTACACGTCGCTCGCACTGCAAATGATTGACAGTTGTTACACGTCGCTTGCACTGCAAGTGATTGACAGTTGTTACACATCGCTTGCACTGCAAATGATTGACAGTTGTTACACGTCGCTCGCACTGCAAATGATTGACAGTTGTTACACGTCGCTTGCACTGCAAGTGATTGACAGTTGTTACACGTCGCTTGCACTGCAAATGATTGACAGTTGTTACACATCGCTTGCACTACAAATGATTGACAGTTGTTACACGTCGCTTGCACTGCAAAGGATTGACAGTTGTTACACGTCGCTTGCACTGCAAATGATTGACAGTTGTTACACGTCGCTTGCACTGCAAATGATTGACAGTTGTTGCACATCGCTTGCACTGCAAATGATTGACAGTTGTTACACGTCGCTCGCACTGCAAATGATTGACAGTTGTTACACGTCGCTTGCACTGCAAGTGATTGACAGTTGTTACACGTCGTTTGCACTGCACGTGATTGACAGCTGTGACTGAGCATAGCTTTGTTGTTACACATCACTTGCACTGCAAGTGATTGGCAGTTGTGAGTGTGAGCATAGCTTTGTTGTTATGCTTGGCTTGCTCTGCAAGTGGTTGTCAAGCACAGTGCTTGTACATCGCATACATGGGTTGTGTCATTATCCTCATCAACATCCATGGTTGTTCAGGCGTCCTTTATTTCCGTGGGATCGATACCTAAAGGCAGCAGTTTCATGCAGAATCATCTCCACGTTAGAACTGCTTTGTGTTAAATATAAACAAAGGTAGTTCCCAAACCATTTTTTTGTGTAGATGAGCGAGGGGAATGGTGATCTTTTCACGAAGGAGGTGTAGGCTGAGTTGTGTGTGATACTTTTTATTTAGAGCTTGTGATGTATGTGTGCCAATGAATTGCCCCCCGCGGGTTAGGGGGAGTCCCATATTGGTTGGGACGAGAAAGAATTTACCCGATGCTCCCCATTAGAGGCGACTAACGGATTCTGTTTCTCCTTTTACCCTTGTTAAGTGTTTCTTGTATAGAATATAGTCAATGTTTGTAAAGATTTTAGTCAAGCAGTATGTAAGAAATGTTAAGTCCTTTGTACTGGAAACTTGCATTCTCCCATGAAGGTAATATATTGTACTACGTTGCAAGCCCCTGGAGCAAATTTTTGATTAGTGCTTTTGTGAACAAGAAACAATTGACATCACCCCCTTTCCCTCCGTCGTGATATAACCTTGAACGGTTGAAAACGACGTTAAACACCAAATAAAGAAAGAAAGAACTGAAAATTGAAGAATTAATTGAAGTATAAATAATACAGTCTTTTGTCTAGAGATATGTTAAGAGCAGAATTCCCCTAACAATGAGTTGAAGAAAAAATATACAGGCAGGCCTGGATAAGGTATGCATGCACTTTTTTCAGCTTGTTTTGTCAGTGTTAAGAGAGACCAAAATGCATGAATGGAAAGGCTCTTTATTTCTTTTTTACCCATTATTACCAATTCAGTGCCCCATATGGCTTTTTGACCAATCAGGACGGATTCTAGGTGACCTGTTAAATGTTATAACGTTCAGGCAGGGACCCTTTTTGTATATCAAGCTAAAAATTGACAAAACAAAGTAAAAATTTAAATCAACAAGATCAGCGTGATTTATTCTACAGAATGACACTTTAAATGCTGTCAGATTCTTCTTCTTCTTCTGCGTTCGATGTTTATTATCGTGGAAGCGTAGACAGCCGATTTTCTCCCCACGCCAAGTTGGCTGCTGTCTTCCGTCTTCGGTGGTTGAGGTTCTTACTCAGGGTTGCCTCCTCCCCAAGAGTAGCTGCCTTGCTGGGCTGTCGAGTCCACTCTACCCGGGTTTGTTGTCGAAGTTTTCCTTCTCGTAGCCTTTGCCTTTCCCAAGGCGCACACAAGGCAGTGCGGGTTTTGAAATCGGAGTTGTCCTTCTCCTAGATGAGCGACCATCCAAGGTTGACGAGCCCCATCTGCCCGAAGCAGCTGGTTTTAAGGCGCCAGGGACCCGCCTGCATCCCTTCTCCTGTTAGTCGAAGACAGGGCCCGCCACGTGAAGGCCAGGAGCTGGATTTGACTGTCAGAGGTGTTTGGAGACACGAAGCCATATGGAGCATTTCTTGGGAAGTAGGCGCTTATCTCTACTTCCACCCCGGCATAACAGTCCTTGGGCCCCGCTGTCAGATAATACTCTCTTTATCTAAAAAAAAATACCGAAAAGCGAGTTTTGTCGGTGGGTGCGTTACGGAACAGCAAGGTTCCGCCCATTCTCTGAGTGTGAAATGCTGACCCGCTCACTTGAAATCTAAATTACCTAAGTTCGAAAAATCAAGTGAAATTGCGTCACTCGCGTTACGTCAAATGTATCTTTACGTCATTTCCCATCCGTCTTGAGTCGGTTCGAAATCTGTCGCTCTCTATTCAACAAGAAAAAGCGAAGCAACCGAAACGCATGTTGAACATGGTTTATCTTGTGAGATTGTTGTGTGTCAAACGCATTTGATCTGTGAATATTCATCACGTCAGGAGTATTACTCTGATTGGCTGACCCAGGTCACGAGAATTCTTTGACTGACAGGCATAATCAGGTAGGAGCGCTCAAGTTCCCATTGCGGCTGTTCTGTCTAATTCGCGGGGTCGCTTCGAAATTTGTTTTGGTCGAATTAAACGGTAATAAAACCGTTATCTATATATATATACCACTTGTGTGTGTGTGTGTTCGCGATGCACGGCCAAAGTTCTCGATGGATCTGCTTCAAATTTGGTGGGCATATTCAGGTAGACCCCGGACACAACCTGGTCGATCAGAATTTTCAACACGTGCTCTCAGCGCGCAGCGCTAAACCGATTTGTGTTTTTGTGTTCATCTTCCCAGATCCATTCCCAGTAACTCTTCCTTATCTTCTCCAGTGTTTTGCGTTTATCTCCCTTCCTTCGTGTGGCGTCAATCCATATTCCCGTTACTATTTTTAGAACACAACGCTCAATCCATATTCCCGTTACTATTTTTAGAAGGTCACTGTCCCGGCGAAGCCGGGTATTACTCTTCCTTATCTTCTCCAGTGTTTTGCGCGTTTATCTCCCTTCCTTCGTACGGTGCGCCGGCGAAGCCTGCATACACCCGGCAAAGCCGGGTCCCCGGTGAAGCAGGGTATTCGGTCGGCTCTACTTCTTCCCGGCGAAGCCGTACCCGGCGACGCGGGTATTCATCTAGTTTCTAATATGCGGACTGTTAGCAAATGATAACAGTCATGTCTCACAAACGATATCAGCATTCGCCTAAAAGGCTCATGCTTGATATCTTTTTTCTCGACATGCCTGTTATCATTTGCTAACAGTCAGCATATTAGAAATAACTCATAATATTGACGGACTGTGTGATGATATCTTCTGCTATGGTCTGTTGTCGTCTGTCATATGAGCGTTGATGCGTTGAGCTGTCGTTATGCGCCATACATGGCCCAGCTCATCCGGCTTCAGCGTGTTTTTATATCGGAGTGGTCCTTCTCCTAGACTGGTGGCTTTACAGGGCTGTCGAGTCCAGTCTACCCGGCTATTTGGCCATAGCGGGCTGGTTTGTTTATCTGAGGTGACCTTCCCCAGGGCTAGAACTTAAGATGCGGCTCTTGATCGCATGATGCTCCCGTCATTGGAGACCTGGGGTATTTCTTGAGTGTAACAGTGCCACCTGTTACCCCGCCCCATCCTGTTGGAAGCACCGCCAGTTGGTCCGCGACTGCTTATCCGTCCTGGCAAGCCTGGCTTATTTCGCAGCTAACCTCCATATCTGAAGGCCATCTCACTATCCGCCACCTGTGAACGCGCCTGGTTGGGGGTGGTCGCCCCTACTGTCCCAGGCTATGGTCTGTTGAGACAGTGATATCAAAATCGAGAAAGGAGGTCGAGATTTTGATATCACTGTCGAAACAGACAAATAGCAGAAGATATCATCACACAGTCAGTCAATGTTAGATATATTGCTAATTCTCTGGACATTTTGTATTTACTGTAAAGAAATTACAAAAGTATTTGTCTCAGTTTTGGCTGTTCCATATCCCTCCCTCTGATTATTATTTCTTTTTGTTCACTCTTTTCTTGTACTTTTCAGTATTTTAAAAATGTCTTTTCTTTCAAAAAGTCTTTAGTCACTTGCTCAACTAAATTCTGGGATCATTACATTTTCATATACATTTGTTTGTTTTTAAATTCAGGTGTTTTTGTTTTTGAAGTGGGGAAGCAATAAAGAGGTCGTCGATATCAAAACTGATATCGACGGAAATGTCGTTGATATCACTTTTACAATGAGCTCAGTTTTGCCCAGTTGATCAATGGAAATCCACGTAACATATGAAATAGCAATATTTGGTGTTTAACGTCGTTTTCAACCACGAAGGGTTATATCGCGACGGGAATGGAAAGGTACTTGTGTGTGTTGATCATTGTTTCATAATAATTGTTACACTGTGTCGTAAAATTGCTTTAAAAATCATCATCCCTTAGTCTTCAATATTATGTATGATTTTGCTAAACTGGAAGAATTCAGAAAGCTTATAACATAGATATATGTATTTTCAGTTGACTGATGTAAACTGTTGCTTGTTTTGTATTCAGTATTAAATGGTTGACCTGTGGTTTAGCAGCTGAGATCTCTGTGTTTAATTTTAAGGGTAAGGCTCAGGCTTCTTGGTCGTTGTAATTGGTACAGTAGAACCCCCTTGTAAGGCCTCCAACAATCTTGGAAATCAGGTCTTGGTAGAGGGGGGTGTACCGAAATAAAGGTAAAGTTTTAGGGGGTTATAAATTAAAGATCTGAATAAACGTAGGCTTAAAAGGGTACAAACTTCAACCCTCAGAAGGGGCCCGGGTTCGACTGTAGAATTGATGCATCAACTTTCTGTCAAATTATCAATTGTTACTCTACCAGATTATTTTAGTCATGCTTTCTTTGTTGGAAATTTGTGTAAAGTTCCTTTAAATGTTTTGCTTATTTGTAAGCCACTGATGGGATATGTTTTGTTCCATTTATGAAAATTGAACTCTCAGTGGTACATTTGTGTATTTTCAATTGCATTACATTGTACTCTGTTTTGTTGGAAGGAAGCCTGGGGTCTCTGCATTTTATTACAAAATATTCAGTTTGTGTGAGGATGAGTCAAGCAAGTATGGTTTTGCGCAGTATTTAGTTCTGAACAAAGAGGAATTTGGGTTGCGGGCTTGGATTTTTCTTCAGGTCATTTTTCACATGAATAGAAAGAACAAAATTCTGTATCTGTGTGTTTGTATTTTCTTCAAGGGCTGGTTTTTAGCAGGAGGAATGCTATACATCTCAGTAGATTTACAGCAAATGCACATGAGCAGAGTTACAGAAAATATCTGTATGTTTGTGTTTCTGTTGTTTTGAAGGGTTGTATTTGGCAGCAAAAATGCTGTACAGTGGAACCCCCTTTTAAGACCTTCAAAAATCTGAGAAAATCAGGTCTTATAAAGGATGGAGTCTTAAAATGGAGGTAATTTACAGAGGTTATCAACAGGACATCTGAAAAAGCAAGGTCTTAAAAGGAAGGAAGTCTTAAATTGGGGTGTCTTAAAACGGGGGTTCCACTGTACCTCTCGGCATATTTCAAGAAATCATGTGTGTGCTGGGATATTGAGAGTATTCTGTATGATTGTGTTAGTGCACATAATGTTCACAGAATGACAAGGTCAGCAACACAATTGCAAGCAAACTGGGTTTTTTATAGTTGAAAAGGCAAGCATTGAGGAGAAACTCAAATGAAAGCCGAGTTTTTTTCAGACACACATCATATGCTTTGGAGTTTCTCATTGCTTGTCGATAGAGCTCAGATGTTGACAATAACATGTGAGTTTGCCTTCTCGTTCTTAGTTAATAAGGTCTTGTATATAATATAAAGTAAGAATTAGCAGCAGTACCTTTGTGCTTTTAATTATTGCACAAGATTGTTGTTGGCAGCATTAATATTTCTGTTCTCTTATTTCAGTCTTTTTCGTCTGTTCTCTTAGACAGGACAATTTTCTCGTTTTGATTTTTTGTATGTATGTCATAATCTGTCCTTGAAGTGTAATAATCTCAGTAAATGCTCAGAATGGATGATTACATTATTTTAGAGGCTGCTCATGTGAACAGGTTGAATAAGTTTTTGTTTCAAACAAAGATAATATATTTTGGCAAGGTTGGTTTTTCGATAATGTTTTTTTCGCTTTCTACCTTTTCAGCTAGTGGTAAATTAATTAATACATGTAATTCCAAGGTGCTAAGGAGCATAATAATTTTTGAGTTCTGCAGGCAGAACAAAATGTATGTTCTTTTTCACTTTTTGAGTCACTTGAGAAAAAGTGACTCTATGTAATCGGTCAGTGTTAGTCTGTCCGGCCGGCCGGCCGGCCGGCCGTCCGGCCGGCCGGCCGTCCGGCCGGCCGGCCGTCCGTAGACACCACCTTAACGTTGGACTTTTCTCGGAAACTATCAAAGCGATCCGGCTCATATTTTGTTTAGTCGTGACCTCCAATGACCTCTACACTTTAACGATGGTTTCGTTGACCTTTGACCTTTTTCAAGGTCACAGGTCAGCGTCAAAGGAAAAATTAGACATTTTATATCTTTGACAAAGTTCATCAGATGTGATTGAAACTTTGTAGGATTATTCTTTACATCAAAGTATTTACATCTGTAGCCTTTTACGAACGTTATCAGAAAAACAAGGGAGATAACTAGCCTTTTCTGTTCGGCAACACACAACTTAACGTTGGGCTTTTCTCGGAAACTATAAAAGTGACCGGGCTCAAATTTTATGTGAACGTGACTCCCAGTGACCTCTACACTTTGACGTCTGCTTTGGTGACCTTTGACCTTTTTCAAGGTCACAGGTATGTCTTGAAGGAAAAAAATTGAAATATCATATCTCTGAAACTATTCATCGGATTTGATTCAAACTTTATAGGATTATTCTTTACATCAAATTATTTACATCTGTATTGTGTTGTGAATAGCAATTTCTTCCTGTCCATCTGATGCCTCATATAATATTCAGAACTGCGAAAGTGACTCGATCGAGCGTTTGCTCTTCTTGTTAAAATTTTGTTGTTGTTGATGACATGTGTATGAAAACATAGCATAATTATAGATATTAAAAAATTCTCTGTCTTATGTGAAACTAATAGTCTATTTTTCCACTGATGGAAAGAAAATGCAGGTGAACAAAAATGTTATATTGAAATGCCAATAAAAAGGAAATATCAAATAGCAAATGAGCAGTGTTGTGATTTGCAAATGTGAATTATCAATACACTTAGCATTTTCATGCAAGCCCCTTTAAGTGTTGGTTGCTGGGGAAATCTTCCTGAACTGCAGTGGAACCCCCCAAAAAATCTGAGAAAATCGGATCTTAAGATGGAAGGAGTCCTAACAAGTCGCGTAAGGCGAAAATACATTTAGTCAAGCTGTCGAACTCACAGAATGAAACTGAACGCAATGCAATTTTTCAGCAAGACCGTATACTCGTAGCATCGTCAGTCCACCGCTCGTGACAAAGGCAGTGAAATTGACAAGAAGAGCGGGGTAGTAGTTGCGCTGAGAAGGATAGCACGCTTTTCTGTACCTCTCTTCGTTTTAACTTTCTGAGCGTGTTTTTAATCCAAACATATCATATCTATATGTTTTTGGAATCAGGAACCGACAAGGAATAAGATGAAAGTGTTTTTAAATCGATTTCGGAAATTTGATTTTGATAATAATTTTTATATGTTTAATTTTCAGACCTTGTTTTTAATCCGAATATAACATATTTATATGTTTTTGGAATCAGAAAATGATGAAGAATAAGATGAACGTAAATTTGGATCGTTTTATAAAAAAATAATTTTAATTACAATTTTCAGATTTTTAATGACCAAAGTCATTAATTAATTTTTAAGCCACCAAGCTGAAATGCAATACCAAACCCCGGCCTTCGTCGAAGATTGCTTGGCCAAAATTTCAATCAATTTGATTGAAAAATGAGGGTGTGACAGTGCCGCCTCAACTTTTACAAAAAGCCGGATATGACGTCATCAAAGACATTTATCGAAAAAATGAAAAAAACGTCCGGGGATGTCATACCCAGGAACTCTCATGTCAAATTTCATAAAGATCGGTCCAGTAGTTTACTCTCAATCGCTCTACACACACACACACACACACACATACACCACACCCTCGTCTCGATTCCCCCCTCTACGTTAAAACATTTAGTCAAAACTTGACTAAATGTAAAAAAAGGGGTAAATTTACAGAGGTAATGAACAGAAAATCCAAGAAAACAGGGTCTTGAAAGGGAGGGTCGAGTCTAATTTGGGGTGTCTTCAAGGAGGGTTCCACTGTATCATTCCTGCACTCACTTACAACAATCAGAATCACAATTTCAGGCAAGTGAATGCACAAAATTAATCATGAGTCTTGAACAATATTCATATTCACACTGGTTTATTACATTTCAAGTTTTGTTTTTATTTTTCAGTTAATACATTGAATTTTCTTCACTCTAAAAGAGACAATTGACTAGGGCACACTGGTTGTTAAAGTTCTTGGTGGTGTTGTTATCGCCGTTGTTGTTACTGCTGCTGCAGTGGAATGTTATTGACTCCCCTCAAACCAATCAGCAGGCGAGCAGGAGAAGACAACTCCATTTCAGGCATTCATGCAAGCTTTGTTGCACTCATCCTCGGACAGAAAGTTGTTGGAGTTACCCCCGCAGCCGCCATAGATGAAATTCTCACACATCTTTGTGTCTGTGTTGTAGAACCATCGCGGAAAGTACGCCAGACACAAGCCAGTCAGTTTGGGCATGGTGCAGTCTGTTGGACAAGAGACAAGAATTGAAAACTTACTGGGGGAAAACAAATGAGTTCTCTGGGATTTTTTTAATTACCTCTTTGACTCACATGCGAAGCAAAAGTGAGTCTATGTACTCACCCGAGTCGTCCGTCCGTCCGTCCCCCCCGTCCGTCCCCCCCGTCCGTCCGGCCGTCCGTCCGGCCGTCCGGAAAACTTTAACGTTGGATATTTCTTGGACACTATTCAGTCTATCAGTACCAAATTTGGCAAGATGGTGTATGATGACAAGGCCCCAAAAAACTTACATAGCATCTTGACCTTGCTTCAAGGTCAAGGTCGCAGGGGCCATAAATGTTGTCTAAAAAACAGCTATTTTTCACATTTTTCCCATTTTCTCTGAAGTTTTTGAGATTTAATACCTCACCTATATATGATATATAGGGCAAAGTAAGCCCCATCTTTTGATACCAGTTTGATTTACCTTGCTTCAAGGTCAAGGTCACAGGAGCTCTTCAAAGTTGGATTGTATACATATTTTGAAGTGACCTTGACCCTGAACTATGGAAGATAACTGTTTCAAACTTAAAAATTATGTGGGGCACATGTTATGCTTTCATCATGAGACACATTTGGTCACATATGATCAAGGTCAAGGTCACTTTGACCCTTATGAAATGTGACCAAAATAAGGTAGTGAACCACTAAAAGTGACCATATCTCATGGTAGAAAGAGCCAATAAGCACCATTGTACTTCCTATGTCTTGAATTAACAGCTTTGTGTTGCATGACCTTGGATGACCTTGACCTTGGGTCAAGGTCACATGTATTTTGGTAGGAAAAATGTGTAAAGCAGTTCTTAGTGTATGATGTCATTGCTAGGTTTAGCTGAAGGTCAAGGTCATGTAAAGGTCAAGGTCAAGCATGTGAGTCGTATGGGCTTTGCCCTTCTTGTTTGTTTTACAATGGACATGTGAACACAAAGTAACAGTGACTACACAAACACAAGGGCAATGAAGGAAGTTGAGGGAGGGGGGCTGAGAGGGGGAGACGATGGCGGCTTTTTTTTTTTTTATCTTTGATCTTGGTGGTAAATCGAAATCAAAATTACATAAATGCATCAACATGCCGCACAGATACAAATATGGGTCCACAAACACGGCGCATAGCATAGCGGAGCAGACAGCAGTCAAGTCCAGATTATATAAGGTCTAAACAAAAAAAAGACAACCCGTTTATCTCTCTCTCTCTCTCTCTCTCTCTCTCTCTCTCTCTCTCTCTCTCTCTCTCTCTCTCTCTCCCTCTCTCTCTTTCAAACACACACACAAACACAAACAGCGACAGGGTCTCAACGTCCCCAACCTCTCAACGTTTCAACTTAACAATCAAAATGTAGAATACCATACCTGTCTGGCAATGTGCCGCACCCAGCAAAACCATGACAACCAAAGCAGAAATGAAGAGTCTGCCCATGTCTACTGCACAAATGCTACCAGTGCTGTCACGAAAGTCAGCAGGGGAAATGCAAGATAACCCCTCTTTTGTCGAATCACTTCAGTCACTTTTGTGCATGCAGGTTTGGATTGGTCAGTCTATTTGGTCTTATCGCAGTATGTCCTGTGCATGCAGTGTGTGTTTGTGAGCGTCTTTGTGTGTGTCAAGTTTGTTTGTGAGCGTGTGTGTGTGTGTGCTCTGCCTGTCCTTCTGCCCAGTTTTTTTCAAACTTCATTCCCAGAACAGTCGCAATTCATGAGTACACGTCTCAAGCATCAAAATATACTGTCAGCAAACTGGGAATCATGCACTGAGGCTTTTACTGGTCCTTTTGAGGATGAAAGTCGCTTGTTCATTCAAAACTTGTCGTCATTCTCTCTTGTGCCAGGGTCCCGCATAACTCTCATTTAATCCTGTCGTCGGTTATTTCTGTTCTAGACCTGGGACTTTAAAAAAAATGTATTTAGTCAAGTTTTGACTAATTGTTATAACATAGACCAGGAATCGAGACGAGGGTCGTGGTATATATGTATGTGCAGAGCGATTCGGAGAAAACTACTGGACCGATGTTCATGAAATTTTACATACAAATTCTCCCAGGTGATATCCCCAGATTTATTTGTTTTTTTTTATAAATGTCTTTAATGGCGTCATTTTCGAGGCGGCACTGCCACGACCTTAATTTTAAACAAATTTATTGACATTTTGGTCAAATAATCTTTGACAAAGTCTTCACTATGGTATGCAGTTTAGCTTCGAAGCTTAAAAAATAATACATTTAGTTTGCTCATCCAAGTTGTCATTAAAATCGAATGTTCACTAACAGATTTAAAAATAATTGCATTGTATTCCTCGTCTTCTCCTGATTTAATTTTTTTTTATATGTATATCATATGTTATATTTACTCTGAAAATGTGCTCAGAATTAAAGAAAACCGGTGTATGAAAATAAGATACAGTGTACATGTACTGCGTTCGCATACTTCGCCGACGGACAAGCGCAATCCGTCTCGGTGTTCAGGTATGTGCTAAGCCAAGCCTTACTACTTGTAGTCTTAGTGATGACATGTTTTCAGTGTTGATGTTTTAATTTCAGGCCGAAAAGTTGACCAAATATGTTGATATCGCTTCACGTGACTTGTCAGTCATTCTTTGCCCCGGCACTGCCTCTGCAGGATACATGCAGGGAGGGGTTAGGTTTGACCTCACTCTTATCGTTGACTGACCCTGCTTCGTGTCATAACAGATTTGTTACAGAAGTGTAGGGTCATAGCTTATGTCAGAGAGAGAGAGGGGGGGGGGGGCAGAGAGAGAGGGACGGAGAGATAGAGAGGGACATACAGACAGAGGGGGATGGCACAGAGAGAGTGAGACAGAAAGAGCGGGGGGGGGGGGGGGGGGGGGGCAAGAGAGAGAGAAAGAGATACAGACACAGACAGGGGGAGAGGGAGAAAGAAGGAGAGAGATGGAAAGACAGACAGACAGACAGAGGGTACGTGGCCACAGATAGAGAGAGAGAGAGGGGGATGGGGGCACAGAGAGAGAAGGGCACAGAGAGGCAGACACAAACAGGGGGAGAGAGAGAAAGAAGAAGAGAGGAAAAGACAGACAGAAGGGGGTGGCTGAGAGAGAGAGAGGGAGGGAATACCTTCCCTACAAAAATAGTCACTCCTACGATAACATCATTTCATTATTTATCGGGGGGGGGGGGGGGATGAATAAAGTAAAGAAGCCATTCCGCTTGTGTACGTTCGTTTGTTAGTATGTTGGTTTTACGAACACACACACATACACACACACACACCGGCACACACACCCACGCACACACGCACGCACACATACACACACACACACACACACACACACACGCACACACACGCGCGAAACAATTGCATAAACCTGTACACAGTTTTTAAAAGAAAAAACACACACCAATTGCCAGCTCTTCTGCTCATCCAACTGCACCAGACTTCCCGGGAGATACATGGCTTGCGCCTGTCTATCTCATGGCTGAACTGCAAAGTCATTTCAGCATTGATTGTCAAGTTCTTGGTGCAGAACGCATCAAGTTCTGCTCCACAACACTAAACTCAAGGTTCTGGTTCAAAACACTCATGGCAAATGAACTGACGCTGATGATTTATTGCTAAATTCCATCTGTTGCACGTAACCCAACAGAAAACAAGTCGCGTGAAGCGAAATTAATACATTTAGTCAATCTGTCAAACTCACAGACTACTGAACGCACTGCATTTTACTCAACTTGACTAAAGTTAAAAAAATAACACACACACACACACACACACACACAGACTCACAGTGCACGCAGTCAGTGACGCAAGCACACATACACAAAGAAGAACACACACACAAAGAAGAACACACACCGGCGCACACAAACACACACGCGCCCGCGCAGCGCCGCTACAGACAATAACCAAGAAATAATCGGTACTGCAAGTGCGACTGTTAAGACAAAATGTGTACAATTTCACCGAATTTGTTTCTTCTCAACACTCCAGCAAGCAGCCAGAAATTGAATGACAGAACAGAACATGCAACAGGTGTCGATAACTATTCCTATAATTTCACACGGATTACGAAGCTTTGCATGCACACCGAAACTAATCCACCTTCTGAAACATTATCAGTATCACGCTGTCAATCATTCTCATAATGACAAAGAATTCTCGGGTTTCTTCTAGCTTTTATCAGTCATGCTTGCTGGATACACAGTGCAGGTAACATGTACGTACGTGACTCCGTACAAAAAACAACCGAACGAACATCCGACTATATGACACCATGCATCAGAATCAACAGCAAACACAACGTCCGTCAATGTTACATCATCAATATCGTCACAACTGTGACGTCATCAACGCATGGGGGTCATTTAGAAGTGGCGGTGATCACACAATCAGACACGCGTTCTTGCATTCCCCAACCGTCGGATAATTGTTGGCGTTGCCCTGGCAACCACCGTAGACGAACTCCACACACGCCTGAGCATTGGAATCGAACCAGAAACGCGGGAAATACCCCTTGCAATTCCCTGGCGCTTGAGGTTCCTCGCAACCTGCGTACACACAGACAAACGCGTGTGTAAATGTGTTTTCAGGCTTTATTGTGTTGGTAAATTCTGTTGTAAGTAGGCCCCCTACGGCTGTAATTAAAAACAAGTCGCGTAAGGCGAAAATACAACATTTAGTGAAGCTGTCGAACTCACAGAATGAAACTGAACGCACTGCATTTTTGTCACCAAGGCCGTATACTCGTAGTTTCGTCAGTCCACCGCTCGTGGCAAAGGCAAAGGCGTGCCAGAATAGCGCGATAGTGCCGGGTTGCGCTGAGCGGATAGCACGCTTTTCTGTATCTCTATTCTTTTTAACTTTCTGAGTTTGTTTTTAATCCAAACATATCATATCTATTATGTTTTTGGAATCAGGAACCAACAAGGAATAAGATAAACATGTTTTTAAATCAATTTCGGAAATTTAATTTTAATCATAATTTTCATATTTTTAATTTTCAGAGCTTGTTTTTAATCCGAATATAACATACTTATATGTTTTTGGAATAAAAAAAAAATGACGAAGAATAAGATGAAATTGTTTTTGGATCGTTTAAAAAAAATTAATTACAAATTTCTGATTTTTAATGACCAAACTCATTGTTTAAAGCCTCCCGTAAACCATCACAGATACGGTCAGGCTTTTACACACAGTACAAACACCCTTTCATTTAAACACTCACCGATTGAGAACATCCTAGGTGCCCTCCGTAAAGAGCGAACAATTTTCAAAGAATTTATTTTTGTGTGGTTTATCTTACCCCTGAGCCATCGTGAACCCGTGTGATCCAGTTTCCCTTTTTCACAATGTAGTCGTTAGTTAGTCATTTGAATGCGACTCGATGTGAGCTTATCTACAATACAATAGCACGTTTTTATGCACGAAACAAACGGCTGTGGTTCACAAGAACTCTAGCGATGGCTTTTGACTGTTGAGAGGAACGGCGATATGCATAAACCGTCGTCTGCTACGACCCTTGCGTGACCCTGCTTCCGGGCTTTTCTTTTTTCAAACTTTCACAACTTCGAATTGTACTGATCTTGTCTTGATGAAAAAAGAATTCTTTTGTAAGAATGTTTGTGTAACAAGCTGTCAATTTATTATTTAGATTTTAAAAGTTAGGTCTAGCGCAAAAACGCACCACGGTCCAAAAACATTCTGATAATCATCATCGATAGAATGAGACCCGAAGGGAAGTAACTCATTTTTGACCTGAGTTCAGGATGGGTCCAAAACGTGTTCGAGACAATCTGCAAAATTAATTCTTTAAAAATTGCTCGCTCTTTACGTAGGGCACCTAGGATGTTCCCGTTTGGTGAGCGTTCAAATGGAAGGGTGTTTGTACTGTGTGTAAAAGCCTGACAGTATCTGTGATGGTTTACGGGAGGCTTACTGTCCGGGCGTGATTTCCGGTATAGTATCATAACAGCCGTCCAACACCAAAACGAGGCGCCATTGTTGTAGAAAACCAAGTCCACGAAAATAAATTCTTTGAAAATTTCTCACGCTCGACAGAAAGCAGCCAGGATGTTCCCGTTCGGTGAGCGGTCAAATGGAAGTATGCTTGTACTGTATGTAGACGCTCTGGGAGCTATGTGATGGTTTACGGGAGGCTTACTGTGCCTTTAATTTCCAAGCCTTCAAGGTGAAATGCATTACCGAAGTCCGGCCTTTGTCGAAGATTGCTTGGCCAAAATTTCAATCAATTCAATTGAAAAATGAGGGTGTGACAGTGCCGCCTCAACTTTTACAAAAAGCCGGATATGACGTCATCAAAGACATTTATCGAAAAATGAAAAAAACCCATCTGGGGATATCATTCCCATAAACTCTCATGTACAAATTCACGAAGATCAGTCCAGTACTTTTCTCTGAATCGCTCTACACACACACACATACATACATACATACACACATACACCACCATCCTCGTCTCGATTCCCCGTCCATGTTAAAACATTTATTCAAAACTTGACCAAATGTAAAAAGGAAAAATACGAAATAACGAGGGTTTGGGCTTTTTTTACAGAGAGGGGGGCGGGGGGGGGGGGGGCTATAATTGGCAGGTTCGCATACAGACGGACACACAGAAAGACAAACAGACAGATAGACAGGCAGACATTCCACACGCACTCGACGCACGCGCGCGTACACACACACACACACACACCGTGCACTGACACACACACACAGGCACACGCCCCCCACCCCCCACCGCCACTAACCCCCCACACACTCACGTACACTGACAATCCAACATACCCTCTTTAGCAGCCGCGAAGGCCACAAGAACAAGGAAAATGACAACGACGCCTCTCATCTTCAGCTGTTATGATAATCACCACAAAAAGTCTAACGGACCTGTTGCTGCTTGCAAAGCGTAGTTCCAGTCAAATCCCAAATGCCGAAGAGTGCTATAAGCCTATCAACCAGAAAAGTGCGTGAACAGTCACAAACCAGACCCGTAAGGTCACTGATACTTGGCCTACAAAGTAGCAAAGACCGAGAACCGATATAGAATGCACTAAAAGAGTATTCCATGTCTGTGGAGAGTTTATGTTCTAGATAGTGATCTAATCAGTAACCGCTTCTTCTGTGCAGATAATGTAGCAACTCAGTTGCACTGGAAAGTACTGAGAGGGAAGGGGTGGAGGGTGGTGGGGGGGGGGGGGGGTGTTTGACTGTATGTGTGTATGTGTGTGTGTGTCACGTGACGGTGGTTTGTTTGTGTGTGTGTGTGTGTTGGTGTGTGCGTGTGTGTGTACGTGTGTGTGTGTGTGTCTGCACGTACGTGCGCGCGCGCTTGTGTTTGTGTGTGTGTGTGTGTGTGTGTGTATGTGTTTGTCTGCATGTACGTGCGCGCGTCAGTGTGTGTGTGCGTGTGTGTGTGTAGTGGCCGGCAAAAAAGCGCCTCCGTATATTTGCCTGTGTGTCCGTCTGTCTGTCTTCCAGCATGTCACTGAACTGCTGCAGCTCAGAAGACTTTTACCAAAGTACAATTTTATACGTGACATGACCTGCACAAGATGTCAGCTTATCCTGCCTTGAATTTCGATTTAGTCGACTACATTTCAGCGGGGAAAAAACACCCACTACGTATACGGTTTTAAATTCAAACGGGACATGTTCAGTCATCTGCCTTCGATCACACATGCACCTGTTGGTATTAAAAAACAAGTCACGTGAAGCGAACTTAATACATTTAGTCAATCTGCACGCCGTAGACGGTGGCACGCCTAGTTTTTTCCACCGCAGGAACAACACCCAATTCGTTCCCCCGCACGCGGAAGCAAAATTGTTATCTCGCAAAGGAATTGCCCTGTGAAGGTACGTTGTGGCAAATCACATTATCAAGTATAGATATTCTGAAGCAGAATTGCCCAGGCTATATGTATAATATGTAACTTATGTCTTGTTGTGTACTCGTGAACAGTGGCGTTCGATTTTCTGCCGAAGTCCGTGAAAATTATACAGAGAGGTCTCAATTTCGTACAAATTAACCTAGAACTACCATTTAAAGCACTATTTTAATACTCACAGTTTAATCTTCGATACCTTGCAGCCTTGTATGCGCGTTTTTGGGCACCAGCATTGTGGATAAGCTGCTCTAATCTAGCGTTATTTTGTGGTACTCGATTCTCAGTGGGTAAGGTCCCCCGCAGACACCAGATAAGGTCCCCCGCATTTTTGCCGGAGTGCCTACTACGCCCCCCCCCGCACATGCGCGCTGAAAAAGCACATCATGCACAGCAAAACTGACCCGTTTGAAGCGTTTTTATTTGACAGATGGAGACCAGCGACCACACGCTATCTGCCGGGGAGGTGTCTGGGGAAGTAATCGACAGCTACCTAGACATCAGTAGTGAGGTGACTATAGGTGAGACAGTCCCTTTACAGACTTCTACACCGAAGAAGGTTGGTCTCCTCCATTTGTGTGACGAATGCGGATCAGCATACAAACACAAGCGAACATTGGACAATCACAAACGTGAGAAACATGGCAACGAATCTCGTTTTGTATGCATAGTTTGTGACAAGAGGTTTGGTCGACAGGTAGATTACCAGTCTCATATGAACAAGCATGCAGGCACCAAACCTTTCCAGTGTGGTGTTTGCAAAAAATCTTACGCACACAAACGCAGTCTGGACAAGCATATATGTCTGGGTGAAAAGCCGGGGTTTCAGTGCCAAACCTGTCAAAAGTCGTTCATGAGAAGAAAGTATCTTCGTGACCACCAAATCACCCACTCTACTGGCTACGCTTATTTATGCAATGCGTGCATGAAGCGGTATAAGCATCGCTCTGGTCTTGCCAGGCATAGGCGTCGGGCTCAACAAGATGGAAACTGCTGTTTGACACCATGATTTCGTTTAGATTTATCCTGTTCTGTCGCTCCATTCACAGACAACACACAGACAACAAGGAATGTTGATGTTGTTTATTTCAAATGTAAAGCGTAAAAAGTATGTAAATCCCTTTTCTTTTTTAACAACACTGTGACACGGAAACATTCTTTTTAATTTGACTGGCAAGGTTGTGTTGAAAATCAACAGTTAACATTCATTTTGAAGTTCAAACAGAATGGTTTGACAATCACGTTCTATGATTGTTTATTTTTTTATGTGCGTTCTTGAGTTATACATTTTAAAGACAATTGTACTTGCAGAATGTGTGTGTGTGTGTGTGTGTGTGTGTGTGTGTGTGTTAGTCACTTAAGTGCGGTCAAGTAATTTGTGTGTGGTTTTGTTTGATTTCCTATGGAGTTGAACTGGGGGGGGGGGGGGGGGGGGGAGGTCGTTGTCTACTTTGAAAAAATATCAGTCGAAGAAAAGAGTGATACAGTTAAAAGAAAATTGTTCTCATTGACTGTGTGTGCGCCTGTGTTTTTGTGTGTGTGTATATGTGTGTGTGCTTGTGTGTGTGTGTGTGTGTGTGGGGGGTGGTTACACTTTATTGTGGCTGAAATACTATGATGTAAGGTATGATGTATGATTTTTACCTGGTAAAGAAATGGAAAAATACTTTTACATGAGTCACATTTTTGAGAAAAAAAATAAGTCTAAAAGAAGTGTGCAAACCCCACACACTGCACTATTGAGAGTATCTGTTTACATGGAACCGCATATTTAACATCGCTGTAACACACATAGGCTACTATAATGCCTACATTCACACACTTGCAGAGGAACAACTTCTTTTAATTTCCATAACATTCAAGAATAAGTGTGCTCGACAGTTTTATATGACACGCAGTTAATCAGGTTTGTTTTGTTTATGACCACAAAAAAAGAAAAAAGACAGAGAGTTGAGTGCTTTTTGTTTTTGTTTTATAATTCTGCTTTGTTAAAAAGCACAATCCTTCAAGTACAAACGATTCTCCTCATCATATGAAGTCTTGCATGCCTGTCAGAGTATATATCTCTGGACTCAAAGCAAAAAGTAACAACCTCACAGCTTCCTGTGTAAAGTGGACATATTTATGTGCAATTCTTTCACACACACACACACACACACATGCACGCACGCACACACACACATACACGCGCGCACACACACACACACGCACACGCACTAAAACAATGGTTAATCGGTGACTTATTGCTCGTGCCAAATGTTGGAGTACATATGAAGATGTCAGAGTCCAATCACATCCATAATTAGTGGATTTACACAAAAATTATAGCTGTATGTCATTTTTTTCTGATAAACATAACGGCGGGGGATCTTACCCTAGTGTTGCGGTGGGGCGTAGTAGGCAAATCGACCAAGCTGCGGGGGATCTTACCCCGTCAAATTTCACTGTTGATCTTTGAACCGATCGTGAGTCTAAACTAAGGTAAGCTTAAACTTAAAAATGAAGAGCAGTATCCACAAGTAGTTTGACTTTGACCAGCAAAAAGATTTAAGCCCTTCTGTTGACCGTGCTTTGTGTTATTTCAACATTTTTAACGTGGGAGACAGTATTTCTGACTTGTCTTGATGACATTTCTTCTCTCATGTAGTACACGAGAGTGTAAATGGTAAGACAACTAGCTGATCCAATGCAAAATAAAGTACCGAACAGTATGATATAAACTTCAATACTAGAAAGTCTGGTTATCTACTATTTTAAGGTATTAATTTGGAGACACCAACCATGTTGTTCGTCTTGCGGGGGAACGAATTGGGTGTTGTTCCTGCGGTGGAAAAAACTAGGCGTGCCACCGTCTACGGCGTGAATCTGTCGAACTCATAGAATGAAACTGAACGCGCTGTGGCATTTGCCGATTACTCGCAGCTCGCTGATCGCTTGAAGTGACAAGCCAGTATAGTGCAGTGACGTAGAGCGCTTCTGAAAAAAGTGCGCCTTTCTCTTTTCTTTTTAACTTGTTCAGCTTCTTTTTAATCCAAACATAACATATCTATATGTTTTTGGAATCAGGAAATGATACGGAGTAAGATGAAATAATTTTTGGGATCGATTACTAAAATTTCAATTTTAATTAATATGTTTAGATTGTTAATGACCAAACTCATTAATATAACATATCTATATGTTTTTGGAATCAGCAAATGATAAAGAATAAGATGAAATCAGTTTTAAATCGATTACTAAAATTTTTATCTGAAATACAATGTTTAGATTTTTAATGACAAAACTCATCAATTAATGTTTGAGCTTCCTAGCCGAATAATGCAATCCCGTAGTCCGGGCTTCGTCGAAGATTGCTTGACCAAAATTTCAATGAATTTGATCAAAAAAATGAGGGCGTGACAGTGTCGCCTCAACTTTCACTAAAAGCCAAATATAACGTCATCAAAGATATTTATCGAAAAAAATGAAAAACGCGTCTGGGTGTATCATCTCCAAGAATGTGCATGCAATTTTTCATGCAGATCGGTCCAGCAGTTTTCCAGTCGGAATCGTTTTATACACATACACACACATACATACACCCTCGTCTCGATTCCCGGTCTATGTTAAAACATTTAGTCAGAATTGACTAAATGTAAAAATCGTATGTAGCCAGCTGTCACGATAAAGTTATATGATATTATAATGTTATGATAATTAAAGTTATTCAGTTTCCTCAGCCTGCAGTCGTGTCCGGGTCGCAGCTCTACGTCTATTCTCAGGTTATCGTCTGAGACTACTCGAGGGACTCACCCACGGTGTGCCAAAGTCCTTCCCACGTCAGTTCGACTTGGATACTCAACTTTCTCAGCGTGGAAAACTTGTATTGTAATTCAGGCGTTATTTTCTATCAACGAATAATTATGTGTAATTTCAATGTAAAGAGAACATGTTAAAATCTGGTAAGCCTTCTGTGGAGCTCTGGAAGCGGGTCACCTGTGTCTAATGGACAAATTGTCCAGAAATGCTTCAGTGGAAACTACACGTTATCAATAAATTTAAGTAAGTAAGTAAGTTAGTGAGTGAGTAAGTAAGTAAATAAGTGAGTGAGTGAGTGAGTAAGTAAGTAAGTAAGTAAATAAGTGAGTGAGTGAGTGAGTAAGTAAGTAAGTGAGCCCAGTGAGTGAGTAAGTAAGTAAGTAAGTAAGTGAGTGAGCGAGTGAGTGAGCGAGTGAGTGAGTGAGCGAGAGAGTGGGTGAGCGAGCAAGCGAGTGAGTGAGTGAGTGAGTGAGTGAGTGAGTGAGAGAGTGGGTGAGCGAGCAAGCGAGTGAGTGAGAGAGTGGGTGAGTGAGTGAGTGTGCGAGTGGGTGAGTGAGTGAGTGAGTGAGTGAGTGAGTGAGTGAGCGAGCGAGTGAGTGAGTGAGTGCGTGAGTCAATCAGTCAGCCGGTCACGACTGAGTCAGTGACGGACGAGTGAGTGTGTGAGTTGGTAACTAATCAAATATAGGAACTTGAACTACAAACTGAGTGAGTGAGTTGGTAATTAAGTCAGATCAAATAACTAGAACTACCAACTAAATGAGCGAGAGAGTGAGTGAGTGAGTGAGTCGATGTCAGTTAGCCAGTCACTGAGTGGGTGACGGACGAGCGAGTGACTGTGAGTTGCTTACTTACTAATCAAATAATTAGAACTACCAACTGAGTGAGTGGTAGAATGACTTACGTACTGGTCGGGACTGACAGAATGATTAGATAGGCTACTTAAGTAGGCGCATTGCAGACAATTTTGAACATACTGTGCATGGCAAAATTGAATCGATTCAACATATGGTTCCCGTCCGAACTGAACTGAACTTGCTTTCTGTGCACAACAACAACAAGAACTAGACACACACAATAAACAAACAAATTACTGATTAAAAACGAAAAGAACCAACCAAACAACAAGCAAACAAAGAAGCATTAAATTAAACTGTGCAGTGTGACATACCGCCCGTGACAGACAAAAACAACAACACTTGAATCGGTCATTACTGATCTGACACTGTTCGAAGATTTTCATTTTCATTAATCTTAGTTGCTTGTACCATAAAATACCTTGTAAACGCCCAGTATCGACAAACGCCCACCCCGGCCTACTTTGGGTAAAAACTGAACTGTATATAGGGTATATAGTACCTTGTAAACCGTTTACCACCCCCCACATTTGGATCAAGGATGGCATTAGAAAAATGATTTGTTCTAGTATTTATTTGTGAAAATTCGCACGCAATATGGACCGAGCATTCCGACGCAAAATGACAAGATGCTACGCCGATACGGTCATACCGTTTATTTCATACGTTTGTCACTGCAGTCTCTGGATAGCCATGCCAAAACGCAATTATGTGAAGATCATAGTTTAGGAGATTCATCTGAGGTTGAAAAGGTCGAACTGGGGGGATATTTGGGGACTTACACTGATTTATGACACTCGTTTGTGCATTGTTGATGGTGAATGCATGTTAATTTATTTTTAATATACTTTCTTATGTGATAACCAATGTGCTGTATTTTCTCAGGACAAAGAACAAATGTTTATTTTGAATGTTTTATGTATGTTATTATTACGGACACAAACGCTCAGCAATGCAATTTCTCTTTTAGAGATTAATAAAGTTATTGTATTGTATTGTATTGTATTGTATTGTATTCATTTTGCGAGACTTTGTTTGTGACGGATCAGTTTCTGCACAGACACTTGCGAAACTTTGTTTGTGATCAGTTTCTGCACAGACACTTGCGCTGAATGAAGGGTATACAAAGCAGATATTGAGTCAGTATCAGTCTGTTAACGTCAAAGATATGAGCATATGTTCTTCAACCATCGGCCGCAAAGGGATTAATTGTGTGTGTGTCAGTGTGTGTGAGTCGGTTAGTTTCCAGGTTCCACTGACTCGGACTCAAGTTCTTGCACTGAAGATCAGAGGCCCACGTGCACACACACGAACGCTTGTGTGTCACAGAGAAAGATCCGTAGAGGGTAGACATTTTGAACAGAAACACATCCTATTGACATTTTTATACCGCTATTTCTCACGAGAAACCGGCTTGTGATAGGGGACAGAATGTACTGACTACGCCGCCCACCCCCTCGTCATTTTGAGCGAAATTTGGACAAGATAGTTTACGGTATACTTATTTTGTCAGCTATACCCAAGCGTATGCATAAAAAATATGTTAAGAGTGTACGGTAACAATCATCTGAGAGTTCGTCATCCGAAGAAATTAGCTGGCGGAGTACCTTATTGGTATTTGAGCGACTGGCTGTAGTACAACTCATTGTACCACAAGCAGACGGCGAAGGGAAATCACTCGCAGGGTATGGTGGCAACTCGGGATTGAGTGTTGACATGTGTTGGCTGTTGTGCAATACGTTACACAGGACACACTTGCTTTGGATGGTGAAACGGTGTCTCCTGATCCAAAAATAAACGAGCTAACATTGATAAAAGACAGGAGACTAAGGTGAGTGAGCCTATTCGTAACGTGATATGCGGTACTTCGATTACAGAATGAGAAACATATGTCATTCTTCATTTTTCGATTTACTTCATCAGTGATTAGTAATAGTAGTTCACATACATTTCACACACCGCGTTTTGCGTTATATATATTGCAGTTATGCCAGATTTAAGGAAAACATCGTAAGTACAAAAGTTTATCTTTTTAATATTAATATCTTCTTTAGTGTTCTTATTCTTCTATGTCATGGCTACAGTCATGATTGGTACGTGTCATTAGCATCCATGGGCTTTAATTGTGTGCGCGCGCGAACGTGTGTCACTGTGTGTGTGTTTCTGTTTTCTGTTTTTGTTTGTTTTTTGGTCAGCCTAATTAACAACTAAATGCTCTTTCCACAGAAAATCTATAGTCTCAGATATCATGGCTCAATTGTCGCCACGGAAACTCCCTCGTGGAAAAGCCAGCAGCTACTCATTGGTATACCTGTCTGATGACAAACTGTCAGCGCCACTGTTGACTGGCCTCAGCATCGCAACATGTAACCCCACAGTGGAGACTGATGTCAAACCAGCAACAGTGCAACACGCACATGAAGGTATACATTAAGATTCAGTCATCAGACCTGGGAATCCATACGTTTTTGCCGTATTGTGTACGAATGGTTGTCTAGAATATGAGCAGTGCGATCAGGGGAAAAAAATACGACGAGACAAATTCCTAGACTACTTTTCTTCACAAGCGCATCCTGAAGTCGATCCAGTATCTTGACACATGATTACAGTTTTTGTCAGTAGACATTGAAAGAAGCATTTAATTAAAAAAAAAAATGTATTGGTAAACTTAACGATGCGATGGATGCGTGTGAAAAATGTTGGAATCATTGATGTTCAAATGCTGTGTGGAGTACGCTCATTTTTTTCTGAACAAAACACCAAGTTTGCTTGAGAATACTCCAAGTGCAAAACAGGGGTTCCTAGGTCTAAGTCATTTTGTTATCAATTTCATCCTTTTTGTTTTCCCTTTTGACATTGTTACTTTTGTTGTAACGCTCACGTCAATGGCCTTGAAGCAGGTTTTACTTTTGTTTGTGTGTGTGTGTGTTTCTATTTGTGGTCATTAACTGCAGATAATATGTAAGCATTAAGGCGCATTTCAAGACACCCTTTTTAACCTTCACCGGACCAGGCTTTGGACTACACAGTCCGGATGATGTGGGTCGTGTACGACTC
This sequence comes from Littorina saxatilis, assembly GCF_037325665.1. Classification (NCBI taxonomy): domain Eukaryota; kingdom Metazoa; phylum Mollusca; class Gastropoda; order Littorinimorpha; family Littorinidae; genus Littorina; species Littorina saxatilis. The sequence goes on from NC_090256.1 coordinate 40,438,187, forward strand.
ATACTTTAAAAGAAGGATTCAACGTAAAAAATATGGGTCGTACACGACCCAAGCCATCCAAATAGGGATAAAATCTTTATTGCCTATATATATGTAGAGTATGGGTCGTACACGACCCACGCCATCTGAATAAGGATAAACATTGTAAAATCCTTTTTAATTCCATATGGGTCGCCCACAAGCCACATCATTCGGACTGCCCAGTTCAAATTACGTCAGTTGTTAATTTGTTTGTTTACATAGATAATCCTTCATAAAGTGGTAGAGGGGGAGGGGGTACGAAGATTACATGAAGTCTTAATCAAACACTCCCAATAGTTTTAGAGATACAGACATTTTTGTGAGGCTCTGGGTCGTCCACGACCCAGGAAGCATGGCGAAGGACCCAGGAAGCACAGTGAAGGACCCAGGAAGCACAGTGAAGGACCCAGGAAGCACAGTGAAGGACCCAGGAAGCACGGTGAAGGACCCAGGAAGCACAGTGAAGGACCCAGGAAGCACAGTGAAGGACCCAGGAAGCACAGTGAAGGACCCAGGAAGCACAGTGAAGGACCCAGGAAGCACAGTGAAGGACCCAGGAAGCACAATGAAGGACCCAGGAAGCACAATGAAGGACCCAGGAAGCACAGTGAAGGACCCAGGAAGCACGGTGAAGGACCCAGGAAGCACAGTGAAGGACCCAGGAAGCACAGTGAAGGACCCAGGAAGCACAATGAAGGACCCAGGAAGCACAGTGAAGGACCCAGGAAGCACGGTGAAGGACCCAGGAAGCACAGTGAAGGACCCAGGAAGCACAGTGAAGGACCCAGGAAGCACAGTGAAGGACCCAGGAAGCACAGTGAAGGACCCAGGAAGCACAGTGAAGGACCCAGGAAGCACAGTGAAGGACCCAGGAAGCACGGTGAAGGACCCAGGAAGCACAGTGAAGGACCCAGGAAGCACAGTGAAGGACCCAGGAAGCACAATGAAGGACCCAGGAGGCACAGTGAAGGACCCAGGAAGCACAGTGAAGGACCCAGGAAGCACAGTGAAGGACCCAGGAAGCACAGTGAAGGACCCAGGAAGCACAGTGAAGGACCCAGGAAGCACGGTGAAGGACCCAGGAGGCACAGTGAAGGACCCAGGAAGCACGGTGAAGGACCCAGGAAGCACAGTGAAGGACCCAGGAAGCACGGTGAAGGACCCAGGAAGCACGGTGAAGGACCCAGGAAGCACAGTGAAGGACCCAGGAAGCACAGTGAAGGATCCAGGAGGCACAGTGAAGGACCCAGGAAGCACGGTGAAGGACCCAGGAAGCACAGTGAAGGACCCAGGAAGCACAGTGAAGGATCCAGGAGGCACAGTGAAGGACCCAGGAAGCATGGTGAAGGACCCAGGAAGCATGGCGAAGGACCCAGGAAGCACAGTGAAGATTCAATGAGGCCCTCTGTCAGCATATGGTTGCTTGTGGTTTATTCAAAGGGGTGAAGTAGTTTAGAACTTGATTATGTCTGGAGGTCTAGGGTTAAGAATCGTCAAACATCCACAGGTAGGAGTACAGTGGAACCCCCATGTTAACACCTTCACAAATCTGAGAAAACCAGGTCTTAAAAAGGAGTGAGTCTTAAAACAGGGGTAAAATTACAGATGTTATGAACAGAAAATCAAACAAAAATCAAGGTCTTAAAGAGGGAGAAGTCTTTATTTGGGGGGTCATTAAAGGGGGGTTTCACTGTATATTTTGTGTCCTGTGAGTGTCATACGTGCCGGCATCATGTATATTTGTATCCATTATGGAACTCAATTTTATTTCTCTCTAGGTTCTGCTGCTGATGGCGACAAGCTGTTTACTGTGTCAACCCGCATGTCCTGTAACTTTTGTTCTACTGTCTTCGCAAACCGTACAGAGCAGGTCAGTATTTTATTCAGCAGTAATGTGCTATGTTCTGATAAAGCAAGGGTAAAGATGTCTATCTGTTGGGGCCTATTCCTTAACATCTGCACACAAATAAAACACAACAGCAACCAGTTTGGGTAAGTTTGCCTAACATCTGCAGCAATTTTGATGAGTGTCTGACGGGCGAAGTGGCCCTGTTGTAAGACGTCGGCCTCCTAATCGGGAGGTCGTGAGTTCGAATCCCGGTCGCTGCCGCCTGGTGGGTTAAGAGCGGAGATTTTTCCGATCTCCCAGGTCAACTTATGTGCAGACCTGCTAGTGACTTAACCCCCTTCGTGTGTACACGCAAGCACAAGACCAAGTGCGCACGGAAAAGATCCTGTAATCCATGTCGGAGTTCGGTGGGTTATTGAAACACGAACATACCCAGCATGCCTACCCAACGAAAGCGGAGTGAAGCTGACTATGCTCTCAGAGTATAGTATGGGGAACCCAAATGGGCAAACAAGCTCACACGTCACCAGAATTTCTGGAAAGCTGATGAAGAAGAAGAAGATAAGTGTCTGGTGAAGTTTTATTCCTTTATGCTTCAGTTATTCTTTAAATTTATGCAAGAGCACTGGATGATGTTGAACAGTTGATGACTCTGCTGTTGTTGACAGAAAGCTCACTTCAAGTCCGACTGGCATCGCTACAACCTGAAGCAGCAGATAAAGGGAGACGATGCCATCACAGAGGAACAGTTTGAGGATATGACAGGTATGTATCCTATACTCTGTGTGTGTGTGTGTGAACTGTGCTGGATGAACAGTCTTCAACTCCAAAATCACATTGAGATTGTGTCTATTCATTCAAAGTTTTAACCGTGCAAACGTTTTTTTTATATGTAAAGTTCTGAGTAATCTCTGAAAGATCTATCAAGTGTCAGTTTTTAGTTTTTGTAATTATTTTTCATATTTGGTACACAGTGAAAATCCCTTTAAGTAAGTCAGCATGTCTTTTGTCTCAGGTGATGTGTCAAGCATCTCTGGTTCTGACGACACCTCAACTTCAAGCAGTAATGAAGACGACACGTTAGTTAAACTGACGCTTCCAGCCTCTCGCCACAAGAAGTCCCATGTGTACGAGAGCTCAGACAGCACGGACAGCGAATCGGAAGAGAATGCCTCAATCATGGCCGCCACACGCAGACATCCCAAGGTGTTCTTGAGGAACGGGGAGGGACAGCTGCTGTCGATGTATCGCTCCGTGCTCTATCACAAAAAGGTAGTTAGACATAGTTTTGAGGAACGGGGAGGGACAGCTGCTGTCGATGTATCGCTCCGTGCTCTATCACAAAAAGGTAGTTAGACATAGTTTTGAGGAACGGGGAGGGACAGCTGCTGTCGATGTATCGCTCCGTGCTCTATCACAAAAAGGTAGTTAGACATAGTTTTGAGGAACGGGGAGGGACAGCTGCTGTCGATGTATCGCTCCGTGCTCTATCACAAAAAGGTAGTTAGACATAGTTTTGAGGCGGTCCTTAGTTGAGCCCCAAGTCGACTTTGCGAAGACTTTGCTCAGTCTTTTTACTGAAAACTCAGTGCTAAAGCTTCATGTAGGCAGCTTCAAGAAATATACTTTGTGCAGTCGACTTCACGCAGTTAAAGGCAGGCTTTGCATAAGTTCACAATTTTCCGTCAATTTCAAAGCCCCAGCTGAAGGGTTTTTGTGTGTGTTTATTTTATCAACATCAGCGCTATAAAGCAAATATAAATGACAGCTTTTCTGACTATTAGTACTTTCTGTAAAAATAGAGATTTCAGAATCCATGTCTGGTACGGTGGAACCCCCCTGTTAAGACTTTCAAAAATCTGAGAAAATCAGGTCTTTAAAAGGAGGGAGTTTTAAAATAGAGGTAAATTTACAGAGCTTATGAACAAAAAATCTAAATAAGCAAGGTCTTAAAATGGGGGAATGCCCTGCAGTCCGGACTGACGATCTAACAGCGAACGACAAGAAGAAGATGAAAATGGGGGAAAGTTTTAGATTGGGGTCTTGAAAGGGTGGGTTCCACTGTACCGGATATTCCTCTCTTTTGAGAGCAGCTAGCTGTGTTTGCTGATTTGTTTGTATTAGTGAGGTGTTTTTTTTCATCAAGACTAGTGATTGTATTTTGTATATTATAAAATTGTGTTCTTTTGTTTTGGAAACAACCAGTTTTGTTTGATTTCTTGTTCATACTTCTATGAAGATCACTTTGTTTGTTTTCTTGCACTTGCAGTGCTACTTTGTCATGACCGTATATATCAGAGGAGTGTTTAATTCTTGATTAAGTTGGTGTACACCAGATTTAATGTAGACTTGATGGAATAATTAGGGTTTAACTTTGCTTGAATCATTTGCAAAGCCCAGAAAGGAATATTCTGACAGATATGAATAAAAATGATTGTAAAATGGCAAAGTATTGAAACATATTCCTGCAAATGAAAGGACAGAGGCGATGGGGAATGGTGGGATATTTGAACTTTGTTGAGTAGCAAGGTTGATTATACAGGATTAATTAATATTGGTATGAGTATTATTATTACTCCTTCTTTTTTTCAAATGATATTTTGTAATATGTATGGGTGTGCCTGCATTGTTTGGATGGTTTTATGAATTGAAAAAAACACATGAAAAAAAACCAATTTGTCAATTTTTGCAGAACGCTCCAAACACACCAGCAGAGTTACTGTCTATGGCAGAACAGGCCAAGAAATACTCCCATGTTGCCATGGTGATGCTAGCTGGCGGCCATTTTTCAGCTGCCGTCTTTGATGGGTAAGCAAAATAATACAGCAACTCTTATTGTGGAAATATCTAGATTTTATTTGGAGTTTTATGCTTCTTTGCCAACAGCGGTTTACGTATGCAGTACACCTGCTAAAAAGAATATTTTATGTGAAGTGGACAAGATGTGAACGCGGTATAATGTAGAGTATGTGTGTGTGTGTGTGTGGGTGTGTGTGCATGTGGGTGTAAGTGAGTGTGTGTATGCAGTTCTGTTAGCACTCTGTTTGGTTGTTGTGTTTGAATGTACTATGTATTGCATGAACTGAAACCAAGATATATTCCTGTGTAATGCACGTGGTTGAAATAAAATCTTATGTCTTATGTCTTACATACTTTGCACTTAGCTAAGGTATGAGGTATACGGCTGTAACGAACATTGGGCAATAACAGATTCTGTATTTTGCTTTCCATATTTTTTTCGGTCAACGGTTCTCTGTTAAATTAGACAAGTTTTACATGTTGTATAACTTGTAAGGCATGAACTATCAATGAGTTGGTACTGGCATTGAAAACAGTTACCAAGATTTTTTTGCTTGGTGTACCATTGAGCCTTTTTTTTCTCTGTGTGTGTGTGTGTGTGTGTGTGTGTGTGTGTGTGTATAGGGAACTTCAAATAACTTTTGGCTTCAATTTAGATTTGTTTATATTCTGTCTATTGACAGTCTGAAATTGGGGTCCTCTCCAAAGCTTTTATTTTCATGTTTGCGTGACGTTTTTTTTTAATTCAAACTGACATTAATTTAAATGTATATAAATGTACTGATATTTGACATACCAGCTACAAGATATCTTGTAATGAAATGTTATAGGACAACAGCAGTGGTACACAAGACGTTTCACCGCTATGTGGTGCGGGCCAAGCGAGGCACCGTGCAGAGCGTGCGAGACGGCCAGGGGTCTGCTCCAAAGTCGGGCGGCGCCACTCTCAGGAGATACAACGAGGCCGCGCTAGCACTGGTAATTGCATTCTTAGGGAATTTATGGTGACTTAAAAGGTTATGCAACTTTGCTTTACTGATATGCTTTGAAGTAGATTTCTTCTTGTGTAAGTGATCATGTTCGTCACAGATCTGTCCTGGCTTTTACTTAGAATACGAGCATCTTGTTACTTGCACACTTGCCAAAAGTAAGCAACCGTGTCTGAGGTGCAAGAAGTAAAATCTGATTGGTTGAAATCACAAACAATTTCAACCAATCTAAAAGCACAGCTTTGCACCCACCATTTGGGGGGCACCCAGTTTCGTTTCGCGCACCTCAGGCTTGGCTGATTTCTATGCACAGTGGGATTTGTTTTTTCATAATTAGTTTAGCATGTTGACGTAGGTCTGACTTACAAAATTAATGCAACAAAATTCCCTTACGAAAATCAGGTCTTAAAATGAAGGTAAAGGTACAGAGGTTTTAAAAAGAAAATGTGACGGGCGCAGTGGCGTGGTGGTAAGACGTCGGCCTCCTAATCGGGAGGTCGTGAGTTCGAATCCCGGTCGCTGCCGCCTGGTGGGTTAAGAGTGGAGATTTTTCCGATCTCCCAGGTCAACTTATGTGCAGACCTGCTAGTGGCTTAATTCCCTTCGTGTGTACACGCAAGCACAAGACCAAGTGCGCACGGAAAAGATCCTGTAATCCATGTCAGAGTTCGGTGGGTTATAGAAACACGAAAATACCCAGCATGCTTCCTCCGAAAGCGGCGTATGGCTGCCTAAATGGCGGGGTAAAAACGGTCATACACGTAAAAATCCACTCGTGCTAAAAACATGAGTGAACGTGGGAGTCTAAGCCCATGAACGAAGAAGAAGAAGAAAAAAGAAAATGTCAATAATCAAGGTCTGAAAAAGGGGAAGTCAAGGGTCTTAAAAGGGCTGTTTCGTTGTACCTTTATATCGATATTTTTTCTAAAGTCTCGCATTTTGCACATGGGTTTTTTCAATATTTAGGAAATACAGGAACTCCTGGCATCGTGGTCGGAGCAGCTGAAGGCCTGCCACCTCATCTTCCTGCGTACGTCCACCTACAGTCGACACATCTTCTTCAGCGGCAAGACCCCCATTTTCAGTAAAGACGACCAGCGCGTGCGCACTGTTCCCTTCACGACGGGCAGGCCTACTTTCAACGAGGCCAAGCGTGCGCACCAGTTGCTTATGGCTGTGGAGTGCTTTGGTAAGAGAGTCACTGTGACAAAACTGATTGTGATGTATGCCCTAGCAGGAGATTATGTCATGTTCAGGGATGAGATTTGTGCGCTACGGTTAATCTGTGTTGATACGCTTTTCTTGTCAATGTTAAACTCATGAAATAGTTCATTTTTGATGTTGGCAAGATCTGGCGGAAATGAAGAATATTGCATTCTGAGAAGGCCGAATCGAACCGAACGAGACCGAGCATAAACGAAGTTTAATATACGCGATTCGATTGGTCAGCAGCGAAAATTGCTCATATGGAATCTCCCGGAATCTTCATCGGTTCTCTTCGGCTCATTGGAATGTCTTCTAGTTGCTGTTACTAACGGCGCGAAATCCGTAAACGGAAATTCCCGTTGTCCGCGGTATGAACTGATCGTAGCAAAGAAAAGACAACTCATTCCAGTCATGCTAATGTGACCACCGTTGACGATGTGTTTGACTCGCAGTCACCTCTCAAACATACGCATTTTTTTGCTGTTTTGTGTTTGTTCAATACACAATTGCATACACATACATTGTTCGTTTAGCCGTTTTGACCGTTTATGATTAATTCTGATCTAAAATCAGTACATCAGAGTAACCAGAAGAGGTTCAAAATCCAAAATCAGAAAGAAAACGGAAATGACCAGGGAACAAAAAAATCACTTTTTTCACTGTGGTGTCTGCCCTTAAAAACAAAGGGAAGTAAGCGCTAGCTCTAACTGCTGACATGTGCAACAAGAGTAAGTGAGAGTCATGCAGAACCAGTCTGCTGGCACCTGAGAGAAAAACAAGCCTTGAAATGAGGTCCCAAATCATGGTCAAGTATCTCAGCTTTAGGAGGTTTTTTTATGAAAGGAGTATGCCCAGTAAGTTAGTTTTTTTTTACATTTCTGCCTCAGTCCCATGCCAGGATATAAAATAGAGTTAGAAATACAGTCTGTATGTCATTTTCAGAGAAACCTTCCTCAGTTCTTGTGTCTGTCGTTGAATGGGAAAGGCTTTGGTTTTGATCTGCTTTTCAGGTGATGTTTTGACAGGGGAAAATTTGTATTGTGGTTTATTTTTTACAAGGTGCACTCTGTTGCAAGGAATTCAGGTTTGTGCTTTTGTGTTTGAGGGCTTTCTTTTATATTATGTAGCCAAGAATCAGGTTCACATATTCATGGTTAAAGTCTCACACAGAGCCCTTTCCTCAAGCAGAACCTGCCTTTCTTAAATTGGTCTTCAATAGATTATCAGGAGGGAAAGGGAGGAACGGGCAAAAAGTACATTTAAACAATCAATTTTTCCAGGTAATTTTAAATACAGCACCCACACATTACATTCTGTTCTTTTTGTTGCAGGGGATGAGTCCCTGGCGACGGATTTTGTGCCAGTGTCGCCCCCTCGTCGCCTTCACCCTGACACTGGCCACCTGGTGGTCAGTCGCAACACAGCGCGGAACAAGCAAAAGGTCAAGGACAAGAAAGCTGACCGGGACAAGGCAGGAGAGAAAGAAAAGACTGAAAAAACGACAGAAGAAATTGGTATGCATACACTTTTTTTTAACTTTCATTCTTTGACATTACAGTTTTTGCTTGAGAATTTGCATCTCTGTGTTGTTCTGTTAAAATGTATTGATCTTTTGGCTCAGAATATTGGGATCATATTGAGGGTGTTGGGTTGGAAGGAGAAATCAGATTAGGGACAAGAGTCACAGAATGGTGGTTGACGGTTGTCGTAAATGTGGGTGGTTACTTTTTAATGGAATGGGGTATGCGTCTGAAGTTTGAATGTGTGTGTGTGTGTGTGTGTGTGTGTGTGTGTGTGTGTGTGTGTGTGTGTGTGTGTGTGTGTGTGCAACCTTGTGTGAGTATATGTTTGCATGCACATTGTTGCAGGTATTTTGTGTATGAGTGTGTTTGGCACTGTGTGTTGAGTTCTCTGTTTGTATTGTCTGTGTTTGTGTGTGAGTGTGAGTAAGTGTCTGGCTGTCTGTTTCTGTGACCACTTAGCGAGACACAGACTTTGTGTGATAGTTTTTTCTTCTTCTTGATTTTGCATGATTGTAATGTTTTTCACGCTTTCATATTTCAACAGCATCAGACAACGTGGGCGTGACATACGAAGCAAACGACGACAGCACCGATGATAATCAGTCCGAGGGGGGCGTGCAACTGGTGGAAACCCTGACAGAAATCAGCACAGATCACCTGCAGGAATACGCTTGCTCCGTGAACGCCCCAAAGCGTAACAAGAAGAAAAAGAAGAAAGCTGGCCAGAAAGACGAAGAAGGGGAAACAACTGCAGAGCAGTCTACTGACAGGAATTTTTCACAACTGAGTAAGTGGGGTCGAAGGAAAGAAGAATGTTTATTTCTATTGATTTATTTGATGATTTTATTCTTGCTCTTTTTGGGGGTTATTTTTTTTTGTGGGTGCACAGTACACGTACATGTATTCTTCTGTGTATAATGATGTAATGTAACCAGTGTTTTTATCTGCCATCCAACCAACATTCATGAGATATAAGACCGAGGATTTTCTTGTGTGCTAAAGTAGTTGAATGGTGCACTGCATGTCATTGACAGTTTGTCAGGTGCTACGTCAGTGTATGCACATGCACAGAGGAACCTTCCTCTTAATACCTCTTGATATAAGACTTCCCTCCTTTAAAGATGTTATTTTGGTTTAAACAATTTTATTCAAAGAATTACAAATAACAATGCAGCATACAATCAATTGAATAAATGGAGCACATCAAGCTAAGCTTGTTTGTTTGTTCGTTCATGGGCTGAAACTCCCACGGCTTTTACGTGTATGACCGTTTTTAACCCCGCCATTTAGGCAGCCTTACGCCGCTTTCGGAGGAAGCATGCTGGGTATTTCCGTGTTTCTATAACCCACCGAACTCTGACATGGATTACAGGATCTTTTTCGTGCGCACTTGGTCTTGTGCTTGCGTGTACACACGGGGGTGTTCGGACACCAAGGAGAGTCTGCACACAAAGTTGACTGAGAAATAAATCTCTCGCCGAACGTGGGGACGAACTCACGCTGACAGCGGCCAACTGGATACAAATCCAGCGCGCTACCGACTGAGCTACATCCCCGCCCTTCAAGCTAAGCTTATAAACATGCTCTTAAAAATCAGTATAAGGTTGGATAAGATGTTTATTTCTCTTTACAACGTCCGTTCTAAGACCCCATCCCTTCGAAGGCCTGATTTTCTGAGATATTTTGTGATCTTATGTTTGGGGGGGTTCTTTTGTATCTTTTCCTCCTTTTTCTCAGACCAGAATTTTTTTTTGGATTGAATAATGTGTGGATTGTGCAGGTGAAGAAGACGCCAGGCTGAAAGACAGCTTGTACACGTGGTGTCGTTCTGGGGATGCCGCTCAACTCTCTCATCTTCTGGAGCAGCTGGCACCGGCAGGAACACAAACATTGCCTTCAGGTCCAGAAACCGGTGCATGTCAAACTCAGGAAAACCCATCACAAAATCATGCACTAAACCCTTCCAACAGCGAGAGAATGGACTCCAGTGAAAGCATGTCTGAAACAGTGCCGTGCACAGGAGGTGGTAGCAGTGTGACGCCAAAGGAAAGTGATGCGTCTGCTCAGGAGAGTAAAGCAAAAGACAGAACTAGTGATACTTCAGTCACAGAGAGCTTGCCTTATAGTCAAGGTTCAGAGGGGGGAGATATGGCAAGAACTTCAGTCACCAAAGACACAGAACAAAAGCTAGAAAGCTGTGACGCTGAGAACAGCACAGAGCCTTGCGGTGGTGACACAGCAGGAAGAAAGGAGAAATTTGAACACCTGGTGTTGGGGCAGTACGGGTCTAAAGGGTTGAGTCTGCTGCACGTCGCTGCTTTTGCTGGACACGGCGACATTATCACCATGCTGTTGGATGCTGGCTGTGACCCTGCTGTCAGGTACACTTTTTAAATCCCTCTGTTTATGGAAAAGGTGATGTAGTGGCAATGTGCACCAGCAGTGATTCTTTTTACCAGAAATGTCTGGCATTTAGTACTGTCGTTAAAAAAATGTTAAAACGCCCAAAAATATTAGATGGCTAGTGCCAACACTGCTTTTTCTAGCACTGTAAATTTGATCTGTTGTGTTCAGTGATCCGCTGACATAATGAGTGTGATTGTATGTGATTGAAGAGCACATTAAAAGCTGACTTGAGTAAAAGGGAAGTAATATTCTCAGGCGAGGGGAAATGAATTTATATTCAATTCACAGAAGAAAGTTTGGTGCTTTTCTGCATATCTTTCCTTGAGCATAAGCCAATATATTTCCGACAATTTGCCAAATTGTTTTCTGTGTGTGTGTGTGTGTGTGTGTGTGTGTGTGTGTGTGTGTGTGTGTGTGTGTGTGTGTGTGTGTGTGTGTGTGTGTCTTCTGTGAAAGAATCATGGATCAATGGACTGGAAACTTGTATAGAAAATTTAGGCATTTTATAAAAGTCTGCACAGAAGTTAAAGACGGTTCAAATCAAACTCAATTTGTCATTCAAACTGTTCAGGGATGGCGGAGGGAAGACGCCATACATTACAGCTTCAAACAAGGATGTCCGGAATGCTTTCCGCCGTTTCCGAGGAGAGCACCCTGACCAATATGACTATGAAGCAGCTCAGGTAAGCAGTACTGGTATTTCTCGTTCATACAATTTTTCGGTGAAAGACTAAACAGTTGTTTGTACATTGAAACCCCCTCTGTAAAGACCCCCTGTAAAGACCCCCTGTAAAGACCCCCCTATTTCAGACTCTCTCGCTTTCAAGACCCTGTTTTCTCCCACTTTCTGTTCATACGGTCTGTTAATTTACCCCCATTATAAGAACCCCTCCTTTTTAAGACCCGATTTTCTCAGATTTTTTTATGTCTTGAAAGGGGGTTTCCAGTATATGCGTGTTTACTTGGGATTGTCACTGTTCTCTGTTTTTCGGAGCAGTTAACTGGGGGCGGGGAAGTAGCTCAGTCAGATGCGTGCCGGTTTTATAACCAGTTCAGTGCTATTGGCTAGGGGTCGAATCCTTAGTTCGGTGAGAAATTTATTTCTCGGAGTCAACTCTGTGCAGACTCTCCTTGATGTCAGAACATCCCAATATGCAAGCGTGCGCATACTATAGATCCCAAGCTCACATAGAAAGTCTCAGGCATTGGAAAATATGAACACACGCATTCATCATCTCTCGTCTCTCATCATCATGATCGTATCTCGATACTTTGACGAGACAAACCTAATGCTTTCTCATGTGACATTATAGGCCAGTCACTGGCGAGGGGGGTGTCTGAAACACTTGGACAAAAAGCACGTGTGGATAGTTTTTCTCACTAAAAGCAAGAGTATTCACTCTTTCACAACCCATACAAACCCGGCAGAGTCATTTCCTGAGTTCGTCTATTGTCTGAACGTTTATGGTATTTCAGCTAATTTGCAGAAGAAAATAAATCCTAGCAACATTCCTCTGTCTTCTTCTTCTTCTTCTTGCCGCTACACATGGAGACCAGTTCAATTGAGAAATGTAGTGGTCATCTGCAGGGACCCTGCCATGCCGTACAGCTTATCCTGGATGGGAGTCGGGTCCGGCCACATCTTCCTTCTCAACAACTGGAAGTTCCCGCAGTCTTGTAGGATGTGGTGGGTGTCCTGCTCTGCTTCTCCACAGGGACACATCTGTCTCTTGTTGATCATTATGTTCCAGGTGATTGCTGTACATCATTTATCTTGCATTACCTGTTTGTTCAGATTCCCAGTGGCCTAACTGCAGACATGGAGGCAGAGAGGAAGCAGAGAGAAGCAGAGAAAAAAAAAGCACAGAAAAAGGCAAAGCAAGAAAGACTGAAAGTAAGCCAGTACAAAGCGATATTTTTGCTTTTAGATTCTCTAAATCGCAATTGATCATGTGAAGTCTCTTCAGAAAGATTGATTCATTTATAATAATGCCCTCTATGATTCAGTGAAATACAATAGAACCCTCATTTTAAGACACCCCCCCCCCCCCCCCCCCCCTTCAGACCGTGCTTTCTCACTTTCTCAGATGTTGTTTATTACCTTTGTTAATTTATCTCTTTTACAGGACTCCCTCCCTTTTAAGACGAAATTACTTGTAAATCATGCAACGTATAAAGGTTAATAATGTAGCAAACTTGAAGGCATAAATCATGCCAGTGATACACATCCTGTTTTACAGTTCTTCATATTCTTTGGTATTTTAGGATAGAAAGGCAGAGCAAGCTAAAGAGGCTGTAGAACAGAAAGAGAAGGAACGTTTCCTGGCCTTGTCAGACAGAGATAAGGTGAGAAGATGGGATATACATGCTGTGTGTGTGTGTGTGTGTGTGTGTGTGTTTGTGTTTGTGTATGTGTGTATGAATGTGTGTGTACATGTGTGTGTGTGTGTGTGTTTGTGTGTGTTAGTGTGTGCTAGTCTGTGTGTGTCTCTGTGTCTGTGTCTGTCTGTGTTAGAGTGTGTGCATGCTAGCATGTCTGCGTGCTTGATTGTTAGCTATGTGAAGGTGTTAGGTCACAGTCTGCACGAGGTAGAATCTTTTGAATAATTGATCAGAATCAGTGAGCCATTTTCAAATCAATGGATTCCCAAGATGGTGATCTGGGGATGCTGTTGAAATTTAGCATTTGAAAGGGATATTTTGGGTCTCTCCTTGAGAAAACAAGAAGGGCAAAGCCCATACGACTCACATGCTTGACCTTGACCTTTACATGACCTTGACCTTCAGGGTCAAGGTCAAATAACTAAACCTAGCAATGACATCATACACTAAGAACTGCTTTCCACATTTTTCCTACCAAAATACATGTGACCCAAGATCAAGGTCATCCAAGGTCATGCAACACAAAGCTGTTAATTCAAGACATAGGAAGTACAATGGTGCTTATTGGCTCTTTCTACCATGAGATATGGTCACTTTTAGTGGTTCACTACCTTATTTTGGTCACATTTCATAAGGGTCAAAGTGACCTTGACCTTGATCATATGTGACCAAATGTGTCTCATGATGAAAGCATAACATGTGCCCCACATAATTTTTAAGTTTGAAACAGTTATCTTCCATAGTTCAGGGTCAAGGTCACTTCAAAATATGTATACAATCCAACTTTGAAGAGCTCCTGTGACCTTGACCTTGAAGCAAGGTAAACCAAACTGGTATCAAAAGATGGGGCTTACTTTGCCCTATATATCATATATAGGTGAGGTATTGAATCTCAAAAACTTCAGAGAAAATGGGAAAAATGTGAAAAATAGCTGTTTTTTAGGCAACATTTATGGCCCCTGCGACCTTGACCTTGAAGCAAGGTCAAGATGCTATGTATGTTTTTTGGGGCCTTGTCATCATACACCATCTTGCCAAATTTGGTACTGATAGACTGAATAGTGTCCAAGAAATATCCAACGTTAAAGTTTTCCGGACGGCCGGACGGACGGACGGACGGACGGACGGACGGACGGACGGACGGACGGACGGACGGACGGACGGACGGACGACTCGGGTGAGTACATAGACTCACTTTTGCTTCGCATGTGAGTCAAAAAGGTACCGGTATATTTGCCTGGTAAAGAAGGAGGGGGTTCCAGAACCTAGGAACTCCCACCCCCCTAGATCCAGGCTTGTAGAGAACCATTTTTCTGAAGGAGAGGGAATATTGGGGAGGGTAAAAAAGACGTGGAGATGTAAAGCGGTCATTGGTGTAATTTGGAGTTGCATGTGTGTTGACAGCGCGCCCTGGCGGCAGAGAGACGAATACTGACACAGGCTGCCCCCGCTGTGGCTACCCCTGTGCTCAAGTAAGACCACATCACCTTTCTCTTACTTGCTTTTTACAGTGGTACCCCCCTTTTTAACTCATTGTCTCCCAGGTACGGATATATCCGTACCCACTCATATGGCTCTATCTGACCAGGTACGGATATATCCGCTCAGACTGTTAGCTTCAGTCGCTTCCTGTAACGTCCATCTAACATCTGCATTCCAGCATGTTGATACACAGTTGCTACAATTCTGAGTGACCTGCTGCAGCACAGCTGGTCTCGGCTAAAAAAACCAATTGGGTCAACATAGGTGGGGTAGAAAGTGTTAAAAACCTCACAATTTAAGTACACAGAATCAGAGTGTTTGTAAACCATTGTTCTTGCCCTGTTTCAGACCTTGATTTTTCAGATTTTCTGTTCATAACCTCTGTAAATGTACCCCCATTTTAAGACCGGGTTTTCTCAGCTTTTTGGAGGTCTTCTTCTTCTTCTTCTGCGTTCGTGGGCTGAAACTCCCACGTACACTCGTGTTTTTTGCACGAGTGGAATTTTACGTGTATGATCGTTTTTTACCCCGCCATTTAGGCAGCCATACGCCGTTTTCGGAGGAAGCATGCTGGGTATTTTCGTGTTTCTATAACCCACCGAACTCTGACATGGATTACAGGATCTTTTTCGTGCACACTTGGTCTTGTGCTTGCATGTACACACGGGGGGTGTTCGGACACCGAGGAGAGTCTGCACAAAAAATTGACAAATCTCTCGCCGAACGTGGGGGCGAACTCACGCTGACAGCGGCCAACTGGATACAAATCCAGCGCGCTACCGACTGAGCTACATCCCCGCCCTGACTGAGCTACGTCCCCGCCCTGACTGAGCTACATCCCCGCCCTGACTGAGCTACATCCCCGCCCCGTTTTGGAGGTCTTAAAAGGAGGGTTCCACTGTTTATACATGTATATTGTACAGTGGTAGATGCCATGAAGGGATACCCTTGGTTAGGTATGGGGGGGGGGGGGGGGGGGGGAGGGGGGGGGGGGGGGGGGGGGTTGTTGTAAATTATAGACAAAGTGAGCGACAGGGTTAATAGACAAACTGCCAGCCAATATTAATAGACGATGTTCGGAAATAACTTCAACGGGTTTGTATTGGTTGTAAAGAGTGACTACCCTTGCTTTTATTGAGGCAAACTTTCCCATGTGACATTAAAGGCCAGTCACTAGCAAGGGGTGCATCTAAAGCACATGGACAAGGAGCATGTGTAGAAAGCTTGCCTCACTAAAAGCAAGAGTATTCACTCCTTCACAATCCATACAAAGCGGACAAAGTCATTTCTAGAGTTGACCGGCACGGTTGGCCTAGTGGTAAGGCGTCCGCCCCGTGATCGGGAGGTCGTGGGTTCGAACCCCGGCCGGGTCATACCTAAGACTTTAAAATTGGCAATCTAGTGGCTGCTCCGCCTGGCGTCTGGCATTATGAGGTTAGTGCTAGGACTGGTTGGTCCTGTCAGAATAAGGTGACTGGGTGAGACATGAAGCCTGTGCTGCGACTTCTGTCTTGGGTGTGGCGCACGTTATATGTCACAGCAGCACCGCCCTGATATGGCCCTTCGTGGTCGGCTGGGCGTTAAGCAAAAAAAAGAGAGATTAAATTACATATTCTTACTCCGAGTCACATATTAGCATTGACGCAGTCGAGATGCTAGGTTGACTGAAAAACGCTATCCCGTCTATAGTATAAGGGAAGCAACCCAAGCAAAAAAGTAGCAAGCTTGCTACCCTGGGTTGCCTCCCGTAGCGTGCATCACGCCACAGATCTCGTACCCGATACGAGACACCCTCATTCGACATCTTTCAGCCAGAGAGACAGGTCGTGCTTGATTTCGCTCCTAGGCCGGTTTTGCTGTCTGCTTGACACCTACCGGCCTCGGCTCCCCGTCTGCTCATAGCTGTTTCTAGCGGTGAGATTGTTCCTTTTTGTTGTTGTTTGCATTGTCATTCTGCTGAGAATTTTTCCGTCCGCGGACTTACGAATTTTGCTCAGTAGTTTGTTGCTGTGGCCGCCATTTTGGTCGCCATTTTTCGCTTACACGTGGTGTTTTTTGCTGGTTAGTTTGGGTCCGTGCTACGGACTTTGAGCGTTTACCAGTAGCATTGGTAGCTGCTTGTAGCTGGTACGTTAGTGCTAGTTTATTCTGCTGAAGTTTTACGTCCTAGAGACTTGTGTATTTTCAGTAGTTTGTTTTTCTCGTGTGACAGCATGTCTGATAGTGAGAAAAGCGAGCGGCTAAGGCCGAGGTTAGGGGCAAAGGCCCTGTTAAACCTAAGTCCTCGGCTTCCACCTCTTCTGCTAGGAACCCCACGGTTCACGTTTCTGACCCGAAGACTAACTTCGTTTTTCCTGTGCCTATTTAGGCTCCGGAGGAAACTTCGTCTGGCTCGCGGGCGGCGGGGGTGGCCGCTACCACGGCCGTTTCTACCCCTGTACCTGCGCCGGAGGCTGGCGCTCTTGTTGCTAGCCTTTTGTCTTCTTTGATTCCAGAAATTCGGACGCTCGTTCGTACAGAAATGTCGCGGACGGACCCTGTTTCCAGCTCTGCCTCCCTCCCGGGGGTGTGCGACCCTCGGTCGTTGGCTTCCTTTGTTCCTGATCACCTGTCCAGCCTGCTGGCTTCTGTGATGGCTCTGGAGTCCGTGCACAGGGAGGCGTTTCTCTTCTCGGCCGGCGCTCGGTGGCTTCCGCTTGCGGGAGTGCACCTGAGCAGGTCCCTTTGGGGGATACGGTCGACACAAGGTATGTGCTCGCAGCAGCCGTCCGCGGCAGCTGCACTTCCGGTTCCCGGAAGTAGTGGTTCACTGGTTGCGGACAGACCATGGTCCCCTCCGGTTCGAGCTGCGCTTTACGTAAGCAGTCGTTCGCGGCAGCTTCCTTTCGGCTCCGGCCGGAAGTGGTGGTTCACTGGTTGCGGACAGACCATGGTCCCCTCCGGTTCGAGCTGCTCTTTACGTAAGCAGTCGTTCGCGGCAGCTTCCTTCCGGCTCCGGCCGGAAGTGGTGGTTCACTGGTTGCGGACAGACCATGGTCCCATCCGGTTCGAGCTGCGCTTTACGTAAGCAGCCGTTCGCGGCAGCTTCGCTTCCGGCTCCGGCCGGAAGTGTTGGTTCACTGGTTTGCGGACAGCCCATGGTCCCTTCCGGTTCGAGCCTTGCCCTGCTACAGCAGCCGTTTCCGGCAGCTGCTCTTCCTGCCTGGGCAGGAAATGTAGGTCAAACGGGTCGTGCACAGTCATCTGTCACTTCCGGTTCCGGCCTAGGGCTTGCGGCAGCTTCGCTTCCGGCTCCGGCCGGAAGTGTTGGTTCACTGGTTTGCGGACAGCCCATGGTCCCTTCCGGTTCGAGCCTTGCCCTGCTACAGCAGCCGTTTCCGGCAGCTGCTCTTCCTGCCTGGGCAGGAAATGTAGGTCAAACGGGTCGTGCACAGTCATCTGTCACTTCCGGTTCCGGCCTAGGGCTTCCGGGTTGTGGCTTGCAGACTCCTCAGCACCAGCTATGGCATAGTTCTGCTGTTGCGTCTGCACTCCCTGCTCCTCCCGGCTTTTCCGGTTCGGTTCCCGCTGCTTCCGTTGTGTCGCCGGTGAATTTCGAATACGGTGGTTCTCCTGGGCATACAGGCTTTTTGCCTCTGTTGGGTCAGCAGCAGCCACCCACTTCGGTGGTGGCCGCTAGCTCCTCTCTTCAGCTGCCTTCGGTTGTTGGTGACTCTCATCTTCCTCTTAGTCAGGGGTGCGAGTTTCATCGATGGCCAACAGGATGGGCGTTCGGCTTACGGCCTTCCCTCGCAGCGTCATTTGTCGGGTTCTTTTGGCTATGAGCCGTCCCCTTCAGGTGGCGTTTCGGACTTCGGGTCCGTGTGCGAGGAGCAGCTGCCTTCGGCGGCTCTGGCCAGCTTCCGAATTTACG